>NW_020454494.1:12896-191858 GCF_003342845.1 Nothoprocta perdicaria
GTCTACCTTAAAGGTATATATAGAATGTAATTTAATATAACTTTTCAAAAGCCTTTGCTATTTATGCAAATCACTATATTGCAACCTATCATGCAGTTGATGAGCTTCGCGGTTAGCTCCATCTCCAACGATGGCTCATTACAGAACAGTCTCTTTTTTTTTTTCCGATTATTTTTTGTCTCTATTTTTCAGGCATTGCATTCTCATTTGCAGCCTTGCCCTTGTAGAGTACAGATTTCTAGATAAATCACTATCTCTACCATTTAGGAAGCAATTTCTTGATATTGAGTTAGTGAGAAGGGCTCTTAACACTCACCAGGGGTTCTGGGCTGTATAAAAACTGTGTTGTTTTTATCCTGTCCCCTGCCTAGCATGGGCTTGAGCAAGAGAAAAATCTTAAGAAATGGAAGTCCATAACAACCAGTTTCATTTACCTGGTCTGATTTTTATTATCTGCTATTATTAAAAAACAGACAGTCTTTTGTGTCTTAACTGAATTGAAGCATAATTTATTTCATATTTTCTTTTGCGTGAAAGGCTTCATCTGCTATTCAAAATCTTGATAGCGCCCTTTTGTTGTCCTTCAGTTACTGATTTACACATTCAATTATAATTCAGTTTTAAAGTATTTTTAATATTGAAATAAATAAAGCTCATCACTTTCTGATAGCTGTGTGTGACACAAAGGAGCAGTGAATTCTGCTTAGATGGTACCCACAGTAATGAGGTGTTTTCTTCTCTTCCAATCTTTGAAACTACTCGTATAGGTGATAAGAAGTAGTCATCACTTATTCTGTTTCACTACTTCCTTTGCTGCTGCTTTTCTTGTTAAATGTAGAATATACTTTCAAAAGGTGAGACTAGGAGTTACAATCCATGAATTTTTGAATCAGTGAAATGTTTTAATGGCATAGTAGAGTTTCTCTTCTCTCTCCTATTAACCTTCCCTTCTTCCATAGGCAATATGTCATCTTGCTTTGTTTTGTTTCTGTTTTTATTTGTTTTGATGAGGGAGGAGTCAGCGCAGTGATTGATAATGACTTTCTTATCTGACATCCTCCACCCTGTTCCAGAGGTTCAAACTAGCCAGCTGCTCTCTCTGTTGTCTTAAATCATTTACATTTCTAATTAAATGCAGAGTAACTTGGTTTTAGCCTTGAAAGTTGCTGCTTCTGCTTTATATCCAAAGAAGGACTTGTGTGCTGGAAATCTTATCTACTTCTTTCAAATACAGAAGTTGTTCTAATAAAAGATTGCCCCTTATCCACCAACCTTGTCATGCTGAATGTTTACAGTGGTAACAGGATGTAGAGCACTGAGATGGGAGCCAGAAGGAAGATTCCAAGAAGGGAAAAGGTGAATTACGGCTATAATGGGATGGGATCCTGTGGTGGCCATGCTTTTACTCACACTTTGCTTGACTGGCTGGTCAGAGTTAGTACTGATAAAGTCACTATCATAGTCTCCACGGGATAATAAAGTGTCCGAAATAGAATAAATAAATAAATAAATAAAAAGTTCAGTCTAGGATTTCAGTCCTCACAAGTTCCAAGTTTATAGATATAACCCAGCAGAAAAATGTATATTTTTTAATGCTGATATCAGAATTCCTTCTTTAAAATAAGTGACTTGAGTCTGAAGTTTCAGTGAGAAAATCAAAATGTTCCTTTGTAAATAGTTATTTGACATGTTTAAAAAAATTCTGTTTTCTTTTCCCTTTGTTAAGAAAATGTCCCCATAGGTATAAGATAAACTTTTGAAGGTGAAGTTTATTTATGAACAGATACAAAACAATCACAGCAGGCAAAGATCCTTTAAGCTAAAAGAGACAATTCTTAATTTTTCACCCAATATGTATGTGATAAAAACTGTATAGTTTCCATTTAAAAGGCTGAACATCTGTCGTAGCCAATGACTTTATTTTGGGTATGCAGCAAGAATGAGAATCAGGCTTACATTTGCTGCATAAAATGGGAGACTAAGTGACCATAAACCATTCTACCTAATAATTGCAAAAATAGAACAAAAAAAGGCTTAAGAAAAGTTAATTCTTACAAATTAAGCCATAAACTCAACTATGTGAAGATGATTATTTTTAGATTTTGTAGATTTAAAATCCATGCATGATACTACAGCATCCTCACAAGGGAAAGAAATAGAATGATAGGTACCTGAAAGTTTAGTAATATAGTCAGCAAATTTTTGTCTATAAAATATACAAACTTTCCGTTCCATTTTCAACAGCATCAGGAAGGCCATAGTCAAACGGGCAGTAGGGCCACAGGAATGTTACCCCGTAAATTAAAAACTTCAATTAACTGTGTACTTGAAGGGAAAACTTTCAGATGATAGAAGCAGCAGAGAAAGATTTCCTCCTATCTTAAATGTTAATGACAAAATTGGTATGGGCGAAGAAATAACAAATTGTTTCCGAAACAGCCATGCTGAAGAATGAATCGTTTCTGTGATGGTTCTTACATTGAACATCCTCCTCTGCTCAGCACTTTGCATTAAGTAGGAACTCCATGAACTCCAAACACAGGAGAACAAGGTATTTAAGCTGTTATTTCCTGCCAGAAAAGAAATTCATTGTTCAAGTTTAAAGCTCCCTATTACATCTTTCCAGAAGCTGTGATGTCTTCTTACATGTCCTGGTACAGGTAAAATTAAAACACCGGAGGTTAGAAGAATGCCTAGCTCTGTGTTTATTTTCAGCATTTGATTCACCATACCCGGAGGCTATGCAGCCAGCTCAAAAGACAAGAGCAGGCAGTTGCTGCCTATTCCCCTGGCTTCTCCTCTCAGCTTCCCTCTCAAATCACTACTGGCCTTGTATCTTGCCTACAAGCAGTTCTAAAGTCTTGTTACTTGACTAGGGTTCAAATATACCAACAAACGCCAATGTTTTTGCCATTAGGACCTCCTACAGACAAGCTTCCCACAGCCTAGCTCAGGGTCTTGCACCTCCTTTTCCTCTCCGTCATAACCTTGGTCCCAGTGCTTCTTTTTCTTCTATTTCCCAGTATCACAGAATCGCAGAATATTCAGGGTTGGAAGGGACCTCTAGTGATCATCTAGTCCAACCTTCCTGCTCAGGTAGGGACACCTAGAGCGTGTATCACCCAACTTGACATCCACTCTGACAAAGTGTTGGCTCCCGACATACGAGTTTGGCAGAGGGCAGCAAGTGCTGTGACCACGTCCCCGTGAGGCACATGCTGACTACCAGGGCAGGAGGGCAGGCTGCTCAGCGGGCAGAGAGAATGGCACAGGGCAAACTCCAGCTCCCACGCTGATGTCCAGCCTTCAGGGGTAGTTCCCATCCCATTTTTCCGCTGTTCAGGAATGTGTCAACGGAATATTTTGAGATTTCTCTCCCTCTTTCAAATTTAACATCCAGCAGTCAGGAAGTGAACTTGCATAGCAATCTGGAGACTTTGGAATATGTGCTAGGCAAAGCAAAACTAATCCAATTTTTTAAAATCAAAATAGCTCTTTGTGATGCCCCAAATTCAAAAAAAACCTACATAAATGTCATTTTAACTCTTGTAAACTATCTGAATTGAAATATATATATGAAATATTAATTTTCACCTGTTTAAAATTATAGAATATGAAAATCAGGCAGAATTGTATGTTATTATATGTTATTGCATGTTAATGTCTGTATGAGTCACATTTTCAAATGAAGTCTGCAAAAGCCTCACTCAGACTCAAAACCCCATTGTTTAAGCGTTGCACGACCCCAAAATGGTTCCTGTCCTGAAAAATTCAAAGGCAAGAAGACTGATGATATAAAATGGTGAGAACACGTAAGCCTGTGAATGTCTCCTTCATTTCCCGAATGAAATATTCAGCTTCATAGGTCAGTAAATCATTGCTGTGTTTTAATCCTTCAAAGGAAGGTGAGTGTGAAAGCTGCTGCAGTGCCGGCTGTTTGCTGGGGTCGCGCTGTTGCAGCAGGAATAGAGCAGCTGGTCCCTCCATAGCCAGGGCATCAATTAGGGAAAAGCTGTGACTCACAGGCTTAGAGGAAGCAAAAGACAAGATACATTTGCTCAGTACAGACTCTTTCATAATTCACTCTATTCATTTCCACCATCGCCCTTGACAGTGTGGAAGTGAATAGCAGGCTCTGCACTGCAGAGCAGACACAGAGCTCTGCCATCCATCCCCTCCATCCAAAAAGTGAAGAGGCACAGGCAGGGGTAACCTCTTAGATCAACTGCAGCTCGTGAATGTGAAACCAGAAAGGTAGCATGATATAAAAAGCCTGGGCACTGGATAGCACTTGAAAATCCTGACATCTCTCTTCTGGATCTGATGGGTCACTCTGAGAGGATTTCTTTCTTCCTCCTTTTGTTTATCTCATCTTTCAAGCTATAAATCCCTCCATGCACTTACCATCTGTCATCGGGTGTCTGCACAGAGCCTAATGCAGCCACTCTGAATATCCTCCTGTCCTGCTCAGCCATCACCACCCTGACATGCAGGTACCAGGCTAGTTGGGCAGCTGCTGTGCATCTCCGTAGCCTTTATTTCTTCTCCAATGACTGCAGATATTCATGACCTGCAGCAAAGGATTCATATATGAAAGGAATTTTAAAGGTGGAAAACCACACACAAACGAAACACGCTAAAATCAAATTCTACAAACTTGTTTCAGATCTGCAAACATCTTACTCATACAAACAATAGGAATATTAGCAAAAAGAGCTTCTTTCCTCAGGTGGCTGCCTTCTACTGTGCAGAATCTTTTTCTAATATCTAGGGTAAGATTGCAGGGAAATAGGAAATTGGAAGTCACTCTGGTGCACACTGATGAGAAAACAGGCTTTTGAATTTCAAATGAAGCCTGTAGGACTACAGCAGCATCACATAAGCACTTCCCATATTAGAGGGCTTTTCCAGGGAAGAAATTAACATCCCACCTCCTGCTTTGCCACCACTGGAGAGCTTGTATGTTAACAGCCATTGACATCTGCTTGCCTACTCCATTTCCCCCTTGCACACTTAGTTCTTAAACATGAGTGCTGTTTTCTTAACTGCAGCCCTTTTTTGAGAGATAATGGCAATGCTTCAGCAAGACAATTGCAAAGCAGCCTCTTGAGAAGCTTAGGGTCATCTCCCCTTGTCAAAAAGTATGTCAGGATCTGTGTCTACAGTTTGACCAAGAAGTTGTTTAAAAACTTTCCCACGGTGATATATTGCTCTGTTACTGTTAATTAGGGGACATCAGAAGGGTGATAACGTGGAACTTTAAAATACACTTTTAGTCAGTTGAAAAATTCTAGGTACAAATTACATTCTTAGATTCATAAGAAGAGTTCTTAAAATATTGTCTCTAAAATTTATTTCAGAAACAAAAAGGATTTAGTTCTCAAATCTTAGTCCCTAGCAGAGATTTATGGGGATATTTGACCACAAGACAGTTATTATTTTGAGAGTAAGATTGATATTTCACAGTGTTTACACTTGTACTAGTAGGATCTTCCTTTGTCCTTTTTCCCTCCTTGCCTTGTACACCCCTTCTTCCTTTGGAATATATCACCAATCACTGTTGCCAAGGATTTTCCTACTACCTTCTCTAACCTCTGCTATGTGTGTAAACTCACACAGGATCAGATTAAGCACCAGAGTATGTTTTAGTAAATAGAATTTATTCTAAACCTGCAGTCAAATGTTATAAACTAATTCCCCTTTCCCTTTAGGCAGCATTTGAGAGAGCAGCCTCTCCGTGAGACTTTGAGCTCATGCAGTGTCCAAGGGATAAGCTGTCAAAACAGTGCATTGAAGGTGGTACATCCCCTAATCCTCACGCTCATTCACACCACAGCAGGGATCTTTTCTACACACTGCTCAAACAACATTACTGAGGGGTTTAGTCTTTTTTTTTTTTTTTCCCTTTCAAAAAGTAGAAGTTACCTATTTTAACCTATTACCTAACAACAATTTGGGATTCTACTTTCTAACCAGAATATGGTATGGTACATTCCCATAAAGGTGAATTGTGTGAATAAAATGTGAATAAAAGGCTTAAGCCTTATGTGATATTCTTTATCACCCTTGACACAGCAAGCAGCTTCCACTGAACTCTTGCATCTCAAAGATCAAAAGGGTTTGTATGGCCCATGTTTAACAGCAAGGATTTGGCTTAATTCCCTTGTTTTCATTACAAAGCTTTATATTTGTCTTTTACGTGCTATCATAATTAGGACAAAATGGTCAAACAAATGGACCCAGATCACTGAATAACATTTTTTGTGAGGTAGAGTAGCTGCATTTTGCTCTCATTTTATTTCTCTGAGTTTCCTAGAAAACAGAATGAGAAGTTAGTATTTGCTTGACAAAATCCCAAAAAGAGAGCAGAATCAGTTATACTGTTTATATTTAACTCTTGAAGGAAAATGGCAAATTCAAGCAATCAGTTATTATCATATATAGACCAAAGTACATCAGTATTATCCCCACTGGAGCCTTTTGCTAAATACGTACTGCAGTTATATTTATAATAGCATATTAAATGTTCCCAGGCATTATAACTCAATCTGTCCCATTCAAACCTGACACTCTGGTCCAGGTCAACTGGCATTTTCCTGGACTATTTTTGGGCATGGTTTGGCAGGTAGCCCTCCCAAGTGCAGATTGCTTGTGGTCCCTATGCTCTGGGGGGTAGGAAGGAGAGTTTAACAACTTGTGTGTGGTCTGTCTCATGCAAGCCAGTCTCAGTACCAGGGCATACCTGGTTTACTGGAGTAAGTGAAGCCTGGGGGTGCGAGCCTCTGCTCATTGGCTTTATACATGCAGATGCCCTGGAAGTTGTATGATGAGAACCTGGTGGTTGGACCTACCTAAATATTCTGTGACTTTCCATCTTATCCCCAGCATCAGTGGGTATAAAAGAGCTTCACAACATCGCTCTGTGCTGTATCAAATCCCCTCCTTCGGATCCTAAACTTGAACAGATCAGTTACCAGTTCACGAAAGACAACTCTCTTTTTAGTCTTTCTCACAACTTGGTTCACTGATAGAGTCGTAATCCAGAGTCAGGAAGCCATCAAAGGAAAGGATGATTCATGTCTTAAGTAAGGGAAGAAACAAATCCCAGGTTTTCAAAACCTTTCATCAAGGAAAAAGACACACATGAAACACCAGCCATTTCTGGGCAGCCCTAGAAGGAGTCTGTCTTTGGTGACAAACATTTCTTACCTGTGTGGGTTGCCTTACAGCACTGAGTACTGAACACACCAACAGTGGCTGTGCACAGGCAGACAAACAGCACCTCTCTCATGCAGAACTGGATTGCCTTGCCAAAATAACCATCCTTATGCTAGCTTTTACACTTGTACAGTTTCCAGCATCCACACATGTTTTTGACAAAATTAGGTTAGTCTGTATTCCGGCATGTCACTCTTCTTTTACAGTAATGAATGCTTTAGGTCTTCAAAAACACCTTTTAATTCTGAAACTTTTTTTTTTTTTTTTTCCCCCTCAAAGAAAGCTGATCTCATTGAGCTGCAGAGTTCCTGGGGGCATGTAATGACATACTGATGACTGCAAGGAAAAGATCTGAACCTGCAAAAGTGCCTGTACTTGTTTAATTTTAACTACATGAACTGCCCTGCTGAAGTCAATGAGACTACCACTGTGAGTAAATTTAGGTGTATCTGTCACTTCAGCAATAGGTACCAAGTCTAGAGTGTGAACATCATTTAGATGAGAGGAAAATATATTTTGTGCAATATAGCAAGGTACCTAGTGTGCCCAGTTACAAAAGAAACGCACTTCGTGTACCGAGTATTTTCAGCTGATCTTTAGACTTGGCAACATCACACAAAAGCCTCAAATGGGTAGCAACAAGTCAAGCCACAATAGGTAAAGAACCAGAATCAACCGTGATATTTCTTCCATGACTTATCTGGAAGTGACCAGCACCCAGAGAGATGAAATTGGGGAACATTCTCCACACGCAGATGAGCTCACAGAATATAATTGTTTCTGTAAACTTTAAAAGAGGTTTGTTCAATCCACTGCATGCAGGCTAATAATGGGAAGTCTGAGGTGTAAGCACTTTCAAAAGTCCTAAAATTGTGGGAGCTTTTTCTTCCTGTGTATTAGTATCACACTCAGAAATGGAGAATAATATAGCACCTTTTTAAAATGCTACAGATGACTAGTGCAATACAATGGCCTAAATACATTGGCTTCTCACCCTTGCATCATTGTATATGAGCATAGTCTGGTACTCTGTGTAAGGTTTGAGAAATACTAGAGTAAGCTACAGATGGGTACTTTTATTATCATCAGCCTCTGCCTGGATCCACTATATATCACATAAATATGTATTTTGAGTCATTCGTTCTAGCTCTCCATCTAAATGTTGTAGAAAGCTTTTAATGCAGCCAAGGCAAAATGACAGCATTTCTGCTAGATACTGCTATTGCTCCACTTACCATCTACAAAATGATTTACCATTTTATGTAATCATTAAAGTTTTATGGTTCTGCTGTCATTATAAAAGAGACATGCTGATATTTTCTATTGTGCATTATATCCAACAAAACAAAATAAACAGCAGTTAGACAGCCTTTTTTTTTTTTTTTTAATGTCTTTTCCTGTATTGATCCTTTTCTATAAATGAATTTTGAACTTCCACAGCAAAACCTCAGTACTTTGTCCCATCCTTGGAAATAGTGTTGGGCTAATTCTATAGACTCAGAACTGTTAGTAATATACATGAGTCTACCAAATTACTACTGCAAATGAGGTGAACTATTGTGCTATCATTTTTTGCTGCAGTTATTTAATGCTCTACTAATAGTTATTCCATTAAAGCCCAAGGCTACAAGTTCACACCATAAGTGCCAAATTATTGTGGTATTCCATATTAACGTCAAAGCCCTGACATCCAATATGCCAGGGAGTGAATACTTTCTCCAGTCTTTATGTACTTTCTTTGAGACTGTTTTTTTTGCTTCATTATTTCATCTGTTTCTCATCTGTAGTTACAATGGAATTTTATCCTCTTCTTTTTCCTTTTTTTTTTCTTATCTGTTAAAAAAAGTTGTTCAAAAGAATTTCTGAAAGTTTCATTAAAATATATCTTTAAAAATATCTCAAGGTAGTCTAGAGAAAGCTGCATGGTCAGCAAGGGATGCACCAATTAAAGAGAAGCCCAGTGCTGGGAATCTATAACTTAGTGAAAACAAGTTTGCTTATACCAGAGGGAGACATCACAGCATACCTGCCAGGTTCCTGTATGTGCTCCCTAGTCATCTATTACTGGCAGCAGGATACTGGGCTACTAGGATCTTTGGTTTAAACAAATACTGTTCTTCATATGTTTTTATTACATTCATTTTCAGCTCCCTCTTCTCCTACAAACTATCCCTCTGTGTTCATTAAAATAAGCCTTCTACTTTCACACAACCTACCACTTGTGTGTAACTTACACTATCATTATACCATTATAAATGCCATTTATGAATTTGGCTGAGAAAAGAGCCTTTTTTCATCTTAATTATGGGCTATAATATAGAGACAATTCTCATATCTGACACCATGATACAATTTGCATGTGTCTGCACTCTGTTTAAAGATTCATATTGCTTTTGTGTATGAAAAAAAGAATTACTGGATTCTTCTGGTCATAAGCTGTAGTTAGGCTTCAGCTAAAGAAAGGTGAGGAGTTAACTATCAAAAGAATGTCACTAATAACCTTGACCAAACAAACCATGGTTAGCAAACTGACAGCTCCAAGCATTTTTCTTTGTTTTGTTGTAGTATATGCTCACTCAAAATGTCTTTAAAGATGTTAATTATGTGTGCCTTTTACCGCCTAAAGATCTTCTGTTTGTCACAGGATTTTCTCAGCTATGAGATCTAAATTCAAAGAGTTATGGAGAGTTGAAAATGGAATGGCATGTGAAAAAAGAGCACCATGCTGACAGTGCTTTAAGACCATTAACACATCATTAGGAACTCAGCTATACAAATAGCCAGCCTTAAGGGATCAGCTGTCTTGTTTAAGAAGAGGATTTATCAGGAATACCAATACACTTAGGGAGACATAGTGAAAATGATAACATAAATATTGGTTCAAAGCAGCAAGCTATAATACATATTTCATAATATATCACATATTGTAGTCTGTATGCTGCAGATTTCTGCCACAGTTTGAGTTGTATGAGGAACCCCGGATCACACTAGTCTGGAAAAAATAGTCTATTCTTGAGCTTAAGGCAAAATGTAAAATAATCATTGATTGCACAAGCACTAAGTGAATGCAAGCGGCTATAATGTGTCCTGTATTAAAAAGCAGAACCCTGTTAAATATATGAGCGTATCTAAAAGGATAAAATATTGATGTAACAAGAGTATTTTGCATGTTTCAATAATTACTGCTTTGTAGTGAAAACGACAACATTTTGCCTTTGTTCTGTTTCACTTATTATGAAATGTTATTAGCATTTCATATTATAAATACACCAAGTCTCTCAGCTAGGTTTCTGATAAGAAAAGAAAATTAGAGAAATTTGGCCTGAATCATATTGCACACTAAAATCTCAAAACCTTTTTATTGCTATTGGTAACTAATATCCATATCTGACAAGTAAAGAAATGGACCCTTAAAAATCTAATTTCCCCATGTTTTGAAAGTATACATTAACTTTTTGTGGGATATGAAAACTGCGAAGGCATCTCAACCCTTCAAAGATGATAGATATATGGGCATAAAACCAGTAATGGAGATAAAAGCAGTCGCTTTTGGATTCTCAGCCTTTTTAGGTCTTTTTGTTTTTTTATAATTTAAAGTATATGGGTTTGGAAATCAATAACAGGAAGATGCTGCAGTCCTGAGCATTCACACAGTTATGGTATTAGTAAGATGATTACATTGACATAATTTGACTCCGAGAATGTATGGATAGGAACACTATATTGATATAACGACCATATGATAAAAACACATGCAAAAAAAAACTTCTTTTCATTCAGTGGCTGCAAGGCAGGTGGCACAAGGGGCATCATAGCCCTAGGGAGGCATCATAGCCCTAGTTAGAAGCCCTAGTTATGAGGTAGGGTATGCAGCCAGGCTAGACCCCCTCTTGAACCTGTTTCATAGTGTATCTGAATAAGCAGATGCAAAAAAGGCTTTTCAGCAAACAGTGATAAAGAAATGGAAATCATTTAGAGAATCCATCTTCATTCATTCTCTTAACCAGCTCTTTAGAGATGGTTAAGCCTTGATGGTGAAGACATAACAGAGAGAAGAAAGAGATACTCGTTGTCAGAGACACATATCTAAAATATATATATATAACTAGAATACTGAAATCTCAAAGATGGCCACAAACTAAGAAGCATGAACACAAAGTGCTCTATTATAGCTGCCATCAGACCCTCACTACAGAAATAAGAGAAATGAACAAATATCTCAAGCTTTTCTCATGTCCATATTACCACTGATTATGGATGAGTTTGTTATTAAGTAAAGCTATGCAGGAGCAGCCTTCTTGCCACTTTTTTTGGCACAACTACCTTACAAAGAATATAAAACAGAAACTTGCTTTGTAACATGTTGCTTCAATGCTCATTTGCCTTTTTTTTTTTTCCTTTCCAATGAACCATGGCTTCCTGCTATTCTAGGAAACGATTGTGAAGCTTATAAATTCCCCCTCACTGTTTTTAATCTGAGTAGTTCTAAGTCATATTGATTGATAACACAGCAGAGTGACAGGCTGAGAATAAGGTAATGACCCACCTTACACACAGGAACTGAGTCAAGTCATGTCTTTTACTATCCTCTAGAAGCACAAAGCCTGGATATCTTCATTAAGGTCTGTCTTTATGAGGAGGTTGTACCAATTGACAAATACGTGATGAGCGTCAGGTGGACAATCTGTCTGCAAAGTTCTGTCCTATTTAGCTTGATGCATTTGGAGAATGAAGTAAGCTAATAGGTGCAGAACTCGCTGGACATTTACACAGCCTGGCATCCCAGCTCCGACAGAGTACTGCAATAATGTGGTTACATGACTTCAAGAGTAGAGCTAGTCCATATCTGGCCAAACCAAGCACAGAGCAAGAGTTAAAAAGCTATTCACTATATCCATCAGTGCACAGATGCCCAGGAAAGGGAATAAAATTGTCCAACTGGAGAAATACTTATGCTGTCATTTAGACTGTAAATTCCTTAGTTTTTCACACAACAGCTTTTACGTGCAAGCATAACCTCAGAGGGAGTGAAAAACTAGAGACTTCCAAGCTAGTAAGCCTTGCCTGAAAATGAGAAGCACAGAAAGAGGCAGGCAGCAGATTCAAAAGTCCTCAGATAGACATTATTATTGCAATACCTACATAGTCTGCTGGCTGCAAGAATGTGTAAGAACTACCATGTATTTTGTTTTAAATTCAGGATAATCAAGGGCAGAAAGTAACACCAATAAACAGAGTTTGGTTGATACAAGGAGTTGCTGAATCTTGTTCAGTTGCCTGGTAGTTTTTAGAAATTTGTGTTGAGAGAGCTCTAGTCGTGCTTGCACCACACCCTTCCTGAACCTGGCAGCAGTACCAGTCAGGCATACATTACAAAAGTGCCAAAAGTCCTGACCAAAGGGCACAGCATACTTACATTACAGGAACGCTAGTATGGGGAGCATACTGTGACTCAGAGACTTCCTAGCATAACTCTAGGGCAACACCCAATATTATCCTCCACGGATTTCTGTGTGCAAGCAAACATTTGCATACAAGCCAGTCACCTGGGTAGCCCTGAAGGAGTAAAAGAGGGATACCAAAGACATAATTAGTCTCATAATAAAATAGATATCACTAGCAGGCAACTGGGGAGTACAGGGGAGTGGCATAGAAGTAGTTCAGATGTCCATAGCTATGCTGGGACTCAGATTCCAAAGAATAGGCACCTGGTTCTGTCTGAGACACAGCAGGATGTATGATGTGGCCTCATGGGGCAGCAGATGTGACACATATCCTATGAGGCACCAGTGCTCTTCCAGAACAGCAGCTGGAGACCATGAAGGATAACCCTTGATGGGAGGGATGAGCTCTGCATCTCAAATCGTGGAAGATGCCTACATCTAAGCAACTGAGATAGGTTCTAGGGTGACCTACATCACTCCCTAGTGAATGTATTGACTTTATTTCCATTGACAATAGCAGCAGTTTAGACTCCTAGCACCAAGGTGCCAACACGTAGACAGATTTTTTTTCATGCTAACTCCTGCCCTTATAGTTAGGTGAGATGAATCCAGTGATGGAGTCACTGCATATGGATAAATAACAGATTATTTAAAATAAATTAATCACAGGGTTTCAGACTCTCCAGTTCTGAAAGCTTATCAGAACACAATGGAGATGTTGACAATGACTAAGTAATGCTTTTTTTTCCCCTTCACCTTACATTCCAAGTTTTGAAGCTTTAAGATCAAACACACATCCCCCATTTGGAAAGAGCTAGTTTACAAATCTGGCTTGACAACATAATATGCTTTAAGTGAGCTTCCCCCAAGTCCATCAGCTATTACTTCTGCTGGTTGAATTCCAGCCGAGCACTGAGCAGACAGCTAAAAGCAGGCATTGTTCAGAAGGAGTGTTCAGTTCCTTCCACTAAACTGAGCCACTTTGATATAGTTTAGCGATAAACTGATTAAAGTCAATTGAGACATTTAAAGGTAAAAAAAAAAACCTAAGGGACAGCAGGTATTTCCCTTTTATCCCTATTCCCTTCCAAACTGCGGGCTCGAGAAAACGCACTGTACATGAGGTAGCAGGGCTTTTGCTGGCTTGCTGGGAAGCTGAGATCAGGCCCTAATTAACACAGAGCTGTCCCAGACCCTGCTGTGTGTATGCACAGTGACCACAGAGCAAATGGCCACAATCTGTTCTCTAAACAGGGACTTTTTAGGCTAAAGAGGCCTCTAGGAATGGAGCTGGGACAGCCCTTGGAGCCAGTCTGCAGCTGCCCGTCGGGCATGTGGGCTGTGTCAACATTAGAGAGCAATACAGTGCAACAGGAGCAGATTTGCAGGCCTGTCATCCACACCATATATGTGTTGAAACTAGCTCTGGGCTGGACTGCCCATCAGCAGCTGGGATGTACAGTGCCCTGGTTTAGCAAAGAGAATCCAGCCCTGGAGCTCTCACATTGCTCTCAAATGCAAATCAAAGTGCAGTCAGAGGAGATGATCAGGAGATTTTACTCAGAAATCCACACCTGAACTGAATCAATGTAGGCACACCAGTGAATTATCACTGAAAGGGGCCTATGTGGGAATGTGAGAGGTAGTATACCCTTCTTGCCTTTAATGATAAGATGTACATCTGTTTTGCAGATTCCACGGTGTTGTCTACAAATGAAAAAATAATTTTCAGGGAAACCTTATATTTTTGCACTGTATATTTTTATATGCCAGCTTGTGGAAGGTTCCTGTGTTAAACTGCATGACCAGGCCAAAATTTACCATTTTTTTTCCAAGAAAGAAAACCTGTCACCTCTGTCCCAGTACGAGGTCCTCCCTGTGGACGGGGGTGGCGGCCAGGACTGGACGTAGCCAGGGGGGTGACACTGAGTCCAAGGCGCCCTGTGCCAGGCCGGCCATCGCTGCGAGCTGCACTCCATGGGCAAACAGACCCGGCGTCTGCTCCGCTCCTGGGCAGGCCTGAGCGACTCCGGACCTGGGTGCCCGCCAAGGGCCCAGCTGGGAGGCCAAAAGCTGCAGGAGAGCACGGAGGGACCAGCAAATGCCTCCCATCAGGCCTCAATTAGCACAGGCATTATGGGGGAGGATGCTTCCCCTTCAGTCTGTTAGAGGCTTGGCAGAAAAGCACAGGAGAGACACACGAGGAGTGTGAGGAGAGGGAAAGGGGTAACAGAGCGAGGGAGAAGAGAGGGTGAAGGGAGGGCAAAGGTGGGCAGCAGAGAGCAGAGGCTCTGGTCAAGGTGAAACCACGGATGCATTTCAGAGCTTCAGTGAGAAGCTCTTATCTGGTGACTTTGGCAATAATCTAATTCCCCTTACCTCCGTTTCAAGTGCTCCAGAGTTAAAATAGGGAATGTCTTGCTAGTTAAAAAAGCAGGAGCTTTTAACTCCTGCTTTTAACACATTCACTATGTGAATGTGAATGTGGTCTCCACTTCCCCTGGATTTGCCATGATTTCTGATGTGTTACACAGAACTATGTGCTAGGTAAGCAGGGGCCATAGGCCGGGTTTCAAATATGCACAGCATATGCCATTACTTTCAATTAGCAATTGAAGGAGTTCGCAGAATGAAGCAGAAAAGAGATATTTCATGTAAAGGAGTAGGCTGGTTTAACAAGAAAGGAAAGGAAAACTCATATTTGTGTAGAAGAAACTGCATTCTTTAGTGTGGAGATCAGCACTGATTTAGGTGTTTCTTAAGCCTCGTTTGGAAGGTAAGGAGGGATTTATGTGGTTCACAGTTTTCAATGCTTTGCCCTTTCTCAAGAGGTTAATACTGTACTTCTCCATCTCAAGTAAAACTACAAGCCCCAAACTGTTTAATAACTCCGATAGCAGAAGGATTTGGGAGTATGACCACTTCAAATTATATATAAGACAATTTAAACATTCATTAAAAACATTGTCTGCTATCTGTCATCTATGACCTGAAAAGGTTTTCTTTTTTTCTTTTATTTTTTTTCTTTACTCTGTAGTGCAGTGTGGAAATTGAAAGCTGATCTTTTTCCAGCTGACATCCTTGAAGATCACCCCTTTTCAAATCCTTAAATCCTTTTAAAACACATTAAGGAAACATAATGAATTAGGAATAATTTCAGTCTGTTAAAAAAAAAAAAAAAGGCATAAAAGGAAGACTGTTGACCTTAAAATTCAAAGCAACCTGGCTATTTATTTGACTTGTCTTATCTGTTTATATATTCACTGCCAGAAATGTTTAGATAAGATTTTCAGAATAAGGGCATCTCTTAGATAAGCTAGTAGTAAACAAATGTGCACATACATTACGTACTTTTAGATTAAATAATGATAAAATTATACTTTAGTAATTATTTCAACTATTTTAAAATGAAATAATGTCTTTGGATAACTTGACAGGATGCAAATAATTTCCATTTCTTGAGCAATCATATCTCTGGGCTAATAGACCTGCATGGTGCTATGTGGCCTTGTCTCTGTCTGGAGACAGTGGGGACTCGAGCTGTCCTTAACAGCGTTGCCAGATACACTAGATAAAGCTATGAGGAGAACATGCTGCAATTTTTCACCATCCCTAGCCTTTCTCTTCACCCCTACCATGTTCACATGACCTAGCTCAGCTGAAGCAGCGGGTGTAAGAGGGAGGGAGAAAAGAGAACGTGGGCATGCTTTGGCCTCGCGGATGATTCCGGTGCTCTCAACAAGTCTGGGCAAGCGTCAAATGAGTCACTAATGGCTCGGCAAACGTCAGCTTCGCTGAAATCAGATCAGAGGGCAGGTCCACATCCTGCAAAGCAGTTCATGGAGCCAGAGGCAGCGCTGGATCCGTGGGGCCCCAGATGGGAAGAAACAAAGTCCCCTTCTCAGGCTTCAGCTGGCCTGTGCCATTGCGCCATTCCCACCCTGAGAGCCAGGATCCTCCAGCTCTTTTGGCCTCGGGGAGGCTTAGCCCAAGAAAAGAAACCATGTTGATCTGAGCACTAACCCATCCACCCCCACGCACATACCAAGGCTGGCTGCACAAGGTCGCAGTGCCTCTAACCCACACTGGCTTCAGAAGAGTCAACAGGATGCTCAAATTTGGCCTCTGCTAGTGCCTGGTTGCATGCTGGCCTGCCCCTCTCCAGAAAATGCTCCAGTTCATCCTGGACATGGTGCTCACTGCTAGAAAATCAGAAGAATGAGACTGGTCCTGATGTAGGTTGGGATCCTCGAGAGAACCACACACAAATAGTGCACAAAGCACTCTTATGAAGAGACTTGTTTCATGGCTATTTGGATTTTTTTTTTCTTGAGAATTTTCATTATTTCCATTTTATGCTATCTGTTCTACATTTCTTCTTTTAGTCTCAGTCTTAAACCAAAGAATTTGAGCTAATAGGTTTTTCTACAACATGGTGCATCATTTCTGTTTGTTTGATTCTTAACTTCTTCATTTTCAGACATGGGAGTTGAGTACAATGCTCCTAAAAAGTGAATGGAATAAATACAGTGAAAACATAGTAAATATAGAAAATATAAATTTGACTCATGACTGTGGTTTTATTTTGTGCTTTGCTGCTGCTGATTTTTTGTTTTCACTTTGGGAGTTAGAAAAATGTGGTTATAGAATTTTTTTTTAAGAAGACATTTAAAGGCATTTTGTAATTAGTATCTCTGGTTATTCTTAAAATTTAAAGAATGAGAAATGCATTGTTAGGTCTATGTTACTGGTCTCCCTTTAAATTTGGTCATTATTAAAATAATAGAGATTTTCTAATTTTTTATTCAGAGCCAGTGAACAATAAACAGAGATTTTTTTCCTCTCCAGTAAAAGTTGAGTTTAAGTGGGGTGTAAATATTTACTTTCTACTACAAACAATTAGTATATCAAACTTCTTTTTAAGTCAGTTGATTTTAATATTAGTTATAATTTTAGATATTTAAAAATACTTTAAAAATGATTTAAAGGTCAATAAAATATACAAACCAGAAGTCTAAAACCTAGAAAGAAAATTAAACAGATTCTGACAAAAATGGAAATAATAGTAAAGGAGTATGAAACAATCAGCTTTTAAAATTTTTGTCTTAGTCCTCTTGTTCTGCAAAATCTATATGGTCTTTATATAATTCTTCCCTGCAATACTATTTTTATTTCTAGTGTATAACCTGGTCTGACTTCATAGCTGACCCTACTGTGGGCAGGAGGTTGAACTAAAAACTTCCTGCGGTCCCTTCTAACCTAGATTTTCCTACAGGCCTATAATGTATGTAAATACTTACCCCCTTTTCTGAGCCTAACTTTGTCCGAAGCTGATGCTGAATGCATCCGTTCTGGCAGGACACCCTGTTCCCCAGGCCATGAAATGCCAGGAGAAGGCAGACCACCCATTCCTACCCTGCAGTATCTGCATGAACCCAGGGCCCTCTGCTCTGGACTACTGTGCTACTTTTCCTGAGACATAATTGCCACTGGGGCAGACGGATTGAGTCCAAAATATCTGCCGTGTGAGTCTTATACTGCAGTTTACAAGGGTGAACTTGCCTGAGAGCTGCCTGCCCAGGGCTGTGAGCTGAGAGCTCGCAGGGTGCAAAACAGGTCGGGATACAGCCAAGGGCAGGAGCTGGTTGTGGTACAGCCTGGTTCCTGCGGGCTGCTGGAGCAGCTTCTGTCATGCAGACTGGTTGAACAGTGCCCAGGAGAAACCCTTGCCAGGTAGAGGGGTAGCTGGAGCCTCTGCCACAGGGCTAGCATGGGCAGCCAGGAGATGAGTGTTCGTCTTCCCTCCTTGGCCCTCTGCTACTCAGCAGGTCTCAGCACGTCCCTGGTTTTACCTCGCCACTAATTCTAGCTTCTTTTAGTTCATCATGCTGTCCTGCCTGCCACCTTGTCTGATTCCACAGCCCTTCCTCCTCAAAAGTAACCTTCACAGAAATAGCTCTGGACATCTGATCCAAATCATAGAGAATCCTCCAGGGCAATTTCCACTGATTTTTAGAGTGGGCCAAGAGCTGCAATAGCCATTTCCCCTTGTTGGTGTTGCCAGGACTTCAGAGCATCATTTTGCATCATTCTAACATGCAGCTCAGGCTCTAATAATGCTCCCAAAAACTTTGCACATCTACTTTGGAAAATGAAGTATTTTTCTTTTTTTTTTTTTTTTCTTTTGCTCTGTAAAAGATATCTTAGGAAGTCTTAAAAAATATGTAGTGCTTTATAGAATAGCTGAGACTCCTCTGCCAGCTATGGTTCCAAGATTCAAAATAGTAAGAAATAAGTAAATGGCTATTTGATGACAGGTAAATTCCTGATTTGAAAATTAATAGTCAATGGGATAAATTATTAAAATCTCTACTGCCTCCAGTTCTCTTTTGCTCACTGAATCACCCTTTTCAGTGCAGGAAATAAGGTGTGCATGAGAATCCTCCTAGTCTAGCAGCTCCCCAAGCCCTGCAGAAGCCAGCCCCAGTGGCAGAGCTGCACTTTCTGTGAACTTTGGTCTTCGTCATTCTTCCTAACAAAGCAGCACCAGAGTGTTACACAGGAGGAGGTATCAGCAAGATATTTGTCTTCCTGTCTCAGAGAGCTGCTTTCCTATGGCTTCCACCAGAAATTTGAAGTGGAAGCCCTCAAAGTAGGGATAAATGTTGTACTATCCCATGAGTAAATGTTTGTGGGGTAGGAGCTCACATATTTGTTAAAGAAATCTGGACTGTTGATTCCCAGAAAAATTCCACAGCGTGAATAACTAACTGTGTGATTCTGTCCAGAGTTGTTGCTTCAACACAGCATGATAAGATCTGACTGCTCCTGTAGTTTTGTTTAATGTAGCTGTTGCAACATAAACCTAACGAAGCTTGAATACTGGGGCTTATGTTTATTTGTTTTGAACAGCTTTGGAATTGATATAATTATACAGAAGAGTTAAGCCATTTTACTCTCATTATCCAAAATGTTATTTAATCTTCAGAGTCGATCAGATTAAAAGAAATCCTTTATCTCTTGCAAGATAAATTGCTATAAATCAGGTATTATAAAGAACGTGTAATCAGGTCATCTCAAGACTATAGGGAATGTTCTTCTGTTATGCCAAACTCAGGTGATGTTGGGGTGTGTTTTAAAGGACTCTAAAATCCAAAGGGAAGGGCATGCATTAGTTATATTATACGTGGCATGATTTCACAGCATAAAAAGCCATGTCCCAGAATCCAATTAAAACAAAAATGTTCCCAAGCTTATTTAGAGCACAGCTCCATAGTATAAGAGGAATGTACTCACCTCCCTTAATCAAGGATGAAAGCTACCAAATAAGTTCAGGCAAACTCAAAATAAGTATATGTATAAAGTACTGCACGTTACATTATCTTGAGTATCTTGAGAAGGTCAAATAGCCAATTAAATATAGTTGTCTTGGAGGTTTGGTTACATCCATGTGATCACCCTTACTCTCACATTCCGAGTCTTACTGAAATGATTGGAACATCAAAACTATTCAGTTCTGTTATTAGACAAACAGGATGGACTCTAGCTTCTGGCTGAGAAATGTTCACTAGAACTTGCTAACTCCCAGATCAAGCAAAGGCAATGCAGCCTGTAGATCCTATATCTTACTATATGCAGTCAGAGTTTTTAGGTTTGTTCCTTTCTAGGTTTGGAAGATATTTCCTTTTTATGAACAAAAATACTTAGAATCCCTAGAAAGAGATAGGACAAATTATCAATGTCCAACAGTAAGTGAATTGCAAATTCATATGTTAAGATGTGTAGGAAAGACTTGAAGCCTTCGGAAAAAAACAAACACCAATCCCCCCTCTGCCTTGCACCATCCCCGAAAACAAACAAACAAATAAACAGAAAATGACCAGGTCACTGAGCAGTGACTAGCACTGCTTCCTTCTGTGGCAAGAAAATATATAATTTTACAGCCAATAGCTCTACTAGAGAAGTGTCTAGACTAGAGACTAGAGAAGTTCAAGATACCTTCCCATGATAGATTAATATATAGGAAGTACATTTACTTCAGTCATTTTTTAAAGACTATCTAAGGAGAGAGCACTTTGAAGGAAGATTGAGAGATTGCTAGCTAATTCTGAGTATTTCGTAGACACAACAAACCTTAGGAAGGCAACAACCATGATTTCATCCAAATTAGTGTTATGAAAGTGACGAAAATCTTAGTCATAGGATCTTCATCTGTTGCAGCTTCTGTCATTGTGTTCTGCAGTTGGCATCTTTGGTGCTTGGTGTTTGATATATGTATTTCTTTAAACATTAGAAATTGCATTCATGATTAATACATTGGACAAATTTATTTAACATATTTTAGTTTCCTTTCTTAGATTCATAACTACTCATATGCCATCTGGGATTTTTCTGTGTTTATTGATTATTTGTATTTAAAGCTGTCAAATACATTTTGGTTCAATTTCAGAATAATTCCAAATATCCCTGTGAATATTCTCATTGGTTTTTGGTCAAATAGCTATAGAACTTCCAAGTTACATTTAAAGGAGCTGTGTGACTAGCAGTGATTTTGCATGTGTGTGTGTGTGTTTCATTTTCTTTGCAACCAGCTTAACTCATTGCTGGAGATTAATAGATATTAACAAAAAAATGTAGAGCACATCTAATGCCATTTAGGAGATCGCTGTGGTCTTTCACAACAAAAAAATATGCACTGACAATTTTAGGCATTGACTAGGCGAAGAATCAGCATGTCAGATTTTGAGGATCCCAGTGACACAAAGATGCTGAAATTAAGGACTCTGAAATGACAGGGACCAGTATGGCTCTGAAATTTTTTGGAGCTTTAGCCTTAGATTATGTGTAAGTGCTTTGCCATGACTAAAGCTACCTATTTGCAAGACAAGGCTAATAGTAGTTCCCTATTAAAAAACTGTGTTGGTAAATAAGCAGTGAAAGAGAGTTTATTCAGTTATGCTACTAGTAAATGTGTCAGCTACTTAAAGAAGTGCTCAGGCTTGTGTCTGTGTTGGGTGAAACGAACGTGTATGAGCTTGGTTGGTTTGTAAGAGTCTTTTCAACCTCAAAAGGAGATGGACAGTTGCCATTTCCATTAGTGCTTGGGCTTCATTCCTTCCCATCTGCTCCTTGCCTTTGACCTCCTACAGGCACTCTAGTACTACCGGCTTCATTTTTGCTCTTTGACCACTATAAATCAAAGGAGTGCCACTGACACTGGGAATTGGGTGGGAGCAGTAGACAGCGATGAGGTAAGTATTGCACACATTATATTTCTTACCTGCAGTCACGTTGCAGCAACTCAGATTTACTCGCTTTCCAATTGCCAGCAGCATGAAAAGGTGCCCCGGACACATCTCTTTATTAATATAAACAAAGTGAAAAGTGGTTTGTGTTACACAACATGAGAGACAGATTCAACCACTTTGTGTTTGGCAATAACTTCAAATGCCAGCTGACTCAGAGGTGTTTTGTAAAGCTTCCAGTCAGTGCAAAAACTCATGCTGTCAGCTGAGACTTAGAGTGTGCAGCATTTGCCCCTCTTGCCTCTGCTTAATGCAGCGCTGACAAGGAGGGACCCACTCATGGGCCGAGGGATGGATGTTGCAGTGTCCACTGTTACTTCCATTTTATCATCTGTATGACTCTGCTGGATCAGGGACAAAGGCTGTCTGGTTTTGGCTCTCGTGCTATATTTTACTTAGCCTTTGCACAAAGAAGTAATACTTTGGCTCTCCATCCCTTAAGCAATGCCTAGCTCTTTGTAAGAGTGTGCTACTAAACAAAACATACTAAATAATTCTGAGATAGAGTTAAGTCAGATATGAATATATTTATATAATATTATCATATATAGTAGCATATATGATAGTGCGTATACATTAACACATTTGATAACGTGCATTATCAGAGGGGAGAGAAACTTGAAAACCTTGGCTGCTCACAGTAGTTCCTGTCCATGGGAAGATTCTTCTCACACTTGCAGTGCCATTATCGTCACCCAGGACTCACAGTGCAAAGGGGAAGGGATCTCACACATCACAGAAACACAGAGTGGTTGAGATTGGAAGGCACCTCTGGAGATCCTCTAGTCCAGCCCCCCCAGCACATGGAACAGGGTGGCATCCAGGCACGTTTTGAGGGCCTCCAGAGAAGGAGACTCCACAACCTCCCTGGGCAGCCTGTTCCAGGGCTCTGTCACCCTCCTGTGTTTCAACTTATAACCACTGCCCCTTGTCCTATCACGGGCCACCACTGAGAAGAGCTTGGCCCCTTGCTCCCTACATTCACCCCTCAGGTATTTATACATATTGATCAGATCTCCTCTCAGCCTTCTCTTCTCCAGGCTAAACAGGCCCATCTCACTCAGTCTGTCCTCGTATAATAAATGCTCCAGTCCCTTAATCATCTTTGTTGCTCTCCGCTGGACCCTCTCTAGAAGCTCCACATCCCTCTTATACATACCCCTCTTATCAGGAGAGTCAGGTGAAAAGGTATGTTGCTATTTCTCATAAGAAATTTCTTATGACATTCACTCTGTGGATAATAAAATCTCACCTTTTTCTCAGTAAAAGGGGAAGGAAATTGATTATAAAAGAAATTGAAAAGTGTTTAATCAAAAAATCCAGGTTTGTCTTGCAGCAGGTACTATGACACTTGAAGCTAAATACAAATTTCTAATTTCTAACATTTAAAGGCTTTACTTTGTCCAAAATCATAAATATATTGATTTAATTTTGTATATCCACTCTAAACATATGGTTATTGCTCAACGACAAAAATATATTTTTCCTAGTCTTGCTGGTGGCTTTTGCATATAGCAAGGAATTAATAAACCTGATAAAAATCCTGAGTTTTACTAAAAACATGAATAGGAATTGCTTAATAAGTCTCCTCTTACTAATAGCTATGTGTATCCATTCTTGTCTTTTGAAAGAATATTTATCTTGAAATTTGATTTTGCAAACAAATCACAGATATCTGCGATTTTTTTTGCAAGGTTCTAAAGCTCAGAGCTACAAAATACAAGATATGGGAACAAACACATGTTAAAATGTCAAAACTATGAAGATATGTTGGTATATTTTACAATGTCATAGGACTCAAAACTGTCAAAGGAAAAACTTAAGACAACTTAGCCAATACGGAAAAAGAATGGAATCTCAATTGTAGTCGTAAGTGCATTACATCTATTGGTTTATTGCACAGCTTCCTTGTCAAAAGAAATTAGGCTTCTCTGTAAGAAAGACCAGCATCCCATGAAGCACTTGAATATGTAATGGTATTAACTAGACTGTTATGCATCTGTGCCCAAGCTGTTTTTAAAGTGAAGGGCTCCCGAGTCATTAACTACATTTAAATTTTTATTACCTTAGTTTTTGAGGACATTATTTTTTAAGTATGCTGCTACATGAGCCAGCTCTCTCTTCTTATCTGTAGAAGAAAAAAAAAAAAAAGCCTTTCTCATAAAATATGCACTTCACATATCCTGAGAATTTGCCTCCAAACGATCTCAAAGTACATGGTGAGGGTTTTTTTTTTTGTCCTGATTCAGGCAAGTATCCTGTCCCCAAATGCATTAGTGCATGGCCACATATTTAAGTTGCTTCACCATTCTCTGAAGGGGAACAGGCAGAAGCACATGTTAAGGGGCCTCTTGAGTTAGGACCTATACATTTAAAAACAAATATAGAGGTAAAATCAGGGGGGAAACCAGCCATACAACCACACTGGAAGGAGGGTATTTCACTTCTATTGAGTGTTATTTTGGAAGTGGGTCTTCACTCTAGAGTTAGTCTGAGCTCCTACCTTAGAATTACTCTTAGCCTTTCTATTTTAACAGTGAGAAGCTGTGGGCTATCTTTATTGGGCTTATCAGAGCGGGAGACCGAAAATGTGGCAGACCCTTTCAGAATGAGCACAGCGGAGATGCTTCTCACGTGAGATTAGAAGTAAAAACTGGATACTCCGACTGCCTCAGCTGATGCCCTCTGATTAAGTGACGAATTTTCAGATGTATAAATTACAGGAAATGGCTCTGTCCTGCCCGATTAGAGCTGTCAGCCCTAGACGGGAATTAGGCCTCTTGAGGAACCTGCCCAGCGCTTCACAAGCACAAGGATTTATAAAACGTGATGAAGATCCACACAGTCCCACAACACACTGGGAGCACATCCCGCGGCACTGGGGCTCGCACAGCTGCCAGGGGGCCCGGGACGTGCCCGCCGCGGTGCCAGCACCCACGGGCACGTCGGGGGCCGCCGGAGCCGCTGGCTGCCGGCTGCAGCAGCGAGGTGGCAGCGCCGGCGCGCGGCTCGCCGCACGCCCCAGCCTGCCGGGCGCTGGGTTTTTGGAGCCTGAGTCACTCGCTCTGTACGAATTAGAGCAGCAGAAATTCCTTTTTGCGCGGTGAGTTCAGTGTGGAGCATGGGGGCCTGCTAGAGCGCAGGGGCGGCAGCTCTTGGCTCCTGCGGGGAAGATGGTCTGTGGTTGGCAGAATCCATCCCTAAAACCAGGGGCAGGAGAGAAGAGGAAATGCTGTGACTGTCCCGGCTGGGGCAGCGCTGGCTCTGCCCAAAGCGTTTAATCGGGAAGCAGCTCTGGAGTTTCACCCCGGCACAACCACACGCTCGCACCGCCCGCCGGCGGCTCCTCCGCCCTCCTCCAGGATCCTGCTCCATCCCGGCTCCCCAAGGCCGGGCGACTGAGGAAGCGCCCGCCAAGGCACCGCTCTGCGCGGGGCTGCTCCTTGCTGGAGGCAGGGGAGCGCGGGCGGCCGGGGCCACTCCTCCGGCGCCGTGTCCCGTGTCCTGCCGGGTTGTGTGGTGCTGTGCCGGGCGGGATTGGCTGGCACAGGCTCGCGGGGCCGGCGGCGGCGGCCAGGTGGACGTGCGAGGCCGCGGCTCCTGGAGGTGAGCGCGGCTGGCGGCACCACGGAGTAAACACGGTGGACGCTGCCACCCCCACAGACTGAGCTGCTTCTGCTCCTGCTCTTATTTTAGCTTTTGCTTTTTTTTTTTTTTTTTTTTTTCCTTCCCCCTCTTCCTCCTCCTCCTCCTCCTCCCAGGGCTGCAAGTGGGATCTGCGCACCTGGAAGTGCTATGCCCACGGAAATCTGCCGGGCGGTGGGAATGCACGCCATCTCGGACTTCCACCCGGCGCTGCCCGTGCGGCTGCTCCGCAAGGGGCCCGAGTACCTGCGGCGGCAGCTGGAAGCCGGCACCCCGGGCAGGAAAAGCGCTGTGGAGCGGCTGGCGGCTGATAAGGCCAAGTACGTGAAAAGCCAGCAGGTAATCGGCACCAAGCAGGAGCCCGTCGTCGCCCTCAGCTCCGTGTCGGGCAGCAGCGGCGGCAGCTGCTCCGTGGGGAGCGACCGCGGCGCGCGGGAGCGCGGCGGGAGCACGGGCGCCCCGGGGCCGGAGGCGGCCGCGACGCCGCGTGCCTGCCGCGGCCCCGTGTCCCGCGGGCCCCCCATCGCCCGCCGCGGCACCCCCAGGAGGCAGGTGCGCCCCGATTCCCTCGTCATCTACCGCCAGAAATGTGAGTTTGTGCGAGGCCAGAGCCAGGACAGCCCGCGAGGGAGCCTCGTGCGGAGGCTCTTCCAGGGGCCCCCAAAGGAGAAGCCGTTCGGCTCCGACGAGGTGCCCGGCACAATCATGGAGGTGGCCGGCAGTGAGGAGAGCAGGGCGCCCGTGCCCGCAGGCTGCGGCGCCCGGCAGCCCGGCAGCCCTGGCCTGGAACCAGCTGCCGTCCCCTCGAGCACCACCGGAGCACCGGGCCGGCGCCCGGCACCACGTGGACGACCCTCACGGCTGCCCCCCGCGCCCGAGGAGGGCACGCGGAGAGGCCTCCACCGCTCCCAGTCGGACATCAGCTCCCGCTACTCCAAGTCCTTCTCCGAGTTGGACCCCTTTTTCACGTACTGCGGCCTGGACCCGGAGGTCATCGAGGACCTCGGCAGGGAGAACTTCTCGGCGGCTTCCGACGGCGTCTCCTTCAAGGTGCGCAGCGTCAGCGTGGCGACGTCCGAGAGCGACTTCACGCGGCACAGCGGGGACGAGGGGCTGCTGGAGGACGAGCTCACGGAGCAGGTGCCCAGCAGCACGTCCATCGTGGAGCGCAACGCTCGCATCATCAAGTGGCTGTACACCTGCAAGAAAGCCAAGGAGGCCAACGCGGCGCTGCGGGAGCTGGCGTGACGGCGCCGCCGAACCCCAGGTGTGTGCAGAGGCTCTCTGCCCGCTCCGTGCGTGTCCCTGTGCTCCTCGCGAGCACCTGGCTTCTCCTGGTGGATTCCTTGTAGGAGCGGCAGCGGGAAGCCGTCTTTTGCACCCTTGCTCGTTGCGCTGTGGCACTTTTGCAAAGTGGAAACTTGGGGCAAGGCGGGAGCCAAAATGCAGGCAGGAAAAGGAGCGCAGCTTGGCTGCTTTAAGTCAGACCTCACCATGAAAAAGAGTGGGTGTCGGTGAGGGATGTCTGCCCGTGCAGAGCCCTGCTTTGTGCAAGCTCGTTCTGCCCTGTTCCTGCTATTCTCAGTGTGAGGAACGCCTAGAAAATTGTTCGGTCCTGTGTTATAGTGGCTGAGATAATTCAGCGTGAGCTGAAACTGTTAGTGTTTAGGAGTGCACTGTGTTTGTACTGCACTGTCAGAGCCTCCCGCTCCTCGCTCTTGCTGTCATTCCCCTCTTTGCTTATATTCAGGCACACTGAGGAGGGTAAAGTTGAGTCAGTGTCACCAGCAACACATTTATCCCCCAACTTGTGTCTAGGACTATAAGAGCTTGTGGCAGCCTCCCACCTCGCATTGCAGAGGCTTCAAATTCCCTGTCCTGTTTGGTTTTAGTGGATCTTGCCCTTCCGAAGCGGGAGAAGTTTTGTGGGTTTTGCTGTGTGGTTTGGCACTGGTAGCTCACCATCAGTTGTGTGGTTTGCCCTGCACAGAGGGATGCTTTACTGCCTTTAACTGAAGGTAACACAAACGTGTTACATCTGGGCTTGGAGATCTTGGAGATCAGTCACTCCACATAAATAAGCAAGGCAAATTTAGCCCAGGAAAAGGCTGATTTGCAGGTTCCAGTAAAAGGGGTTCTTCCTCTGCATCTGATCTACTGAAAAAGATCTATATTCTGATATTCCCAATACACAAATCTCTTCTTTGGCTAAATACCATGCTTATCATGTGGGATTTAAAAGTTGCATTTTGATAGGAAAGCTTGCATTTATATTTTCTGCCAGTCCATAATCTGTGTATTAAAAGAACATCATTTAGTGTAGTTACAGTTGTAGACAGTAAATTTTGGCCTTATGAACATGCAGAAATGTAACACTTGAGTCTCTCTCTTACGTGGACCTGGAGCTGTCATTCCTGATTCCTTTAATCCATGTAATGTAAAATCCACTAACTTACTTGAAATAATTTTAAACTACACAGAACGTGTATCACTTTGAAAATAAGGATATTTCTCCAGAGGCAATTTTCTCCCTGGAAGCAGAGTGGGGAGGAAGGGAGACGGATGCATTTTCACACAAACATTTCAAGCCGTTGGAGATAAGAGCAGTTGTCAGGTATCAGGCTGACAGCTTAAAGAAGTGCTGTTATATGACAAAGCCTTTCCCAAATTAAGTTAGGGAGAAGAAAGGGTTCTCCTGAGCTGATCATTTCTTCCCGCTCATCCTTCTGTGATGAAAGGAAAGGGAGATGCACAAACAGAAATGATGGAGGTGGTGGGTTTTGGAGCTTCCTGCAGCTGCCTGCCCCACAAAATGCTGTGCCTGGACAGCAGCACTGCCTTTCCTCTCATGAGCAGGGGTCTGGTGACAAAAACAACCCGACCTTCATGTACCTTAAAAATAAAGAAAATAAAAAAGGAAATGTCTTTCATTGCCCAGTGGGGGAGTAGGAAAAGACAAGATGGGGCAGGAACCAAAGTGGAGGAGTTTGTGGTTGTCACTGCTGTTACAGGACAGTCAGAATTCCGGTTCATCCAAAATTCACTTCTGCCCAGTCAGTGTCGTTTTTGGGGTGAATGTCTGAGACAAAAGGGCATTTCATAGCACATAGCCTAACAGGGTGGTAAAAATACTTCCATGAAGTATCAGCTCTATTCAAGTGACAGGCACAGTCATCCTGCAATAATTTTAACATCGAGAAATGCGTATTTTAGAGTTACTTTTCCTTTAGCTGTTTTGTAACTCTAGAAATGGCTCAGTCTACCATTTAAACTGAAATAGTAGTCACATGAGAACATGAGAGACTGCTTTACGCTGGCAGCAATGTGGTCCCGTTATTTTTGCAGTCTAGGAAACGCTAATCCTTAAAGTTTGTACGATAAACCTAATTTCAAACATCCCAGGACTGACTTTCAGCAGATATATCTCACTAATAGAGCTGCCATTATTTCCAGCTTAATTTCTGAAAACTGAGACAGTGCTTTCCTGTTAGGCCCCATAATCAGAAAGTTCAGCTAAAATACTAGTGCCCAGTGCCCAGAATATAGGACAAGAGTCACCAAGAGTTACCGTTAGTTAAATATTACAGTTACGATGTAGAATTTAAGCTGAGATTTAATCACCCCATAGTCTCCAGATGGGTTGTCCTGTTCTGATAATTGCATTTCTCATATATCCTAGTGCCAATTACTGCTTTTGGTGCTACACTTTCTCTAACAACAGGCCACCAAGTTTGATTTCTATTTATTAATCTATAAGCCAATTATGGATTGGCTTTATCTAGTTCACTTACTTGTTATTAATTGGCAATGGACTTTTGTGTGCTGAGAGACTAGTTTGAGGAAACCTACTGCATGTGAGGCAGTTTAGTCTCTTTGAAGCTCTTGGGCCATAGTCTTCAAGGCACCTTATTTTGCAAAGAGGCATGAAAATTCCTGCACTTTTTTTTTTTTAAAAAAAAAAAAAGGAAAAAGACAGAGAGAGAGAGAGAGTGCGCTGTTTTCTAAAATGCAATCTTCATTCCATGTAAAACACCTTTTCAAAACTGCAGGGATTTTATGGGCCAGTGATCATTCTATTAATATTTTATGCTCTCAGCTTAATTTTTCATGAATTCTTCTGGGTCTAGTGGGGCACTATGTAAATAAAACAGCTACTTGAAGCATCAAGTTCCCTTACACGTTTGTTTCATCAGAGGGATTACTGAGAAGTCTTAAGCATGGACTGTGAGCTTCAAAAAACAAA
Source organism: Nothoprocta perdicaria (assembly GCF_003342845.1). Taxonomy (NCBI): domain Eukaryota; kingdom Metazoa; phylum Chordata; class Aves; order Tinamiformes; family Tinamidae; genus Nothoprocta; species Nothoprocta perdicaria. The sequence continues at coordinate 42,752 of NW_020454494.1, forward strand.
GTCCTAAGTGAGATGGCCATTACTGTTTCCCTGCATGATGTTTCCTAAATTCACATCTGGAGTTCAGGTTGATTGGCTCCTCTCCCTGTTAATCCTGTTCGGCTCTAGGAAGGCACTGTACATCCTCCTTCCTTATTTGAATCAAGATTATTCAGTCTTGCATTTCAAAGCCATTCAATTGTTCATTATTCAAGTGGAAATCTCTTGGAGAGGGAATTGATTCTGTTGGCAATAACCATAAGCAGCTGAATAAAAGTTGAAGCGTATCACCTATGCCTCTCTGATGTGATAAATAGTAAATGATGCTTTTTCTTTCTTTCTTTAGACTCCCTGACTTGGAAGATGAACATCACCATCCACAGGAAGAAACTCTTCCCTCTTCTGGCTCATGACGACTTTGTCCAAGATTAGCATTTTCTTATTGCCTCCTTCCCTCTTCCCTGTGCCCAGGCAGCATTACTCCTTGCCACAAGCATGGGGATGCTCAAGAGCACAACAAGAAGCAGAAGTTGGGAACTGTGCCACAGTGGGACAGCAGGAAATGGATGTTCCTGGAAAAGCGAAGCATGACTGCAGCTACAGTAGACAGTGACATGCAGCAGCAGATTACCACTCCTGGGTTTTGGATGTCCTGGGGGAATGTGGCAGAAGGTTTGTGTTGTGTGCCCATCTCCTTCCAGCCAAGCATTTGTCAATGGTGATGGGAGGAGAAAGTGGGAATGAGGTGTTAATAACCCCTGGGTCAGGCACTCCCTTCGCTGGAGACAGGCTCCACTCGGCGCTGTCTTTCCAGGGCTGTTTAAACACTGCTCAGCCTGATATCATTAGATGCTGTTTGCCTGGCTGGCAAGGGCTAATGTGGCAGTTTTATCTGGGATACTTGGCAAACATGCTGGAAGCTGAATCTCTGCAAGCCTCAGCTTCTCTAAAAGTGCCCAAGCTGAATTAAAGTACCTTGTATCCATCTAGTCTACCCAGCCACACAGCTTGCTCAGCCAGTGAGAAAACAAAGCATTAAAATCCCTGCCCAAAATTTGTTCAGGAGCATGGTTCCAAGAAGCAAGTAGTCCAAAATTGGAAAGGATTTTATATGGATATTACATTGCTCCAGAATAGTAGAATTTACATTTATGCAGACTTGGTTTGCATTGTTTCTCTGATGCTGCCAGAGTGAGTTTCATTTCAGCATTTGGAAGCCTGTGATATAATACATTTAAGTTTTTGCAGCACAAGTAATGGGTTTATGGAATCCATTAGCAAATTGCATCCCAGACAATGTAAGGTTGCACTTCCCTGGCATGAGTTTGGAGCAGCACTGTGCTGTCTGCACTGCAAGCAATAAGACATGCAAAACCATGCCAGAAATAAAAGTCTGGATGGGGTAAGATCCCAAGTGTAGACAGCAATTTACTCAGTATCATCAATAAAATAGTAATACTTATTGGAAATGGACAACCTAAATGCATTTTAAAAGCTGAATAAAAGTACTTTGGATCGTCAGTGCAGTGAATAGATCCTTTGCAAATTTCTCGCAGAATTTGCTGGCTATGCCTTAGATATTTACCCCAATCAGCCATTGCTTACTAAAAGCTGCTTTACACTGAAGTATTTATTTGCAAATATTATTACTAACCACAAGAAGAAGTTGATTAGAAAGCCAAGTCTGTGATAGCTGCCCTGAAGTCAAAGGAGTGACAACAACTCGAATTTAGAGTGCTGCAGAGGTGAAAAGTTTACTTGGTGTTACCATGGATATGGTGTCCTGTTTGCAGTGCTGGACCTTACCTGCCTGTCAGACCTGTACTGTAATGGGTCCAGAAAAATGAGATTTCATTCCCCACATTCCACTCGGGTTGTACACAGCCATGGCTGAGCTAGCAGTGCTTGCCATGGTCTGACCCTGAACAGCTACCAGCACATCGGGGTGGGAGCAGAGATAAAATAAGCACTAGAGATGCATTTTTAAGGGCTCGTTATTCTTGATAAATAAGCCTGTGAAAGTGAGAAGGGCAGAAGTGAACCATAACAACTCAGTAAAGCATTCATCATAGGAAGAGCTATTTTGTATTTTAAATTCTACAAACTGTGCGCTGACAGACTTGCCCTTTAAGTGCTTATCTAATGTTTTAGTTAACATCACTTAAATTCACAGCAAGGTTGCCTGCTTGAATTTGCATAAATCTTCAAAGTGCTTTTTAGTTGCCGGATAGTTAGTTCTCAATTACAGTAACTGTTTGAGAATGCAGGGCATCTGTCTTTATTGTTTTAGTGTTATATGCAAAGTCTACATGCCTGAAGTTGTCTAGATAGACAGATAATATTTCCTGATAAAGTAATTGTTGAGTCTGCTTTTCACTAGCAGACAACTGAATACTTTGCATTTTGGAGCATCTGCAAACTTAGAGGGAAGCTAGCACATGCTATTTTTATTAAATTTCTGTGTGTATTTGTTACATTATTATTGAAAAATGGTTCTTGGAAAACTATATCTCAAAATGCTGCTAATAGGATAGGAGTTATGCACCTAAGGTGCAGTTTTTAAGTAACAGTCTAGATTTATTAGTCAGGAACATAACCTGCTGTATCTGCTCTTTTCATACTCACTTTGCAAGATACTGTACCATATAATTATTTATATGCTTTTGTCAAAAGCTAACAACTTCTCTTCCTGGAAATTACATATGAATGACTAACAGCTAGTAGACAGCTTATATGTCAGGAAAAGTCTTTTGCCTTACAAATCAGTGCCCCAGCACAATAGGATTGTTCTGCTTCGTTTCCAGAGGAGAGTTTAATTTCAATTTCATTTGTTTCCATTTGTTTCCTGTTCATTTTTGTTTGTTTGTTTGTTTTGTTTTGTTTTCTATCAGAACTTAAGTTAAGCTGATAGTACTAAGAAGAAAAAGGAAGCTGCATTGGTAGTGAGTGTTAAACATTAGGTAGGAAGGTGTTCAATTTGTCTGAAAATACGCATCATCGGGGAAGATGTCATCAAAATCAGGGAAATTTTTTTTGATAGAGCTTAGTGAAATCAAAATTTGCCTCGTTCTGATTTTTTTTAATCCCACTTTCATAAATCTGACTTTATGAACTGTTCAATGGTGCTGTGGTGGCTTTTCACACTGATAGTTGGCAAAATTTACCTGTCTCTGGCTCCAAACTTCCCAAGGTATTATTTACTTCACGGAGCATACGGACTTCTCTGAGATCCTTCCCTGATAAGCTATTCATTCCCTTCATTTAAAAATCTTCTGGATAAGCTAATACTTTCCCAAGTATACCAGGAAGAGAGCAGCTGACAATCCTTCTTTCTCCATACATCTTGACACTGGTTATCTGCCGTGCTTGCTCCAAAGCAGTGGGAGCAGTGTACTTGCCTGAGGTCCTGTAACTTTCTTTCTTTCCTTCCTCTTTCTGGGTGTTTCAGTCATGCCTCTCAAAATGGAGAAAACAGATGTTAATCTTACCAATATTTGTCTTTATTATTATTATTATTTCATTATAAAAGACTTGTGATTCGGAAAGGGATTTTTTCAGCGTCTGTGATAAGCTGAAGGGGGCTGTTGGGGACTGAACAAAAGTTTTGCCAGTTGAGTCTTCTTGGAAACCTGAACTCAGGGCTGAGGGAGAAGACTGGATGTTTTTGATTAACCAGGCCTGTGTAGACTTAGTGAAACGGAGTGCAAGCGTGCGGGGCTCCCTGCTATTTCTACCCCAGCGTTTCAAAGTGCATGGTTTCCGTGACGGGGCCAAGGTCCGTGGCTCCAGCACAACAGATGAAAGATACAGAGGCTGGCTTTTTATGGCCTGGAAGCTACTATCTGCAAAAAAAAAGGCATTGGATGGAGACTGTAGCTCTTGTAAATACATTGTAAATATTTATATATGTATAGGACTCAAAATAACAAATACAGATTCTTTTATAAAATGAGTATTAATGTCTTAAGGCGTATAAGTACTCATGCTTTGTGAAATCCATGGAACAACAGATTGATGGGAATCAAGCAGAAAGGTTCTCCTGGGAGCAGGTCGTCCTGTCACCGCCTACTGTGAGGGGTTTCTTTGCATCTTCTTTTGGATGCTGTGAAGTCAAGTACTTGTCAGACCTGGTATGGAAGTTTCTAAGCTGCTCTGTTTATATTCATGAAAAAAACTTTATATTGTTGAATGTGTATAAATAAAAATGCAACACTGGAAGCTAATAGCTTTTTTCTTGATAATGTAAACTTTTATTTTCATGTTTCCATTAGGCTATTATTTTAAAACCAGGCTGTCATTATCAAATTAGTTTCTCTGAAAATGAGGCTGCTGTTAGGATGAGAACACTTAACAGTGTGGATTCTTCCCTGGACCATACCAAGGCCCCTGGATGAGCAGCAAAGCAGGGACTATATTAGGGAGATAGCACCGAAGGTAACTTTTGATATCAATAAATTTGATATAAGGTGATGCTAGGGTTGTTTTACATTTTTTGAGTATTTTCATTTCAGAATGCAATTGGAAAGATATATCATCTATTTATGAGGAGTAGTAAATTTTTCCAAACTTTAGCAATGCATTTGCTTTTACTCACTTTCAGAAACTACGTCATGCTTCAGGCGATACTATGTTCATCACTAGCAAATACGGACAGTGTCCAAGGCTACAACATGTTTGAAGTTCTGTTTGGAAAAAAAAAAATGTGTTTCAGGAATCTTATTAACAAGCTTTAACAATGTTTAATAAAAAAAACACACACACACACTTTTTTTTACTAGATTCCATAGGAAGAATTTAATATTTGTGATAGGGATAATTCGCTGTGCATGTATTTTGTGAAGAGAGCAGCAGAAACCAGAATTGCATACAGCTGAGATTTTTCACAGAGGCCAGCACACTCCAGGTGCATAACTCTCATTTTGGGACAGCCCAGTCTTCTCAGGCAGAAGTGACAAGCACTGAGGGCCACTGGAGGAAGAGCTCACTGATGCTCGCTGTGCAGATTGAGTTCTTCCACAAAATAAAAGTGCAGCCTTCCCATACAAGCCCTGACTGACCTGTGCCTGTGCAGGCTACAGCACAAGTGTGGAAAGACTCCAGACTCTCCCCTTTCTATGCAGCTGAAGTAACACGGATGAACATCCTCACACTAGAGGATGTTCAGGTAGGAACACAGCTACTGCATCAAGACCATTCCTGCTGTCCTCCTTCACATAGAGCCTTCATTCCACGTTTTAAGAAATTTAAGAATTTGAAAGCTCCTGTTCTTAGCCTGTCTGCCATAAGCAACCTTTTAACCTCCCCACCTTATTGATTCACTTCATTTCTTCTGATTTATCTCTGCATAGTAAATACCTTTTGGAAAGAAACCTTGCAAAGACTTAGTGACTGGAAAAAGACCTTTTCAGGTGTTTGGTAGATGTTGGTGCCTTCTGAATAGTGAACTATAAAAATACTTGCTTTTTCAAGGGCTTTTGACAAAATATTTTTTATTTCAATGGCAGATAAAAAAGTAATATCAGGAGGCATTAGTGACCAAGCCATATTTATCTTGGATGTGTTTTGTAAGTGCCACAATGCTGTGCTCTGGGTAGCTCTGCTTTGGGGTGTGTGATTGTTCTTTGGTTTTCTGCATTTTGCTTTGAATATTACATAGCTAAGTTGTCATGGGCCAAATTCTCTGCTGGACTAAATGGTCAATCTATTGACTTAAGCAGAACATTGAGAAATGGATTTAAAAAGGTCCTTTCAGCTCATTTGCGAGCAATGATGTAACGGGTAGCTTAGTCCAGGACGGTCTCTCTGTCAGAAGGCGTGTGCATTTTGAGCATTTACCCTTGACAAGAAAATTGGATTATGTAATAGACAAAGAGTATCAGATACAAAACAAACTCCAGGTCAAAATGACTCACAATATCCATCTCAGAAATCAATGTTGCTCTTGCAAGAACATAGAATAAAAATAAGTTCACTCACCTGTGAGGAAGTTGGGTTGTTTAGCAGATAATATGAGTTCAAACACGTAAGAGTTTTGACCACTTGATTTCCTTTTTCTCCAACAACCAACCACCTCACAGGAGCACTCATTTTATTTACTTATTTTTCATTGTCTGGAGGGAGAACCAGAGGTACTAATCATTGTCAGAAAACACATGATTATTCATCAGGTGATGATCAACATAAAACAGAGCTGGTCAAAACAAGACACTGTCTCACGTATGAAGGTAGGGGCACAGGTGAGTGAGCCGAGGAGATTGCTGGGGTTACTCCTTCACTTCACGCACCCTCTTCTTACAACACCTCCGTTTTTGCCACCGGTGAGCAAGAAGTCTTAGGCACTTCCACAGTTAGTCATGAGGATGAATTGCTCATCCCATGCCCTCTCTGGCAGTCCCTTTCCATGTTTACATTTCCAATGACCTCATTCATGGGGTGATTTTGTTACACAAAACACTACCTGCTACTTCCTCTACAGTCTTTCTTTCTGAATAAGGCTCCCAGTGGAGATTTAAATCTTTCTGCTCAACCTTCTGCTTCATCTGTTCTTATTATGAGCAAACTAAAAGCCAAGTATGTGATAAGTAACAAACAAGCTGCATAGCTAAGCAGAGGATTTACTTACTATATTAGAGACCATCTCTCCTTTTTTTTTTTTTTTTTTGCATAACTTAGAGCATGTTTTTTGTTTTCTCTCTCTCTTTTGCTCTTTGATACCTGCTGGTAACATCATCCTTAGCTCGATTTTAGCTCATTTGGATGATAACTTTCTCAAAGCTGTGATCTGACACTATTTTGTCTGTGAAAAGCTCAGAGTGCAGCTACTGCAAAAACTAATACCAAATAATGAAATCTTTTCAAGGTGAAATATAATCTAAACCTTCTAGGAACTCTAGTGCATCCAAATAAATATTACATCTAGTTCATCAAGCCAGTCAAAGCAAATTGTATCGGCTTTTCAGAAACAGAACTGGAAAAAAAAACGACCTGCAGCACTCATGCACAGGACCCAACATAGCAAGGAACCTCTTGAACTTGTAGGAAAGGCGCAGCCTGCCCATTATTTATGTGGGACAAGCCCTCACTCAACATTTAATTTCTGCAGCAAAGTAAATTTAAGAAGCAAGGAGTTTATCACACCCACAGTCAACACATATTAAATAGCAGCTTAGTCTACTGGGTTGAGTTGCAAACACAAGCTGGGGTAATTCTCTGTGCAGCTGCTGGGTATGGGGAAAATGAGACACTCAGCTAACAGGGAGCTAAATCTACCTGACTAACTAATCTTTCCTTATTTGGGGAGGAAGTTAAAAATATTTGTTAAAATTTAATTTGTTAAAAATATTTTTTTTCCGCTTTTGCATTTTGAAATATAATTTAGCTCATCTCTGAACAGAATAGAAAAATAATTTACATTTATGCCTTTTCCAGTTCCATCAGAGCTGTCTCCTGCTATCCTTCTGCAGAGTGGCAACAGATGTCTTTCTTCCTCGACATTATTTAAAAAAAAAGAATTTAATGTCTAACTGGCAATCACTACACAAAGTCTAACAACTGCACGCTCTTCAAGGGCAGACCTTGAGGAATTTCATCTAAAACTCAGCCCTAGGGACAGACGCTGCTGTGGATACAGCAGAGGATGGGCTCTTCCTCTCCGTGGCCGGGCACGGTTTGCCAGCAGGACACCTGGAAGAACTTCATTGTAACCTTCCAAATAGAGACCAATAGTTTGGTAGTATCCAATTTTCCCCTATTTTCAGTTATTTAAAACATTTAAATTTACTACACTACAGTTGCTAGAAGACCATCTTACTCCTCCAGTGTGAGGCATTCATATAATGTCTTATGTTTCTCTGAAATGATAGGAAATAAAATGATGGGATGATAAGAGAATGGTTTCTCTACTTGCTGGTATGAAGTCTCACCACATTGCATTCAACAGAAAGGTTTTCTTACACAGCCACTTTTTCCAAAATTTACAGTCATTTCTCTTGCTACCTGCACCTGTTTTCAGACCATCACAAATAGATTTTCCTAATGTTCAAATTTACAAAGTAAAGCATGTGTTTTTTATTATACCAGCATCTCATCACCTGAGGCCAATATTAGCCATGGTCTTTGTACGTAAAATACTCCAACAAATGGTAGTGTACGCCAAAATCTAACACTGATGATTAATCAACAGTGCATAGGAAAAAAGGCAGATCTCCTCTTTGCAAACATTAATACAGCGAAATAGAAAATTGTGTCCTCCTATGGAATTCTAGGAAGTATAAGGAAAAGGAATCCTGGAGAGTGTTTAATGCCCAAAGTTATATAGATTTAAATCTTTTATGTGTTTTTTTTTTTCATCATGTGCATAATGCATAAATCCTACACTCTGAATACTTATCCATAGATGTAATTAACCCAAAAAATAGATAAGGGCTTCCAAAATTATCAGCTCACTTTCTTCAAAGTACTCTCAGAAATGCATTTACAGCATCTCTAAAGGTTTAGGAGAGTTGGCAAGGCCTGAGGTAGTAAATTGCAAATGGGGTGATTCTCTTCAGAGTGTAACTCAGACTCTGTCTGCAACTTGGATGCAAAGGATGCTCCATAACTTTTACTACAGGTGTGAATCCAAATATATTCAAATGAATTTAACTGTGAATTAAAAGAAATTCAAAACAATTCTGATACTCTGCAAATTCTGCAAGCCTCCACATGTGCAACTGAGCTTCAGCAACCCTCTCTCTCTGTAGTTCAAATCATTTTGCTACAAGTTTCAGCGAAACAAAAAAACCCAACTGAATTATGAGTGGCCACGCAAAGTTTTGAAGCATTTTAGCTGAAATGATTTACGTAGGCTAAAGGATATAAAGCTGCCCTCAATGCAATGACACTGTAGTTTATCCAGTTGCCATCTCTCAGCTCTGTCACAGTAACCAGACAGATCCAGGCTCTGAAATACATCAAAGGGCAAAGGAAAACACCCTGGCCGCTTCCAGTCCTGCCCTAGTTGGAGCTTTTCTGGGCATCTGCTTGGATTGCTGTCTATGTGGCAAGAGATGAATAAGGCTTAGAGACTGCTGTGAAAGGAGGCCGTTCCTGGAAGAGCAGGTGGTTGGCCTAGCTCTAAAACCACTTGCTAGAGCAGCTGTGTCAGCTTCCAAGCACATGCCTACTGCATAAATAACACACACACCTGTAAGTTAAAGGAAGAGGACAGGGCTTCCTTTCATCTAAGTGAATGTTCTGCTATTTCAAGCAATCAATTTCAAACATGCTTCCTGCTTTTGGTTTAACAGGCATGGTGTTGAAGGGCTTACAGTTGTACTCCATGACCTTGAAGGTCTTTTCCAGTGATAATGAGTCTTTGGTTCTATGATTCTAAACAAAGCTGTAGTCCATATCAAAAACATGCAAGCACTCAGGACTGTTCAGATCAAGAATCTGTGCAAAAACAAAAGGGACACAAGTTCTCAAAAATATTTTTTCTATTATTCTGGTTTCCATCCGAGTTTGTGGTTCATTGGAGAAGGCAGGAGGGGTGCATGGGGGGTGGTTTTTTCATGTGCCTGGGCATGCCTAGGCACTATATTTCCTTGTATGTGTATAGCATGTAGCTTGATAAGGTCCTGGGCATGATTGCAAAACAAAAGCTTTATGCAGGAGAAGTATTATTAACATGAAAATAATGTTCATTTCCTGCAACCTTTATAGCTTTCAGCTGTGCTTCTGTTGGTTGTGACTAACCTCAAAGGCATAGCTGGAGACAAAGTGACGATGTCTAAACAGTCCAGATTACAACTCTGCCACTAGGATCAAGAATGAAACATAAAGTGATCAAAAATTGAATCAGTGCGGGAAATAAACACAAGCTGTCCTGGGCAAAATCAAATGAGACAGTGCAATGGTGAGAAAGAGGCTGGAAACCCAAAATTTGCAAACATAAATGGATGTATTTCAGAGGAAGAGCGTGCCACGAGCAGAAGTAAAAGCAAAGCCAGTATAGCTGAACAGGGAAGTGAAAATGAAAGCAGTGAAGGATTATCCAGAATTAAAAACACAAGGAACAAGTTGAACCAGAAAGTTCTGGGACTGTGGGAAGAATCAATGCATAGCGGCAAGGATGGGATTTTTAATTGTGTGGAAGATGCAAGAAAAAATAATTGGAAATAAATAAAATTATCACCTGGACTATTTGGATTTTATTAAAAATAATCAAGATAAATTCACTATGCCTGATGGTTTTCTAAGGTAAAAGAGTTAATGGGAGAAATTATTTTAAGTCCTAGGGACTAGGTATTGCCTTTATATAATGGATGTTATGCTTTTCAAGATCAAAGAAACTCGATGTAATTCACTAAGTATCAAATCTATTAGTTTTTGGTAGTACCTGCAGATAAAAAGAACCACTTGATTCTGCAGTCAAGAGGAGGGATTTAGTAATATATTTAGTAGTAACTTGAGCTGTGTGAAATGGTGCAACGTTTGCAAAGCACCCCCGGCCTTTCCAGGCTCATAACTATCACAAGAGCCTCAGAGGCGGCTTTACAGACCTAGTGCTCGGGTGCGTTGAGCTCAGCCACATGACTAAGCCAGGCGGTCCAACCTGGTCCAACCTGCCCACCCATGTGCGTGTGTGCAGCCCCGCTCCCTGCTCCCAGGTCCTTCCCGGAGCCAGGAACCCTGATTTGTTCCTGGGTCAGCCAACACAAACACCTCAGCTGGCTTTAACCCTCTAGTCCCAGTCCCAGCTCCCGCTGCTGTCCATGAGTGATCCCTCTGCAGATGGATTTGGGGAGGAGGAATGATTCACTTCTGAATTCTGCTTCACTTCTGGCACTGAAGTGACATCACTTATGTTTCACAACTGATTACAGAGGGGAAACGGATGTCTAGCTTAAACTAAACTATTAACCTTTGCTGGCTAAAATTAGATAGGGGCAATCCCACCATCGACTGCTGCTCATAACTTGTGAAGCACCTGTAAAATTGTGGTGTGGGAAACCTTAAAGCCTACTGGGATTTTTTAGGGACAGGTTGCAATTATTTTGTTTATCCTCTAGCGAGATAAAGTACATCAGTCAGAAGGGCTACTATTTCTGCAAATTCCTGTCTAGATCTAACTGGGAGAAGACTTCACTTTTTTTTTCTTTTTTTTTTTTCTTTTTTTTCTTTTTTTTTTTTCCTTTTTTTTTTCAATTTGGAAAATCTAAAATGTGTGAAATGTAAAATTTGCAGAAAGAAATGCCACAGTACCAATTCGGGTCATGGAGGAGATCAGACACCTCCAAGCTAGGCGGAGCGTAGGAAATCTGTCATGGCAGTCATGTATTAGCATGTAGAAAAAAGTGTAAAATGTGTACTTTATTCTTTAGGAATAGACAAGTTAAACATACCCTTGGAATATCAGTGAGCTTCCGGGGGTGCAGCTGTCTGTAACAAGTCCTTTGTTGTCTATTGTTTTCAGTCTCCCTTCTTAAGGTTGTTTTAAACTCTGAACCCTCAGTTCAAAGTGGTGCTAACTGAGCTGTGGTGACATTTGGTATAGCTCTTTGATAGGGCACGGCACAGAAGACAAATCTGGAAGATCAAGTCGTGTGTTTCTGTCTCAGAAAAAAAAAATGGGTCTTAAGCCAAAAAAATTAAGCAATTGTTGGGCAGGAAAGGAAAAGCAAGACCAGGACTGATTACAGCTGCCTTTGTGTTTTTCAGCATGAAAGAAGAAAGAAGAGATTGTGAAAACAGTAGCAAAGGTGTTGAATCAACCTTTGAGGTGGGGGTAGGACATGTGATCACTATTGTAAATAAATTTCTGAATGGTAAGATGGGTCAAAAATTTTCCAACAGGCATATTTTGTAATTTGCACCAAAAATGCAAATCCATGAAAATTAATTTGGTTTTGCCATAAAGAACTACCACAGGTCAACATAAAACACCACAGTACATCACGAAGTAAGCAGTGTGCTCAGAGAATCTGGCCCACAAGGAAAAATGGAAAATCAAGTACAGGAGCTGTCGCTTTTGATTTTGAGTGAAGAGGTCACTGAAATAGGATAGTTTTCATTGTTTGAAAAAAATCCCCAAGGACAATTTCAACCAAATTAGCTATTATTTGTTCAATTGAACTGTAAGTAGGAAAAAAAAATAGTTTAAAGTGTATATATGAAGTGTAGTTATTTTTATGCTATAGGTAAGGACCAGAACAGCTGTGAAAAGATTTTTAGAGAGGTCACATTAATCTTGCAAAACATTCTGTACTAGTTCTCCTGAGGATAAGTGCTGTGGCCCCTTCTTAATCTTAAAACCACTATGCCTGCATATATTTTCTGTAGTCTATTAGAATTAAAGTTTAATATCTGTTAGCATTCCAGACAGCCAAATACCTGTTAAGCAATCAGATGTCACTCTATTGCTGTATAAGGAGTTCCTGATTTTTCTGCAGAAAAAAAAAAAAAGAAATATATATACATATATGTGGTTTTCAAGTCATTTCAGTGGTAATATATTTAGAAGGAAGATTTCATATTGACTTAAAATGTGGATGATATCTAATATGTGAATGTATAACTACTGCAGCAGTTAATGTGTAACTAAAGAAAGACACTTTGGAATATGCTATGCAGTTTGTATGCTGTTTTCAGAGTTGTGCTGTAGTTGAAATGAGAAAAAAATAAAGACAGATCTTGTGATGTTCTTGTACAGTGATAAAACATGTTAAGAACAATTTGCAGCAGTCAGGGAGCTAAAGACAATGTCACTTTTAGCTGTATTTCTAGCACATGATGATCCTCTGACAATGCTTTATCACCACTTTTATAAAACACTCAGGGAACTCTTGTTAACATCTCCTCCAAGTATTAATTAAATAATACTATCTTTATTTCACAGATGTCAAACTGAAGTGAAAAGAAATGAAAGTCCCGTCAAAACTGGGACATTGATCACAAGCTGAAATGTTGTTATCTCTGGAAAAAAAAAAGAGACCAAAAATAAAAGAATCACAGACAACATTAGTTTGAAGTAGAAGTGGCTAGGATATAAAAAAAAATCTTAAAATACTTTAAAATAAAACTTACAACCTACTGCTAGTTTTGGTAGCTTAAGAAGTTTCATACATCCCAGTAATCCTCCCTCATAAATGATACCCTTCTGCTGGCATTTCTTAAAGTCCACTTACATGAATTTCATGAAGAATTTATAAGTCTAGTTTATTTTATTACTGTTTTATACTTTGCTCAAGAGTTGTTCTTCCCCAAGTCTTTTCCTCTCATATGTTACTCTTTGATTTTTCATTGTGCTTATTATGAAAATAAAGCTGTTTGCACATTACACAACACTCTCGGTGAACTATACTAGGTGTACCTGAAGGTCATATGCCGTATTTGCCTGAGGTGTTAGCTGCTCCTCCCATGAAGGGGCAGAGATTGCATCTGTTTGCAGATGGAATCTATATTATTGATTCCTAGCCATCAAGGTTCATGCAGATGCTGTTTGCTGAAACCCCAAGGCAAAGTATGAATTGCAGCATCACAAATGCACTGCCCAGTTTTGCTCGCTTCTGCTGTTTTCTTGTACTAGCAAATATATTTTTTATTTTGATTTTCTGCTCTGGAGGCATGCCTAGAGTGTATGGCTTTATAAGTTTTTATTATAAATATTTTCTATATCCTGGTATTTTCCTTGCTCTTCTAAATAGACTGCTCTTCCATAGCACAGCTGTCTGCCAAAGGTGATCAAAGAAGAAGCTGAGAGGAGATAATTCAAAAAGGGAATCGTTGATCAAAGGCATGAAAAAATTGCTTTGACTTATGTGATGTCATGTGAGGTTTGGTGGGGAGAGAATAATAGTCTGTTTTATTATTAGAGTAGAGCTTTATAATAACAATAATTTGTTAAAAATGAATCTAATAAATTTTATTTTCTAATGAAAATAAATACTGTCTTGCTAATAATTTTTCAAATCCTCTCCTTAGCTCTTCAGACCTAAGGGATCTTTTCTGTTTAGTATAAATGTGATTCTCTCTCTAAAGTCTCTTGAAATATTTACTTGTGAATATTAGACATTTGTTATCATAGGATTTAGACACACTATTGGACACACATATTGGACACACATTTTCTGAGGAAGAAAACAAATGACTAAATTGTCAAAAATTAAAAGGCTATTAGGGACAAAATGCAAATATGTAATCAAAACAACCTCTGTATCTGTGTGAACCAACCAGTAAATCACTTATTTAGCAGGGTTTGCACTGTGTGAAATATCTGCCAGAGAGCTGGGATGCCAGGCAGGGATAAGGGTAGTGCCGTCCATGCCTGCACTGGGATGTCGTGAAAATCCCACACTCCTAAATGTCCATGTTGCTCCACACAGCACAAACACCAGTGCAAAGGAAACTTTCAGCAAAAGAGCTTGTATTCTAAAAGTCAACAAGCACAAGTCAAAACAAAGTGGACTTTTTCAAAACATTGCTCATTTCCACAGCTCAATCTATCATTGGGCAATGTAAGCAATTACTCAGTGATAGTTACCATGAAAAGCATTAACTGCTGTGAACATTTTCCAGTTCTGAAAAAAACAAAAAGAGAGAGAAAAAGAAAAAGAAGTCACTTATTTTGTTATCTGGATACAAATTAGATTTTCAAAAGCAAGCTATTTTTTTTAATAGGTATGATTGAGAAAGGCAAATTTCAGGCCGCTCTGAAGGCCAGTTGTATAGCAATGCTGGACTCCTCCTTATTGATAGTTGTTCTCCTACAGTTAGCAATTCAAAATTCTAATAATTTTGATCTGCATTTCTAATTAAAAATACTATATTTGAAAATAAAGGCTCAGAATGTACTCAGTGTTTAAGTTCCTGAGCTGGCTTTCACTGCTCTTTCAGTGTTTCCATATTAGCACTATTGAGGGGAAAGTACATTATATCACCAAATGATTGTGTGAATTCGAACTTAGTTCAACAAATAAAAATCAATAAAAGCACAATTCGTAATGACAGATATTTCCAGTCCCCTTTTTTCTTTTATAAGATTTATTCTGCTAGGATATGCAATATAGAATAGCATCATTCTGTTCTGTACTGGAAGCAGTACATTAATGGTTCTCTTCATTTACTTCCTTTTAGTTTTTTAGAGGACTTGTTTGGAAGCATACTATCAATCCATAAAAAGTTAATAAAATCTAAAAATTATAACAACAACCTGAAAGAGAAACCTCAGCTACACGCAGGCTCTCTTCCTTTCTACAAAATCAGAAATACTTGTGACTTTCTACAAAATCAGAAATACTTGTGACTTCTCGCATCATATGAAACTATGATAGTACAGACAGGTAGATAGACCGATGGGCAAATAGATGATGATTTTAAAGTATGGCTAATGTTCTAAATCATTAATTCATGATTTTATGATGACTTTATCACATTTGTTTCCATTCTTTTTTTTTTTTTTGCTTAGCATATTAAGGAACAATTTCTCTTCAGAATTCCTCCATGCTTTTCCTAAGAGACTTTTACCACATTGATAGAATACTATACTATTCTATCTAATTATATTATCACAGTTTCCCTAATTAACACTACCTAGATAGCAATTAAAATGAATAATGCAAGCACAGCAATTCTGGAGTTTGCAGACATTAATGATTTAGCTATCATTATATTGTATAATGATTGTTAGAGATATGTATAGTCACTTCCACATGTGTTTACATAACAGCATTAGCAAAGCCTGCTGATGTGGAAGATGTTTAGAGGCATGTTCCTGATGAGGCAACAAGCCAAATAGAAAAGGCAAATAAACTCTTCATGGCATTTATGGCCTTCTTAAATCTTAAATAATCACAAGTTTACTGCATATTGATAATATTGATATGAAATATACTAATGTATATGTTGGTAAGAATATGAAAACTTTTAATGTCAGAACAATTGTAAAATAACATTTTCTTCCTAGAAAAGGAAAATTTTCACCATAGAATTTCAGTGCATTCTGAATGTGAATGTTTTTTAATTTACATTTGTACAAGAACAAAATGTTAGAAACACTGAAATAGTTTAAATGATTTTAAAAGGCTTAAGTTGACAAGTTGGAGAACTTCTAAAAATCAACAGCATAAGCTATAGTCAATGAAACCTCTAATCTCACTCTGTCTCTTCAGGAAAGGAGAATTAGGCCAAGGTCTTTGAAAAATGAAAAAATGACAAATATGGAAATTGCTCTCTGTAGGACACAATAACAGGTAGCTAGTAGTAGATGGCAGAATGTTGAGTTTGGTATTGCAGAGATGCCCTCAGCGTCCCATGATTCAAAATGAATTTTGCACCCTCCTTGATTTGGACACTGCAAATGTAATCATGGTCAATAGCTGGCCACAGTTATGAAAACTATTGCCGAGATTCACGTTAACTAGAGATCTGCCTTACTGCGCTCTTCTGAGGACAGCTCTTTTTGCTTTTGTTGAGGTGCTGTGAACCTAAGAACACACAAACAAGCACTGTCTCAATATTTTTTTATACTTACTAATAAATGCACCCCTCTATTTTGTCCTTCCATTTGCTCCATGATTCCTAGAATAAAAAGTTTATGCAGTATATAGTAGAAAATGTGAATACAGCTTTTCAGCTGCATAGGTATTCAAATAAAAGCTGCCCTGATCTATGGCAATGATCTATGTTCTGATCTATGTTCATTTTTTTATTGTTCTTCTGTAGGGATGTAAGACCTGATGTGCTCTTAGCCCAGTAAAGAATAATCATTCCTTTGGTACAACAACGTCTTTGAAGATTTAGTTTTGATTCTTTTGGGGACATTTAAAAATCCCCTCCACAATAAATTCCTTAGCTCACCGATATATTACTTAACCAGTGAAGAACTTTGTTTATACGTTGACTGTGAATAAGAAAAGTGAGGACTGTACAAAACCTGGGTGCAACGCCAGACCATGATTGCTATCTGTTTTAGAACCAGCTGCAGTTTTCTTTGTTTTCTAAGAGATGGCATATTCCACCCTAACAGAAGAGCCGCTGCTTTCCCTGTCTCTTTGGGAGATGGTCTCTCCCTGCAGCCGTGCTGCTGCTGTCCCCCAGCAGCACCGTGCTGCGGGCCAGGCAACATGCCAGGCATCGTGGATGGCAAAGCAGTTGTGTTCCAGCTGCACATCCCTGGAGCACATCCTAACAGTGCTTGTAAAGCCCCCAGTATTGAACAGTTGAGAAAACGTGAGTTGGCAAACTCAACAAGCAAATGCTTTCATCTGCAAGATGGTGGTGCTCTTGCCCAATCCTTAGATACTTCAGCCAAGCAACCCCTCAGAAAAGTGATTCTTTATTATGTTTCTGCAAGAAACAGTAAATAGACAGATTCACCACACCCCAAAAGACATTTAGAGGCTGTGCTATTTGGCTGGAGCCATTTTTAGCTACACAAGAGAAAACACGGTTTCATAATGCCATCATTTATTCACTATCTCTTAGCAGCTGCAGCTCATGTAGCAATTTAGGTCACCCAGATAACTGCACTCAATCTCTCTACCAGCAGAGCTGTCGTGTAAGAAGAACCCATCATTAATCATGCTACATAATACTCAGGCATGTACATGTTACAGTGCAGTCAGTGCAGGGCACAAACTTGTACAAACTAGACATGTCTAATTAATAGGAGGCATGTAAAATAATTAAGCAATAAAATACAGCTGGCAGGACATTTAAAGGAGATCTGTGAATTTCTTGGGAGTATCGCAAACCCTGGGAGCAAGGACTGAGAGCCTTGAACAACACATGAAGTGTAAAACTCCTCAAAAACTACGCTGTTAACCATCTGTCGTATCTTACACAAAAATGGATAGATGTTGTCAAATGGGAATAACTGAGCACTGGAACAGGTTGTCAAGAGAGTTTGTTGATTCTCCATCCTTGGAAATTTTCAAAAGCTGTCTCAGCATGGTCCTGGGCAATGTGCCCCAGGGGTCCCTTTTTGAGCAGGGAGAACTCACTAGATCTCCAGAGGCCCCTTTTGACTCCAACATTTCTGTGATTCTGTGAATGTTTACTTTGATCTGTCAGTGTAGCTCCCAGGTCTTTTAGTGCTGTTATGCTAGTGTTTGTGAAAGCTGTCAGTGCTTTCAAAAGCAGAATATCTGCTCAGGGATATAGCGATGAGGATTGCCCTTGCTGTAGGAGGACCAGGTTAGGAAACATTTAAGTAAACTGAACATACGCAAAGCCACAGGACCTAATGGGATGCACCCCTGAGTTGGCTGATGTTACTGCAAAGTTACTGCCAATTTTCTTTCAAAGGTGACAGAGACCAGGGAAGGTCCCTGAAGACCAGAGGAAAGCAGATATAAGCTCTATCTTCCAGAAGGGCAAGAAGGAGGATCCAGGGAACTATAGGTCTTCCTTTGAAGGTGAAAGGTGATGGGAAGAAGGTGGAGCAAATCATGGGAACAATTTTCAGACACATGAAAGACAAGAAAGGAAATCAGCATGGTTTTGCAAAGGAGAAATCATGCATAAGCCAAACCTGCTAGTCTTCTGCAATTAGTTAACAGTCTCAGTGGATGATAGGAGAGCAGTGGATGTTGCTTTTCTTGGCTTTAGACTTTCAGTGCTTTCTCCTGTCACATCTTTATGGACAAACTGATGAAGTAGGGGCTAGATAAATAAACAGTGTGGTGGACTGAGAAATGGCTGAATTGCCAGGTTCAAGGGGTTGTGATCAGTGATACAAAGTCCATCTAGAGGCTAGTCACTAGTGGAGTACCTCAGTGGCTCACGCTTGGTTCAATATTGCTTAGCCTCTTCATTAACTACCTACATGATGAGATCGAGTGCCCACTTAACAAGTCTGCATGATACAAAACTGTCAGGAGTGGCCGATACACCAAATGGCTATGCTGCTATTCAGAGGAACCTTAACACACTGCAGAAACAGGCAGAGAGGAATCTTACAAAGTTCAAAAAAGGGAAGAGCAGAACCCTACACAGGGAAGGAATAACTCCATTCACCAGCTAAGTGGAAGCGTCTTTTCAGAGTAGGAGTTGCAGGTGCTGGTGGACAAGTTGAATGTGGGCCAGCAATGCAGTACTGCAGCAAAGGAGATCAACAGCATCTTGGGCAGTATTAGGAAGAGTTTCACCGACACAATAAGGGTGGTGATCCTTTCCCTGCTCTTATGCTACTCACACGTCGTGATGACACATTTGAGGTGTTGCATCCAGGTTTGGCTTCCACAGTATGAGAGACATAGACATACTAGAGCAAGTCCAGCAAAGGGCCACAGAGATGATGGAGGGATGGGAGCATCTCTTATATGTGGAGACATTGAGAAAGTTGGTGTTTTTTGGCCTGGAGAAGAGAAGACTCTGCAGAATCTCATTGATGTGTACAAATACCTGATGGGAGGATGTGAAGAAGTGGGTGGTCGAACTGCAGACTCCCTGGGGTCCATTCCAATTTCATCTGTTTTAGATGGGAAGACAATTGAAGAAAGAAAGCATGATTCTTAGACTATCCAGAAATCAGGATTCCAGTTTATGCCTAGCCAACTATTTTATTCATTGATTTTAACATAAAGTTAGGGAGGCCATGCTTGGCCTTCAACCAATTGATGACTATCACTAACCACTATTGTCTCAGACTTTTCCACTGCCGTAATGGAAATGACACCACTGGAGTGGAATCAGCTATAAAATAACTGAGGATGTGCTGCTTTGCTTATGAAAAAATAAATAAATAAATAAATAAAGCAACGTTTTGAGCAAAAACATCACTGAAAGGCTATGAAAATAAGCTGAGAATCCTTCTGGTAAGCAGTGCATTTGAACAGAATGCCAAAGCATTAAAACTGTTTAACTGAATACATTTTGTCTCATTCTGTAGTATTTATTACTTATATCATCCAGTGTATTGTAATACATTCTGAAAGTCAAACTTAAAAGTCTTGCTTTAGGTTCTTTTATTTGCTCTGAAGTGCCTGGTCTCAGGACCTCTGCAAAATTCCTTTCTGCAGAAGTTTTATCAGAAATTTGTGAAATTTACATGTGACCTGTGATTTTTCTTCTCTACAGTTGGGGTAGATATGAAC
Source organism: Nothoprocta perdicaria (assembly GCF_003342845.1). NCBI lineage: Eukaryota > Metazoa > Chordata > Aves > Tinamiformes > Tinamidae > Nothoprocta > Nothoprocta perdicaria. Next base: position 62,806 of record NW_020454494.1, read on the forward strand.
CTCATCCAGTTTTAATTAGTACTTTAAATGGGTCATTATCATATCTGAAATATCTGAATGAGGTTCTTGGAGCAAGCACATCTTCTCAGAGGGTGGCACATTCAGAGCTTTATACAACAAGGTTACAGTGAAAGAGGGAGTTTATAATTTTCCCCAAAGTGGTGCAATGCAGAAGGATGCATAATAGATGAGAACTCTCTGGGAGATCCTATAGAGCAAGAAAGTCTCTATCAGGTATACACATTGTAAAAACCCTTCTTTCTTTGCTATATTATACAAAGACAGAAATAATAATAATAATAATAATAATAATAATAAACTAAAGTAAAAGGGCAGAGGTTTAGATTCCAACCTCACCGAAGAGGCTAAGATAGAGCTTTGGTGCCTTCCTCTGACATGACTGGGGAAGAAGGAGCCCAGGATGCTAGTGAGACAACCCAGGTTGCAAAGTGCATTCTCACTGCCAGCCAATGACAGGCAGAAACCTCAAAACCTTAAAAGAAACAGCTCAAACTGCCTTTTAATCTTCCTCCTGCATATTTATGTGTGGTTTTCCTCCTTTTGGCCTTTTCATGGCGTTTGTTCTTCCATGAAGAACAAGGAAGGGATGGAACTCCCTTCTCTAAATAGAGAATAGTTCAGTGTCAGCTTCTGCTGAGGATCAGGCCCCTCTTCAAAGTCATTTTTAAGAACACCAGGCAGTAATTCAGTAGCATCAGGGCTAATGATTATACCTTACTGCTATACTCTGTAATGTGATCTGGGGAACTAGAACCCCACATACATTTTTGTCAATGTTGGATCCCTGGCTTAGCTGCCAAACAAGGAAAAAAACATGAATTGGGGGACTCTGGTATCAATGCCGAGACTCTTCCACTGCTTGGATCCTGCTTGTTTGGGTAAATGAACAGAATGTATGATCCCGCAATATTCTGCAAATAAAAGTATGTTTTTCTTAAGAACACTTATCTCATATTTAGCTACTGGGTGGCAACCTCCAATATAAAAATTTGCCCCTGATAACACAGGCCAGCATGGCTGCATGCGGATGAGAGCAAATAGTCTGCTTAGTACAGTCCCTTGCAGCTCTCTGATAAAGGGAAATGTGAGCAGAGGTGCACCTTGACCAGCTGGAAGTTTGCAAATATGTTTGCAGGAGCTCAGGTTGCAGCCTGTATAAAAGCCTTTTCTTGTGCAGTGGTTTAGACCAAGCACCAGTGGCTGCTGTTCACTGGTGCATGTGGAATTAAAGCTAGTGACAGGTAGGGAAAAAAAAAAAAAAGAAGACAGAACACATGGGACAGAGCAAGGAACAAGAGCCCTGTTGATGTTATCATCACTCAGCTCCCCAACAGCAGGACAGGAGAGGGGGAGGGAGGGCTGTTTGTCCCAGTTAATTCAAGGTACTGCACATTCAAAGAGACTCTGCTTTCCTAATGACTCCAATTCCCAGAACAGTGAAACAAGGAAGAAAAACAAATTAAGGAGACCTGAAAGTGGGCAATAAAAAAAAAAAAAAAAAAAAAAACACACACACAAAAAAAAGGAATGACAATGTCCTAAAGTGAGCAAGGAGAGGAAAACATCAAACCTGTTTTCTATTTTTACTCAAAATAGGTAGTTTTCCATCTTGAACAACAATTACCTGCTTCTCCCAAAACAAGTTTAGTTGCATTCATGTTATGGGTGGTATCACCTTTAGTTTTCTTCACACTCAGCTGCTTTAGAACATTTAAAACTTGACTAGCAATTAATATTTCAAGCCTGAATCCAAAAAAGCACTTAAACACAGTCTTAAGTTCAGTCACGTAATTAGCATCATCAAAGTCTTCAAGCTATTGATTTGATTGAAATTTAGCAGGTACTTGAATGCTTTGCTAGACTGAGATCCCACAGACACCTTTATTTACTAATTCCCCCAAGTGCTTTACAAATTACGCATCATATCCTCTTCCCAGACCAAGTCTGCCTACTGATCTCTGCATAAACTCTGATACCTCATGAACATACATCTACATGCAACACTGCTCGGAGAGGTTGTGGAATGTCCTTCCTTGGAGACACTCAAAAGCCATCTGGACACAAGCCTAGGAAGTGTGCTTGAGCAGGGGGTTGCACTAGATGATCTCCAGAAGTCCCTTCCAATCTCAGCCTTTCTGTGATTCTGTGAACTTCTTTAAAGTGGATGATACACATCTTCACCTGGGCTATCTGTGCTGGCTCTGGAGGCTGCTCTTGCCTCACATCTTGCTCATGAGAGCTCCCTTTTACCTGTCTCACCAGAAGGGAGACAGGTTGGCCTGAGCAGTTCAACTCACTTTGACTGAAGGAGACTGAGGAGTTGGTAGTCAGGTGCCTACAGGTTTAGGAGGATGGTAACTTCTGTCTCAGTGTGGTGCCTGCAGTGATCCTGGAGACAAGTCTCTCCCATCCTGAGCATCTGGCCCCAAGGAGGATGGGCCTCATGGAGGAGCTGGTTAGGTGCAAAACTGAAAACATCCCTGTAAAACTAATGTTTGTTTGACTTGATAGTCAAGGGAATAAAACACAGACCATTCATTTTCTCAGGTGGAAAATGCCTTCACACAGCTTCATGTTCACTTAGTGCACTAAATTGTCAGTAATTCTTAAAATGCAAACATTAGAAGTTGGTTCCACTTCTGCAGGTGTGAATGCAGGGAAAAATCACTGGTATCAGAAGTCTCCCACTTGGAGTCAGACCATAAAATAGAGGTTATTATTTCTGTTTTCTATTTAATGTGCACTTGCGCTTGAAAAAAAGGAACATTTCCCAAACCCCAAGAAAATTATTGTAGGTGTGGGCTGACGCTGTAAGTTCCATTAATTCACAAGGCTGCTTGTAAAAAATTAAGGAGGTTGTAAGGTCCCCTTAAGCAATAGGTGTCCTAGGCTTCAAAGCACATACAAAATACACACCTACAAAAAAATATATATATATTTTTGAAGCCCCGGGTTAAATATGTAATACATGGCTTATTTACTTAGCTTATTATACTCAGTCTAGTAATTCTGTAGCACGCTATGCAATTAAAAACGTCAAGCTGTTAGGGGAAATTTAAACCATCTCTCTCAAAGACATACTCACACTCAGAATTGGCTTTGGACATAGGCAAAGTGGGGAATAAGATTGATGAGGAGGCAAATCAGCCATAGCTTAGCAATGTATATACTATAGCCTTGAAAAATCCTTAAACATGAGCTTAATCTTGGATGCTTAAGCTAGGACAAATGAAGGTGACATTTTAGTGGATACCATAATTACCTGCCTGATGGAGCTGGGGCCTGGCAACCTGAGCAAATCCCTCACCCCTCTGCTGAACTCAAGCACTACGAGAAATTGTACCTCCTAGGATCTTCTTGCAGAGGGTGAGAATAAAGATTGTGCATGTAAGCTCTTTTTGTGATTTTTTTTTCAAGCAAGCAAGCAAAACTCCATTCATTATGATTCACTCTGAAGCTGTTCAGAAAACTACGATTATTTCTGTCTATGATTTTATCTTATTTAATATGGCCAAGCAGAAGCAAATACAACAGTATGGTGTTTTAAAGCACCGTTCTCCTTTTCTCTGTTATTTTCAAATTGCTTCCTTCCTTTCTGCTTGCATTACTCATTATACTGTATTTCAAAGACCACTAATCAGACTAAGTGCCTGTGGCTTGCCTGGAGAGACGCAGTTTAGAAAGTGTACGATCAGGTTTGAACGGTGAGATGAGGTGGGGCATTCCAGACGTGAGCATGGCTCTGACTCCTACATAACCAAAGCAACATGTCTCTTTGAATGCTGATTGCAGTGCACTTGCACCAGGCTTTCCAGCAGGCAGGAAGGGCTATCCCTGATCTGATATTCTTTTCTCAGGGCTCTGACTTCTGAAATCAGACTCTAATAAGGCTTAGAGATGAAGAAAACACAGAGAAGAATACAAAGTGTATCCCTTCATCCCCACAGTCTAGATCCTCACTGTTTACCATCATTTTCCAATGCCTCCTATTCCCCATATTACCAGCTGCTAGACCAAGGTGAAAAGAAATCAGAAATAGTAATATTTCTGCACTTACTATAAAGGCAATGACATATCAGGCTTCCAATCGAGGTGAATAGAGAGAGCTCCTTAAGCCTTTTTCTTGCAAGCTGTATCATGAGCCAAACTGTTTTAGAGTAAACACATAGAGGAAGAAGGATGCCCTTCTCCCAGATAGCACTGAGTGCTTTGCTTGCAGAAACGAATCCAATAAGGGACTGTTTGATTTTATTTATTTGCTTATCAGGTATTGTCAAGAACAGTTTGGACTGCCCGCTCTATCGAAACAGCAATGTGCTCAGCAGGACAAAATCATATTAATCTTCAACACTTCTAGGCGTTAAACATTTTGCCAGGGTTTTGCAAATATGAATTGAAATGCAGTCACTAATACATGAGGAAGGCAAGGTAGGTTTGCAAGCACTGCCTTCCCCTTCACAGATGGATAATGCGGGTTTGCTCAGAAATGACGGTGTCAAAACAAGTTTCTGTGATTGTAAATCCTGGCAGTGCCTTGACTGCAGCGCAATGATGCTTTCTGAACAGAAGTCCCTTGGGAAGAACAACAGTAGTATCACCTTCCACGGGTAAGCTGACCTTGAAAACAGAAGCCAGGCCGGTGCAGAGGGATACACCTGCCAAACTGCTTACGGGAACAAATCACCCACAGAGCAGCAAATGAAACAGACTTGAAAAGCACAGAGAAAAATACGGGTAGAGTTACAGAGATGGGTGAAGCCCTGCAAAGATATGCTGGTCTGCCTGCTTCTGCATGCCCTGCATCTGTCTTTGTGCAAGTCCAGGGTGACCAGACTTGTCCAGGCACTTGCTGACAGGCTGCTTGTTTGGGTTTAACTTCCACGAGGCAGGAATAGCCCTATGGCAAACGCTGATTCGTGTGATGAGGGTAAATACCCTTCTGGATGACATTGGTAGGACATACAATGTAAGATGGGCTCCTCAGCCCTCCTTCTGTAAATCCAGATCTGTAAATTTGAGGGTGCCAGAGGTGCTGGGAGTCTGATGAGATTTACTGGCAAGGGCATTGGCAAAATACCTCAGAGCTGAACTGCAGAGCTAAGCTTGTAAAGTTGTACATTAATTTATAAACTAGTGAAATTGTGCACAACTTAATTTGTATAGTTAACTGAGATGAGATGGTTTCAGTTTTCATGATCTAATCAACAATGAGTAATGTCCATGAATAGTTTAATACAAGATATTAAATCATAGGAAAATAGCTTAAATTATTTGTGACACATTACTGATTACAATACCTCTTTGGTCATTGTCTTAAAAGTGTTTATTAAAGACTTCTTTTTCTCTAATTTTAAGGGTCCACAATTTTAAAACTTTGCTGTGAGACCAATTTGTCTAAGGAAACCTTGCAAGCAGAACAAGTTAGCTGCTGGCACTAGTGGAGCACATGGTTAAAATAATTCTCCCCATATCTCTGATACACAACTTTGCTGTGGAATGGGACTGTTTTTTGTTACTGAGCATAGGAAAGAACACTCCGTTAGGCTGCCTGTCTATCACACAGGGCAGAAAGGAGAGAGACATCAACATCTTGCTAGGATAGAGTTTTAATGTGACTCTGCTACAAATGGCTAACTAATCTTTTTTACTTGTCTGCTTGCACTGTAAATGGAATATTCTTGTGTCAACTCAATTAATCCTTCTATAAATAAATGTAAAACTCATCAAGCAGCCGTCAAGACCTGGCAGACATTAGCTGCTGGGCCAGATTCCTCATGACAAAAATCCCCAGTTCTTTAGGCATTCCCAGACTGGAGTTTGTTTCTGCCCTCTCTCATAGCAGTGAGGGACTGATAGGAAGTCAACAAGTAGCAATTTATCATCTAACTCGCTTAATGGCTGCACCAGCCTAAGAGGTGAGGAGTATTTGCTCAAGCCAAGCAAGTTGGCCTATTACATTGGTGATTTTCTTGTTTGGAAAAGCGGATGGTTAGCTTAACCTCAGTCACAGGGCTGTTTTTCAAATGAGATAAGGCCATCTAATCAGTGGGTTTGTCTTTCCTGCTAAAATAGCAATATGTTTCTACTCCATAGAAATTAATACCATACTTCTACCAAGTGAAAAATAAAGCTGCTTTGCAAGTCTTCTCTTTGGATTTTCTTTTTTCTTTTAATATTCATCTTTGCCAGTTTAGACCCTCACATGCAAAATCACTTCACCACACTTGCTGGAGCAGTAGCACCCTGGTACGTTTGGTAAAGGAAACAGTCTTCCTCGGTAGAGGAAAGAGCCTTATCAGATAATATGAGCTGTGCTGCAATATTTAATGCTGTGCTTAAAAACCTGATCTTCAAGTTAAAAGTGATTATGTGGAAATCTCAGCTCATTCAAGTAATAAATATGAGCTTTATCAATCCTTACTGTTGTGGAGAAAGGCTACCAAAAGCTCACAAGCCAGGAAATAAACAGTAGTAGGTTAGGCTAGACTCTGCTAGTTCTGCTTTTATTTTTTTTTTTAATAAGAAAATTTAAACTAAAATTCCATAATAAAAATGTTCATCCTATTTTTATTTGTATTTTCTTTCATTTTTAATGAAACCTATTGAACTGCATTGCTGCCTGGACCTAAAAAAATATATTTCTTCCTTGAAGGGCAGAACAGAAAGTGTCACATGTTTTCTTATATTGTTTTTGCTACTTTTTGTAAAGTGGTCAAGTGTCACACTTTGCAAAAACAAATAACTGTCAAAATATTCAATGATTTATTTTATTTTTCATTATTAAACTTCAAAAAACAATTTAGTGTCTGGATTTATTTAAATTTTGTTCTAAAAAAAGATAATTTTAACCTCTGCCAATATCATTTTTATTTTATCCTATGAAATCCTTTTACAGTTTAAGACTATTACTAGTTCTGAAAGGATTTACTTTTGCTCTGCATGGTTACTTCATTTCAGTGATAAGTAGTGAATATAGAAAAAAAAAAAAAAAGTATTTCTAGCCCTCCAGACAGCTTGGATGAGAGGACAGCTACCATAATAGAAGTCACTGCAAACACATCTGCACCGTGTGAAGCTTTTGAGTTGTGTCCTCTAAAATTCAGTTTTGTTCGTTTACCTTGCCTAAGGTAAACTAGGTGAACTAACCAGGTAAACCAACCTAGTCTAAGAGATTCTGCCAAAGCTTAAGATTCAAATCTTTTTCCCATATACAGATATGATCTACCTTTACCGTAAGTTTTGGACAAAAAAAAAAATCTTCCTGTAATTCTTCACTTCTTCACCACCTTTTCCTCTTTTGATGTTGGATTCCTCCCCTAACTTGACTCTGTGCAAATTTTGACATGATTTTCCTTCCTTTCTTCCAGCTGTCCGATAGGGCACTTTTCCCTCATTTTAATGTTTCCCAGAAGTGACTGTCACCACAGTTCAACAGACTCATTACAAGGTCTTAATTTACTGGCCTCTCTGTGACCTACTCTTAGCCCTAGGAGCTCTCATTTACTAGTACCTGGAACACATAAGGAAGGAGTTGGAATTCTTTTAAGTAATAATTTGGTTTGTGTTTAGCAAGTCTGAGATATATATTGATAACTTTTATGTGTTCCATAATTGTAACCTGGATGGGAATGCATCCCTGAACTGCTTTACAAGCTAGCTATATGCAGTATATGTGCCGAAAATTTGATGTGGCTTGGTGTAAATCCTAGCAGAAAAACTGTTATTTCCTGCTCGGTGGCACATTTGCTCTCTCTGTGGAAGGCCAATATATCTACAGAGCTCCCTGAAAGAAAAAGCAACAACAACAACAACAAAAAACTGTCGCTTCCCTGAATTCCTCACTTCTGTACAAAGCAGACTGCCTCCAGGAAGTTTTGCAGAAGTGATAAACAGAATCATCTTGAAATAAAAAGGAAAAACAAAAAAGACCTCTTGTACAGAGCTCATTCCCTGCAAGAATCCCAGACAGCCTTTCATGGCATCCCTTGGTCCCACTTCCTGACGTTCTTCCATGACTTTTTTTCAGAATTTCTTTTATCTATCATGCCCACTTTGACAGCTTAAAAAAATTCACCCATGCTTTTGTCTATGCTTTCTGACTTGCTTGGCATCAAAAAAACACAGGAATATTTCCAAGGAAAGATATTCTTCAGCACAAACTCAGAAGTCTGACTCTTCTTGGAGGGCAGGTGGCTGATTTTAGTGCTTGGACTTGACAGATGATCTTTGTTTCTGCTTTATGTTTATGCTCAGGATGCCTAACTTATGAAGAATCAATGCCCAGAAGCATCTGGCCCGGTAGGTACCTGCAACACTGGGCCTTGAGCTGGTCTCTTCCAAGAAGCTGAAGAAAAATTGAAGTTTCAGCACCTTTCAAAGATGCTGTATGGAGCCAGAAGCCCAGACCTAGGACAGAACTCCAATCCAGTCCCAAATGAATCATTACCCTTCTTCTCCACATGGCTATTTATCTGCTTCTCACACAATTTTCAGCAAGAAACTCTTGGGAGTGTGGACTCTTCCTTAGTCACCTTCCTCCTTCTTCAGTGCTCCCCATTGCACAACCATGCTGTACTATATGGCAATCTGTTGTCAAGCTAGACAGGAAGTATTTTCCTTTTTATGTTTCAAAAACAGCTCTCGGATATAAAGCAATATTTCTTTACTGTATTATCGGAAATGACATGATTCACTGCGTCAGTAATCATATTCTTGCCAGCAGATTACATTCTAACTCCTTCTAACCTACAAAATATCCAAAAATGTTTCAACTACGAGGCCAATTTCAATCTTTACATTGTCAAGGACCTTCACTTTTATGCATTTTAAGGGGCATTGAAACATCTGGCAGGCTCAGCGCTCAACAGAGATTTTGTCACAGCCCAATTTATTCATACCATGCCCTCATAAATGGAGCCAAGGACTGGAATACCTTATTTATCTATTTTTATTCCTCTGGCTCGCAACAGTCTAATCAAATCTCAAAAACTGAATGCAAGACACCATCGGTACCATTCAACATATTGCAACACTAGCACACCACCCCACGCAGGTGGGAGGTGAGCAAAGGCATTTAGATGCCACTTTGTGTTCTCCCACTCTTTTTTATCAAATGGTGGGTAGCTGGGAAAAGAAAGAACACACTTTATTTAGATACTTTGCTGCATAGCTGCATGAGATGAGATGCAATGTCATCTTCAGCCGATAAAACAAAGCAGGTTAACCACAATTAGGTCGCTTTAAGAATAAAAAAAAAACAAAAAACAGACAACTCATATGGCCTGTAAGATCTTATTACGATAATCACTTTGATACCATGAAACATTTGCCTGCCTTTCATCCCTAATCTATTGCTTACATTTGAAGAAAAAGTGACGTTTATTTTGGGCTAAAAGACAGCTTTGTTCCAGACAAGATCTCCCATTTACTGCACATATGTCAGCCCTGCAGGTGCTGTGGTAGACTCAAGAAACAGCAAGTTTGGGAACAGTTTTCAAACAAAAATGTAGTGTCAAGTTATTACTCAGACAACATAATGAAACATTTTCTAGGTCTCAGATATAGCAATTATTCTTTCACAGACACTGAGTTAGATTGTGCTTTCACTTCCATGGCCATTACTGAGAGTAATTCCACAGACTTCAGTGGAATAGTCTTGCTTTCATGTCCATGTGACGAAGAGTGGAATTTTTAAACCTATGTATAGATATATGTCCTGGAGAACAGGACATATTGTCCTGTTCTCCTATTGTCCTATATATTGTCCTGGAGAACGGGTGAGGTGCCGGAAGACTGGAAGAAAGCCAACATCACTCCAGTCTTCAAAAAAGGCAAGAAGGAGGACCCGAGTAACTACAGGCCAGTGAGCCTCACCTCCATCCCCGGGAAAGTGATGGAGCAGCTCATCCTGGCTGCTCTCTCCAGACACATGGAGGAGAAGAAGGTGCTCAGGAGTAGCCAGCATGGATTCACCAAGGGGAAATCCTGCTTGACTAACCTGATCACCTTCTACGAAGGAATATCTAGCTGGATAGATGAGGGCAGAGCGGTGGATGTCATCTATCTGGATTTGAGCAAGGCTTTTGACACTGTCCCTCACAGCATCCTCCTGGGCAAGCTCCGAAGGTGTGGGATAGATGAGTGGACGGGGAGGTGGATTAGGAATTGGCTCGATGGCAGGGTTCAGAGAGTGGTTGTCAATGGTGCGGAGTCCAGCTGGAGGCCTGTACTTAGCGGTGTCCCCCACGGGTCAGTTCTCGGTCCGGTCCTGTTCAACTTATTCATTAACGACCTGGATGAAGGGCTGGAGTGCTCCCTCAGCAAGTCTGCCGACGATACCAAACTGGGTGGAGTAGCTGATAGCCCTGAGGGCTGTGCTGCCATCCAGAGGGACCTGGACAGACTGGAGGACTGGGCGGTGAGAAACCTCATGAGGTTCAACAAGGGCAAGTGCAAGGTCCTGCACTTGGGGAGGAATAACCCTGGACACCAGTACAGATTAGGAGTGGACCTGCTGGAGAGCAGTCCCGCAGAGAGGGACCTGGGTGTCATGGTGGACGACAAGTTGACCATGAGGCAGCAGTGTGCCCTGGTGGCCAAGAAGGCCAACGGGATCCTGGGGCGCATTAAGAAAAGCGTCTCCAGCAGGTCGAGGGAAGTGATCATCCCCCTCTACTCAGCCCTGGTGAGGCCACATCTGGAGTACTGCGTCCAGTTCTGGGCTCCCCAGTACAAGAGGGATGTGGAGCTGCTGCAGAGAGTCCAGCGCAGGGCTACCAGGATGATCAGGGGCCTGGAACATCTGCCCTATGAGCAAAGGCTGAGAGAGCTGGGTCTGTTCAGCCTGGAGAAGAGGAGGCTGAGGGGGGACCTGATCAGCGTGTATAAATACCTCAAGGGAGGGAGGGAGGAGGAGGGGGGTGGCCTCTTTTCAGTGGTGGGCAGGGATAGGACTAGAGGAAATGGCTTCAAACTGAAGCATCGGAAGTTCCACAGGAACTTAAGGAAGCATTTCTTCACTGTGCGGGTGACAAAGCACTGGAACAGGCTGCCCAGAGAGGTTGTGGAGTCTCCTTCTCTGGAGATCTTTAAAACCCGCTTGGATGCAGCCCTGTGCCACGTGCTCTAGGTGACCCTGCGTGAGCAGGGGGGTTGGACTCGATGACCTCTGAGGTCCCTTCCAACCTTCGGCATTCTATGATTCTATGATTCTATGATTCTATGATATGCTGTGTATTTGAGGGACTTGGCTGACTTAACACTTTAATTCTTCAGAGTCTTGAAGAATTTCCTGTCATTGATATAGTGAAAACAAATCCAGGCTTCTAGTGAGAAATACATGTATCTCAGTATTTAAGGGACAAATCTTACCACAGGGTTTCACATTAACATTTTGTCACTTAAATACGAACAGCAGGAATGTCCTGCCACATTTAATCTAGCTATTACCTTCAAACATTCTTATATGCATAATACACATAATATACCATAGCTAGGCATGATGCACCTAAACAGATTGCTCTCCTGTGTTCATCTCTTGCAAGACAGCTTTTGGAGTACTGTATCAAGGTTTAAGCTCCTCTTCTCCAATTCTGTATCAAGCTTTAAGCTCCTCTTCTCCAATTCAAAAAAACTACCATTAAATATCAGTAAGTTAATCAGAGGCCAGCAGGACATTTGGGGACTACAGCACTTGCCCTGGGAGGAGCTGGTTTGTGCAGCTTGGAGGAAAAAAGAAAAAAAAAGGGGGGTATTGTTGCTGTCTACATCTTTGAAGTGGCAGATTAGAGAGAACATGGATCTAGACTTCTTAGGAGATTACAATGACAAGACAAGAGTCATGAGGCAAATTGCAAAAGGCAAGTATCTGCTGTCTGGTCTGTTCCTCTCCTGGCACAATGGGATAGTAGAAAAAAGAAATCATCATGACAGTGGCCAAACACTGGCCTAGGATGCGCAGAGAAGTCATGAATCCCTATCCTTGTTGTTACTGAAAACCCAAATGGACCGGGCCCTGAACAGTCTGATATAAATTGGCCATGTTTTTGATGTGAATTTGGTTCAGATGGCCTTGAGAGGTCCCATTCATCCTCAGTTGTTCCAAATACTGTAAAATTAAGAGATTGTTTCCACAAAATTCAGAAATAAATCCCAGAAAGAGTAATATTTGGTTTGTTTCTGAAGTTTTGAACTATGGAAGGAAGGAGTCATCTCTCTTCTTCACTCTAAAAAAGTTCACTGTCTAGTTTAGACTGTTGGTAGACGTTTCCTAGATAGCCATCAAAGAGAAACTGGTGGCTCTAAAGAGAGAAGCTGCTCTCATCTTAGTTGCCTAGAATAGGTGAATATAAGTCGAATGAGTCATCCTCAATGCGTCCACTGACTATAATGGAAGCCTAGGGATTAACTTCACCTAGATTACTAGATTTTAGCTGGTTGAAGTCAGATGGGATAAATCCCACCCCAAGTGGGATTGCTGATTTAGCATACCATAAGCATATTAGCATTAACTTGCTATTTATACCATTGAATTAGCTAGTTAAATATCTGTCTGTGTCTCAGATGACTTTTTTTTTCTGCAAAAATCCTATGCCTTTAAAATCTATAGGAAATTTGCCATAGATGATCAATATTTCAAAAATTTGGCACTTCATTACTTTACAAAAAGTAGCAAAAACAATATAAGAAAACACGTGACACTCTTTCTGTTCTGCCCTTCAAGGAAGAAATATATTGTTTTTAGGCCCAGGCAGCAACACAGTTCCATAGGTTTCATTAAAATGAAAGAAAATGTAAATAAAAATAGGATGAACATTTTTATTATGGAAATTTTAGTTTAAAGTTTCTTATTAAAAATAAATAAATAAATAGAACTAGCAGAGTCTAGCCTGAACTACTACTGTTTATTTCCTGACTTGTGAGTTTTTGGTAGCCTTGCTAGAGAAATAATTTGTGCTTATATGATGCCACAGTTACACACATACATTTTAGACATTCAATCCAGGACTAATATTTTGGAATATTCAGCACCAATAAACATCCCTGATGGTCCTAAGCATGGTCCCAAGTACAAAACCTCATTCTCACATGCCTGACTGAGATGGTAAACCTTAAATAAGTTTGGACACCCAGCAAATCTTACAGTTAAGGACTTATTTGGAATTTATATTGTTCCTTATTTCAGCTTTTCATTGAACCAAGGGAACACTTAAAGAAACGGAGTGTATCTCATGTTCTATATAAACAACTAGACAAGCAGATCACCTCAATTTTCTAAGGGATCAATACTTTTAAGTTCTTTTGAGTTTGGAAGCCGATAGGTTTCCTCCTGTTCTCTCTTTCACTCCTCACACAAGGACCATAAGATTTTCCTTCCTGCTCTACTAAAACCTACTTAGGATATCTCATGATTTTTGTTTTACAATGACAAGTTGCTGTCTTGTAAATGTAGCTCCTCCTCAAAATAATTGACAGATGATTCGCTTGTGTTTCTTTAGATAGAACTGGACTAAAATTTAGATTTTAATCTATGAATTGTTACTTGTCCCAGCAGTTCCTAGTCTATACTTGCAGTTAGTTCTTTCTTTCACCTCAAGCAGTATGACTGACTTAAACATGTAAAAAATTACAGCCCAGATCTACAAAACGACCTTCAAAGGCCCCTTAAAAAAACAGGCATTTAAACACCAAAATGCAATGCTCCAGAACACTGCTAACTCACAAGGACTAGGCTAGTTTTTGGTGTGGTCTTAAGTTATATTTCTACATGTATAAAGTGTTGCACCTGTCTTGGCAGGACAGTACATCTCACCACCTTCCACACAGCCAAGTCTGGATGGGAGATGTTTGTCTTCTGGGGCAGCCAAATCCAGCTGGCAGGATTTGCACTTACAGATGTGAACTTTGCAAAATGCACGGCTAATATGGTCTTCTCACGGGTACTTGTGGAGATCTTGGGCCAGTCTTCACCACAGGTACAGAGACAGATATGTCAGCCGCACAGCAGCAGACACTGGAGCTAGGCCCACTCATCAGCAAGGGCATAGACATGTCAGCTATAAACACATCTGATTATGAAACTGGTGCACAATATGAAAAGCAGTGCCCTTTTATAGCTGTGTTGCTGACACTGTTAAACAAAAATTAAGATTACTCTTTAAAAAGTTTTGTCTTCAAAAGAAAGCATAACAGATCAAAATAATCATGAACAAATGTCCAAACACTACTGCCTACACCCAAAAGTATAAGAGCCCAGAATTTATTATTATCCCCTCTCAAGAGTCTTCCTCTTGATAAAGAAGACAAAACTGTTCGTTTTGGGTTATAAATACAAGTCATACAGCTTTTATGGGAATCTTTATGAGTTTACTTTGTTTCTTAATCTGTTTCCATAGTATGTAAGTGGAAGAAGCAGATAAAACCTTTTTAAGAAACCACAAGTAAAAGTTGTTTGTCTTCTTTCTTTAAGATATAAATGTGCCTTATATTGCTTCTGTGTGTGCTAATGTTTTAATTTCTTGGGCTCTCCTTACTTCATCTTTGCTTAACAGTTTCAGGGAAGAGATGGTGTTTGAAATGCTAAGCCAAGAGAAACTGTGCTGATGTCCAGCATACAAAGTCACAAGCCAAAAATGTGTCCTGCTCCAAAGCTTAAAAATTCTGAGTAAAAACATACTATTTACAAGTAGTTCACTTTCCTGAAATGTGGGACTGAGGCAGGCAGACAGTGATCATGGAGTAGCAGACTGCTGAAAAGGATTTATCTTCTAAGGTAACCTCAGTTAAGAACATACATTTCTTTTCACTCTTTCTCTAGGTAATCATAAAGAAATAGCAGTATAATTGAGACAGCAGTACAATTTTCATGTGACTCCTCTATGCCTCACATCAGAGCTCTGTGACTGACCAGCATCAGCTAATGAGAATGCTCTGATGATATCCTTCCTCTAATGCCCAATATATTTATTGAAAAAGTGTTACAATACCATAGGAAGGCTTCCTTATTTTTACCCAAATGGTTATTTTTGATGTGATTCTCATTGTTGGTGCCCATATTTTTTTTCTGCTGTAATACCATCATTCTGTGATTCTGTGGTCTGTCTGTGAAAACCATTTCTGGGACAAGTCTTCTGCAAATTGTTCATCTATACCATATCTGGGCTTGCAGTCGTTATAATGCAACTATCATACTCTTGCTAAAAGAGCCCTTCGGTCAGCAGTAGCTAGTGAAAATTTCAGAGAGGTTATCAGAAAATATACAGTCAAATATTGGATTGATCTTAACTGCTGAAATGAGACATAAAATATTTATCAGTCTTTCAACTTTCTTTCAAAATCTAGAATATTTTATATATTCCTCCTTTACAGAGGACTCTTATGAGGTCATATGAAAGCGTTTTAAATTCTGTACATTAAATTTTGAGCAGGGAACATCTGTTCTTGGTTTAGTAGTCACCAAGCCTGGCTTTTTATCTTTCAGAGGAGGGCAGATTGACTATATCATAAAGTAGAAAAACAGTGCTGTAATGATCACAAATTTCATTACTTTAATCTGTGTTTATATTGTTGCATTTATTGTTAGATTTCTCTAACAGACAATTCATTACCTTATAACCTACCATGAAACCATGAAAATCAAGCCATCCATGTAAAAAAACTACTTCAGCTCCATTGTGCAGCAGCTGGAAATGAAGACAATTTAGACTGCCTAACAAATGGATAGATTTAATTAGTAGACTAGCAATGCAGAAATCCCTAAAAAAAAAAGGAAGAAAAAAAGGCATCAAACACGAAGCAGTAAAGCAGTTCTAACTCTTTCCATAAAGAAGACACACATAAAAGACAGTCTGCTTAGGAATTTTGCTTCCTCATCAAGCAGAGCCTTTTAATGCTCTTTAGTTCATTGCCAAATTAGGTACTAGCAGCATGTAAGTCTCAGCTTTGCAAAGTGCTGTCCATCCACTGATTTCAGGGAAATCATAATGGGGTTCATGGATCAGTGTGGTTAAGAGTTCTCCTTATCAGAAAACAAATCCAGATATTTGTTTTGCTGTGAAGAGCAAAAAATGGATCTTACTGTGCAGAAAGGAAAGAATATTTTTTTCTCCAGTAATGTGCTGAGTTGTGCATTCATAGTCAAGGAGAGAAATCCCATCGGGGCAAATTGCAAACATATCAGCTCAAAGACATGACGGCAATGACAACATAAAATAGAACATCCAGAAATGTAGCCAAAGTCCAGACAGACTCACCTATCAAGCAGTGGCATCACAAATAAGCATCATTCAAATCTCTCAGTACACAGGTGAAGCAATGACAGGCAAAGGAAAGTGTAATTTTATCCATACTTTACCCTTTTGCTTAGAAAATCAAACATAAGGGTAAGTTTCCTAATTTGTACGTAGTGTAAAGCCAAGCCATGGGCTTTTGTCTTTTTGACCTTGTTTTACCCCTGCTGTTCTTGACTGTTGAAGGGATTCGTGAGCACGCTTTAGCTAAGGTTAGGCTTCCTGAAAGCAGTTCATTAGCTGTGCGCTTCCCTCTCTGTGAATTCCCACAGCACAAAGAAAATTGCTCTGCTAAATTTCAAAGGCATTAAAGATAATCCAGGCAACCTAAGAGACATTTTTCTTCTCAAAGAATAAAACAATGCCTTACAGCTTTTGTTACTGTGTAATTTATGGCAAAGCTACAGACCAGCTCCTACTGCAATAGATGGCTCTTGCAAGGTGTAAACATTTCCCAGCTGTTGTTGTTTTATTTAGGTTATACTGTGCCTGCAGTACACCAAACATGATGTCAGGTCCTTTACAAAGGGTGCAGACTTTCTACAGTGTGTCTGGAAAAGAAGGACTCATCTCAGTTCCAGCACAAAACTGATTGTAGCCTAAGCATTTATCACAAAAGAAAACTCGGAAGTCCCAGGCCAGTAAAGCTCATGGTCAGCTATGATGGAATATCAAGGCTAAGGCATCCTTCTGATGCCCTTGCTTCTCAGTCCACAGGGAAAGAGGGACCACATGTTTGGCATCTCCAGCTCTGTCTAGGCGAGTGAAAAACAGGGCCCTGAGGCTCCTGGCAGAGCAACCCTTGCATCCATATGGCTAAACACTCCTTCTCCCTTGTTCACACTGCCCTCAGGAGCAGTCCCTGGCAAATGCTGCCATCCAGATTGTGCTTGGGCATTTAGCAGGGGAGAGGTAGTGCAAAGCCCTACCAGGGCCCACGCCAGGCAGTCAGCTTGAACAGTTATGTGCTAGCATGGGAAACTGTGCCCTGGCACTGTTTTATGTACTAACATAATCTTAGCCTCTATTTCTCCCTGTCAGCTCAGCCCAGCCTCTCTCACAATGACTGTGGATGCTTTTCATCCTCCTCTAATGGGAATGAATCCTTGAGCAGAGGGAAGGCAGGGACCACAGAGCATAATGCCAGTCCTGTGACTAAATTAAACCACAACCAGATCCTATGTCAGTGCCAGGGAGGAGGAGGCCCAACCTCCACGAGCAGGAGGAGGCATCTGTGGCCTCAGCTGTAGCACACACACCGAGGAGCGGAGCTGAGTCACCTCAGTCCAGGTCTGCTCTTCAGACAAGGAAACCATGAATTTTTGTTGTTAATTTAACAATACCTTCCCCTTCTGGCACTTATTTTCTCCGTACACATAGGCAGACTAGTGACAATTAAGAGGTCAATATAGCAGAACTATCTGGTGTTTATCTGGCGTTATCTGCAAGGGTAATGTTAGTGCAAAATAACTATTCTCTTATCACTGTCACTTTTTAAAATCCTGCAGAGGAAAAAAACCCACACCTTTCACTGATTTCAATGAAAGCAGAATCCCACAAGAATCCCTTGTAAATCAAGGCACAAGCCCTCAGCATTTAATGTAAATATTAATAATTTAACACTCTTTGGTAAATCAGCAATCCTTTTATTATCCACATAAAAACACGGATTGGTTGGCAATTTTAAGCACCCCAAACCTTGAGCTGGAGCAAGTTAGAACAGTTGACTAATTAAGATTTAATTATTTCAGATTGCAGTTACTTAAATGAGGGGATCGCACTTCTCTCCCCGTGGCAGCCTGTCACAAGAATCAGTTCTGAACTGCAAAACAACCTGTGTCGTTCCCTCTTACACCGGGGCAGTTCACACCGGTTGACAGTGTTTGCAGTGTGCAGAGTGTGGATGAAGCACAACTGACTCCAGCCCCACCAAGCTCCTCCACACAGGCACAGCAAGGCAGCTGCCTGCTGCAAGAGAGCCCATGCACAGGCAATATGCTGGCTGCAAACACAGCCACGGACCCCAGCACATGCCAGACGTATTGCTGGGATGTGGTCTGTCCCCATAGAGTCTTGCCTAACTCACTGAGAAGGAGAAATCTTCAGATCCCTGCAGGAAGCTTACCTAGTATCTGTGAAATCCTGCAGATCACCTCACGCCGATGCTCAACCCAAGACCTAGTCTGTGACGGAGACCTAGCCTGGGCACAGCAATCATGCTTGTTTAAGGTGCAGACCTTAAATTCTCCAACCTGGGGCAACTGGCCTCATTGCAGAGCCAACAGCCCACAGAGGAAACAGAAAATTTTGCTTGTCACACAGCAGGGCTGCCAAAGAGCTGAAAGCTTTGCAAGAGGTATCTGGAGACTGAATGGCAGAAGAATCCAGCTCCCTTGAGCCCAATATCCTCTGAACTGGAAAACTACTTCCTCCTGCACCATTTAAATCTTGTCAGCACCTAGTTTATCACTATTTGCAAGCCCAAGCCAACTCCTTACACTTGTCCTTAAAGGTTGTGGGTTTGCAGATTGAATTTACAAAACCAAGACTCCCTTTCCTTAGCTGAAAATCACTCATTGCACTAGCTGACTCCTTGAGTTTCTGTGTATCCACCTGCACATATCTATATTGCTATATCAGTCCCATCCTGTTCCTGAGCCATTTCAGAAAGGTCATTCTGTCCATTTGGCAAGTTAAGTATTGCCATGGTGTCTCTCTGGCACTAAACAAATCTCTTAAGCATACTCTGATAACCAAGCAGCAATCAATCTTCAGAAAACCCCACTGCTAGTATTTCTATATGCCTAATTTAAGATG
Source organism: Nothoprocta perdicaria (assembly GCF_003342845.1). Lineage (NCBI taxonomy): Eukaryota > Metazoa > Chordata > Aves > Tinamiformes > Tinamidae > Nothoprocta > Nothoprocta perdicaria. Next base: position 81,930 of record NW_020454494.1, read on the forward strand.
CTGTGACCATACATGGGCAGTAAAACGAAGTGGCCTCATTTTCAGAGATGTTCAGCTCTTCCACATAAGTGCCTTTTTGAGACAGATGATTTACAAGGCTGAGTTGTTAAGCTTGTTAGCTGGTGGCTAGAAAGTTTAGAGAGCTAATCTTAAGATGACAGAAATATAGGAGTTTTACAGAGGGACCATCTTGCAGAAGAAACATTTTTATATGTATATATATACTCAACCTATATATATATAGCAATTGAAAGCCCATCTTGATTTGTCAATCAAAAGTTGGAGTCCTATACATAGTTTCTGTCGGAGAGAGAAATTGATGAAGTCAGGTATTTCCTATATGTGATCCCATTTCTTCACAGCATCAACAAGAAAAATGGGAGCGTTCATGTCCCCCTCACAACACTGATTTAGTAGGAAGAGTAGCAGACCTACAGCCCTCTTTCCAGTAGAGTCATCCAGTAAAATGTGGCCTCCCTAAGACTGAAGAGAAGCTGCTTCTCTTCCACATCAAGATGACCTCTGCTTAGAGACCCATATGTTGTATCAAACAGCACAATTAAGTTGTTTTCTCCTGGGCACTAAGCCCCTTTCATAGGAGACCTCCCAGTCTCTCTTTTTTCTTAGATTTATACAACTTACGCATTTTTCTTGTTTTTTTTTTCTCTTTTCTTTGCTGTTTCTCCTGCTTCTTTCTCATACAATGAGGTATACCTCAGCATGCACTGCTTTTAGTAGACTTGATAGTTTCCACCATTATTTTGCTTCAGTATCCTTCTTATCTGAAGAGTGGCCATTCTATCCACTGTCTGTGCCCACAGAAACCATGAGAAAGGTTCTCATAGGATTCAGGATTTTATTTAGTATTAGACGTCTTCTCCCCACAAACTTTGAAAGTAAAATTCTAAATATTCATTGATGGCTGTGAAACTCTTTCAGTACCCCAAATCCCAAATCAGTGAATCATGCTGCTCATGATGCAAGAAATAAAATAAATTAAAAAAAAAAAAAAAGTCACTCCAAAGTCCCATTTTGGATCATCTTTCTAAATCAGAGAAAAGGTAACAGAAAATAAGGGCTGAGTAGAGCACTTATTTCTTCTAATTTACTAGGTGCAGAGATTGACATTGGCTTTGTGATAAATTCATGTTCAGCACAATATTCAGCTGATGGGTAACTGTACAGTACTGTACTTGCATGCTCTTCAGAATTTTAATTATTCCACTGAGTAAATAGAATATATATTTTTTCTTCCCAAGAGGCAAAAAATGTGCACAAGACAGAGAGCAAGCTCTGTTCTTTTAATTCATTAATCTAGCAATCTATATTCCACATTTTTGCAAATCAGAACTATCTTGCATAGTTAATTTAACCTGGCAAGACTTCACTTGAGTGTATGTGATTCTCTTCGTATCCTTGAAAAACTCCTGGACCATTCAGCTTTTCTGAAAACATCAAAGCAGAGATCATGGCCACTGCCATTATTTTTTTATTTTATTTTATTTTTTTTTAATAAGGAGGAACTGAAATATCCCAGGAGTATTTCACAGGCTGTGAGAGATAACTGATTTGACAGATTTTAAGATCCTATATTCACTGGAAATCTGGTAGTCCACACAGAATCTATACTGCAGATCTCATCTAAACATCTTTGAGAATATAATAATGGCAAATTTTCAATATATGTCCTTTCTTAAATGTTCTTTATGTTTTTTTAATGTCTCTCAAGTTCTCTTTACAAACTATCAGTCATTTATATTATCCGAACTGCTACACTTGTAATAATAAGCCAAAAGCAAGTGCCTGTGCATCCAGTGGAAGTTCTTTCTTTTTTCGTCTCTGTTCCTCCTTTTTAGGTTACTTATCTTGGGATAAAAGGGGAGTTCCCTGCATTGCTGGTTATTTCAAACTGTGGCAATTGCTTAGGAACCCAAAAGGTCCTTTTCAGTAGCTACATATGTTTATTAGCATGACAGGCATTTATATACAATTCAGTGCTTTTAATCTGCTTGTTCAAACATGCAGATTGGCAGAATGGCAGAATGGCTCAAAGAATGACACAGAACATGTCAGGGGTTAAGAGAGTAATAAATGGGACCCATAACTGATCCTGTGGATGGTTAAACAGCTTAACGCAGCTCTAAATCATGCCAAATGTTCATTCACACTCCAGACGAAACACCATGGTAAAAATCAGTTCTGATATCTCATTGAACATAACTCTGAAGAAAAGACACTGAACTATATCCAGAGTGTATGGTCATAATTAACAACAACAAAAAAAATGGTCAACAACATTTCCAAATAACAAGAAGGTCTTTCACACAGTTTCTTTAGGCAGCATTCAGTTTGTAATGTCAGTCATTGCATTTTAATTAAAGTTTTTCCTCTTTCCTTTTATCACTATTTAGGTTATATCTTGTATCCTACCTTAAATGCTTTTTCTTTATGCTGTATATCTGTTGCAAATAATCAGCAATGAGAGTATTGAATCCTGTGAAAGAGAAGAATAGAAAAAAGAAGAACCGCTGTGATTATTCAGAGCACAGCTAAGCAACACTGTGAATCACATTTGCAGTAACCATTATCTAAAAATTGCAAACAAGCATAAGCTTCATTTTTTCCAAAGTACCCAGACAATTTTCAAATGTATAAAACTTAATCATTATTAATAATCTATGGAACAAGCTATCTAATTGCCTTTCAGTGTAGTGTGGGCCATAAGTATGACCTAACTGATGAAGAAATACCACTCAGCTTAGGTTTAGAAGAATTATTGCAGTTCTAACTTCACTATGGATATAACAAACCACACCTTATTTACTATAGCAGAGGTTTTAGACCTTTATCAAGTTTAGTAGTTATTTATTTTCAAGTCCCTCCCCATGAGATTTATTCTAATTAGATATAAAAAAGATGTGTTTAAATATGTTGAATATAATTAGCAATCTTTTCTTATGATCATTACCAAATTATTAAAGCAATTAACTCAATTAGTTTCCATGCAGGGATAATCTAGGAAATTATGATTTTGAGGTCTATTTTCACAAACATGCAAAACTGTAATAGTTTTTGGGTTTGTTTTTGTTTTCAGCTGTGTTTAAAGACAATATTTTTCTCATTTCTAGAGCCCCCATACTCAAATCAAATTTGCATTCTTATAATCATGCAGACTGTGAACAGTTATACGCTAACAGCATCTAACATATTATGGAAATCAGTTTTAAATTATGTGGTCTATGTTAGTACAAGTGAAAGAAAATTCTGCAGAATTTAAGATCTTCATGTTGACATCCAGCCAAAGGTAGATACTTCTGGCTTAACAATTTCACAGTAGGAAATCTATCGATCTTCCTATTTATGAAGTGTTCAGGTTATGTATCTTTATTGAATTTATATGAAAGTGTTCATGTTATTTGTACATTTCAGCTCTTTAACTGCATTCATCTTCTTGTTAGATATCCTACTCATATGTAGAAAAGTTAGAAGAGCCATGTAGATTAACAGCTTTTGGGCCAAGGCTACAAATGTAAGTATATCAAGAATAATTCATATATTTAGATTCCTTGGTAATTCTACTTTATGTAATTCCAACAGCATCAGCCTCAACATAGGTTTAGATCTCCAATTTCTGCTCATCAAATACAGAAAACAAGCTAACTCATCCACTGTATTAGTGATAGTTTTTATGATAACGACCAGAATTTAGAAATATGACTTCTTTATGGATGTAGCTGTACCAGTGCAAACCAACATAAGGAAGACTTGGTATTAGCTATGTTGTTATAAACACTTTTAAATAAGCATGCCAATCTTTACTTGGACAAAATGATTCATGAGAGGAAATCTATTGATTTCAGTGGTATTCTTCATGTGAGCAAATTGCTAGATAGGAAGAGGAACAATCTGTCAAGCAGAATGAAACTGCTTTGTTTTGACTAAAAAGAAAACACTGACTATAGGTAGCAGAATAATCTCGTTCACGTCTAGTCTAATTTTTAAGATCTTGTTCAAGTGTCCTTGCAAATACACATTTTTTTTTCCAAAGAAAATCTACTAGTGTTCCTTCTTCACAAGTTACAAGAGAACACACATCTGAAAATGTTTTTCTGCTAACTGTTATCGCTTCTACCTCTAAATGAATATACTCATATCCTGCACATGTTCTCTTGTTCCTACAGGAAACCAGCACATTTCACTAAGAAAATATGGGAAAAGAGTGTGTGAAAATACTAACTCTGGAAGAGAAAAAAATCATCTGATTTGAACATTTTTGTTTGATTTTTATTTTAAAATTTATTTGAATTCCAGTTACTGCAAGGAAATATTTGTACTTTGACAATATTGCAATTGGTGATTCATGATAATAAAAAATTCCTACCATTTGCATACTATTGTACTTAAAATAAAATATGTCATTGATGAAAGCATCTGTAGGATATCTCAGATTATTTCTGTACAACTTCTGTACAACAGAGACAGATGTATAAAGTTTCAATATGTAAAGAAGGTTCCATGTGTAGTATGGACATTTATTACAGGGTATCCATCTGGTTTAGATTAGGTATCTGGTGTTTTTATTTGTTAGAGAAGATCATTCTATCAAGGACGTAAACTTCCTAGAATTTTTTTATGTTGCATTTGTGTTCCTCATTGGCAAACCTCAGGATGATTATTTACAGATAAGGGAACTATGGATATGTGAAAAATACAAGAATGAGAGAGTTCTTCATCTGTTCGTAATTTATTCTAACCCTGCTGCTAGCTTTGACAACTCAACCATTAGACACAGCGAGACAATAACAGCTCACAGTATGGTGCATATATGTAGAGTTTTACTCTGTTTTTGCAGTCTCGGCAAGAACATTCTTCTGTTAAGTCAGGGAAAACATGTTTTTAGATCAGCTATGTACATTATCTGATATTAAACTATATATATGTCCAATATTAAATGATAATAAGCAAAACAAAACCCAAATTTTAAAAGATTAAATAATTCTAGTCTTTATCTTTTTATCCATGTCATCACAGCTATTCTCACAGCTCCAAATTCAAATCAGTTGTGTTAACCAAAATTCTCTTCAGACAATGAGAGAGGTTACAGGTTATCATGGGTCCTCATATCTGCATAAATTATTGTTCTGTTGATCAGTCTTTTCAGTCCATTTGCTAGCAAATAATTTATAGTGGAAGTTTGACAGACATCTTCATTTACATTTGCTTCTTACTTTATTCATAGGAAAGCTTCTCATGATTTTGTTCAGGGTTCCTGGACAAGGGGTCCTTTCAAGGGAAGGTGTGTAGTGCATGGGTGGCTTTCCCAACCAGGCTGCTGCTGAGGGTGATGTACTCCACTTGTTTCTCCTTTCTCCTGGGTGGTTAAACAACCACCCAACCTGATGGGACACAAGGAAGACATGAGGATGCCTCCTCTGTCCCGTGCTACTTCTCCAGCGAACTCAGAGGAAGTAACATCCATCTCACTGCACAACTTGATTATAAGTACCAGGCATATACAACCTTGAATTTAGATGCTACTCACTATACTTTAGAGATGCAGAGCACTTTCAGCACTAAAGGTAGAACTATGTAGCCTCTCTTGAGTTTTTACCCATGCTTTAAAGTGCTTTAGAAATGCACAATGTGCAGGCAGACTTCTAAAATGCCTTAAATCTTTCATCTGCGACTTTTCCCAGCAGGGAAGAGCTATCATTAATGTTGGAACTTTCACTGAGCAAGGTGAATCCCACTGTGAGGTGCTCAAATGGCAGGGAGAAATATTCAGGTTAGGCACTGGGACAAGCTTTCTAATGACAGGGATAGTGAAACACTGGGTGGAGTGCCTGGGGACATGGTTGAAGCTCCATCCCTGGAATGGTCTTTGAAAATAAATAAATAAATAAATGAAATGCTATAGGTAGAGTTGATCCTGCCTTGCCTGGGCATCCAGGTGTTCTTACATGGACTCTTACGGTCACATCCAGCTTTATTTTTGCATGACCCCTGTCAGAACCGCTCATCTCAGCCTGGTTTCAGGTGTCCATGGCATCTGATGGTGTGCTGTCCATAGGGGCACGAGACCCACAGCAGCTGTGGTTGGCTTGCACACACCTCAAACAGCCACAGAAATGGGCTTGGAAGCCACATCAGACAAGGGGAGTGCCCTCACTGTTGAATGATCACCCTAAAAGCATGAGGTGCAAGACACGGGGACAAATAAAATTAGAGTTATTAACAGAACATTTATCTGAGACTATTTCCCCTTTCTCACTATCAGAGGGAGGAACAAAAAGATTGCCTGCTTCACGTGAATTTTGTAAGAAAGTAATTTACATATTGTTAGCAAACACTTTGTCATCCTACATTCTCTGCACAGCTACCTTGGGAGAAAGAAAGCTCCAGATTCTCTCTTTCTTTTTTTCATCAGTATTTTTACAGGCTTTATTCCAAAATGGATTAGAGAATTAAAGAGGAACAGCAGGGTAGGAGACATCTATTAGGACAGAGAAGCAATGATGACATTTTTCAGAGGAAGTATGAGAAATACTTCACAGGATGCCAGTAATGAGTAAGGAACCTGCATCGTCCTCAAAGTTGTTCAAAACAGTGTCCAGATAGTGCTTATTACAGAGCTTTTCTACTACAATTAAGTACAATCATGATGGCATCAGAGCCATTATAACACTGTTAGATCAAAATCAGGTGAAATGTAGTCAATATCATGTTGAAACTATTTAGTTCTCTTGGTGAATTGAAAAGAATCATATAATTTCTAGTGGAAGTGCATTTATATAATGAACAAATACATTTTCTTTTCACTCTAATTTCTTGTTTCAGACTGGAGGCTAAGATTTGAAGGAATTCTGAAGAATGAAATGGGAAGAAACTAATATTCTTAGGGAGTTTTGTCATTTTTGTTCAAAGTGTAATAAAAAAATCATCAGGCTGGACTACACTTTGCATAGGCTGAAAAAGAGAGGAAAGAGAAATAAATAATGAGAAATATAAGCAAATGTATGTTGTCAAGACAATGAAGCTCTTTAACAAACCCTGTGATGCAGCGTCAGTGATTTACTTATGAAAACTAAAGATGGGCTGATATATTAGAGAGCATCTAATATGTAAATGAAAATCCGTCCTAAATATAGTCTGGCTTGAATATATTCTTTGACTGTGGCAGGCACAGATGGGAATTCTCAATTTCTTTTCCAAGACAGTATTTCAGATCTGGTTGATCCCAAGATAAAGGATTGGATAGTCAAAGGACCATTAGATTTACATTGTGTTTTCTTCTAATCTCTGAATCCTCGAACTCTTGTTATTTATACCAGTAAACTTTAATATATATATATATATATATATATATATATATAAAATACTTGGATAAAAAGGGAGAAAACAAACATATTTGAGTGTACTATATCCACTTTTTGAGGCTTATAACCTTCCTGTCTTCAAGGTCAGGAGGCTCATTAGCTTTGCTGTGGCTGAGCTAAGGCTGAGCTGCAGTGACTAAACCAACTTCACAGAGCCTTCTGTGAGCGCAGCTGCTTGCGCCGCAGTTATAAAAGGAAAGGGAAGAAAAAAAGAGGCTGAACAGTAATTACCACCCCAAAGTGAGATAGCCATGAATTATTTTAAACAGAGCAGAGTGCACTCAACCTAAACACTTATTTTTGCTGCATATTTTTTAGAGTATCTAGAAGCTGCACTGCTAAAGAGTGTTCTTTTCTGTTCTAGTTTTAAGAAATATCAGGAGGAAAAGAAAGTCAAAGATACATAATACATTATTGGTAAATATCTGCTCCTATATAGAGATCTATAACCTTAATTAGAAATTACATAAACCCAAATTAGTGAGCATAATCTGGTGTTATGTGAGGGTATGAAAGTGAAGCTAAAAATAGTAAATGGAGAGATAAAAAGGCAGTAGATCTAGAAATCTGGCCCAATGGGATGAAGTCGACTTTGCATCTGCTATTTAAGTGATTTTTTTTTCTGCGAAATTTTGTCTTTATATTCTGTATGGTTACAAGCTGCACCAATGTACGTTGATATATTCTCACTGGCATATGCTATTTTTCATATAGAATTTTTATCATATTTTTCTACTACCATTTTCTTGTGAAGAAATCAGTTATTTGTAACCATAAAGACAGCATTTCAACCTTGCTCTCCAGAAATTGTCCAGACTGAAGCAATTTTTTCTGCATCCTAATTCTAAGCAAATGAAAGCAAATGAAAACAAGCAAACCAAAAAAAGATCTTTAACTTAAAAGCCTCAAAGCCCCCTCACTGTGTGGTTGGGGCTGAGCAGCAGGGGAAGCAGCACCTTTCTCTGCAGAATCTCTGTACTTCCAATTCTGCTGACTCGCAGCTTTCTGCATCACTAGGCTGCAAGTCCTAGAATTCGATATTGTACATGAGAATATAGTACTTCATAGCAATGTTTTAATAAGAATTTTAGATATAGGCTCATGAAAGCTTCTAATAAAAAGTGGAGAGCAATAGAAGGACCAAAACTCTGCTGTGCTATATTGAAATTATATTTAAATTTGATTATTTAATTATATACTCAATCATTCACTAGTCTCCTGTGATAATACATTGAGCTCTTTCCTGTTACTAATTAATCTACTTTTTAATGACAGTAGTTATTGACTATTACTACATGTGCACATACCGATGAACATAAAGCTAGATTTTTTTTTAACTTGACTTCCTAAGCACTCAGCACTTTCAGCAGCAGTCATTCCTATTAGAAAAGCCTCAGAAAAACAGAGACACGGTGAGTATATGTGTTATCTTTCAGTGAGTCAGACTAACTTCTTTGAGCAACAGCAATGTGAGCAACAGGCTAGCCTAGGGCACGAGAAGGAATTTCTGTGCAGAATTTGCAGAGAGGGAATATGTGGGTGCTCCATCTCAGACTGCTAAGGATGCTCGCTTCCTCTAGAGCAGGAACAGGAATGACATCCAAGTAGACAAGAAACGATTGTACAGGAGACACCTGACTTCCAAGTATATGTTGTCTATCCATGTTTATCCATCTGCGAATGAGGACTGTAATACCACATTATCACAGAACCACAGAATCACAGAATGCTCAAGGTTGGAAGGGACCTCTAGAGATCATCTAGTCCAACCCTCCTGCTCCAGCAGGGACACTCAGAGCATATGGCACAGGATGGCGTCCAGGTGGGTTTGGAAGACCTCCAGAGTAGGAGACTCCACAACCTCCCTGGGCAGCCTGTGCCAGGGCTCTGGCACCCTCACAGTGAAGAAGTTCTTCCTCACATGGAGATGGAACTGCCTGTGTTTCAACTTATACCCATTTCCCCTTGTCCTATCACTGGCCACCACTGAGAAGAGCCTGGCCCCTTATTCCCTACATTCTCCCTTTATGAACTTATACATGTTAATCATATCCCTGCTCAGCCTTCTGTTCTCCAAGCTAAACAGGCCCAACTCACTCAGTCTCTCCTCATATGAGAGATGCTCCAGTCCTGTAATCATCTTTGTCACTCTCCGCTGGACCCTCTCTAGGTGCTCCAGGTCCCTCTTATACTGGAGAGCCCAGAACTGCACACAGGAGCCCAGAAGTGCACACAGTTCTGCTGTGTGCAGTTATCCTGCTGGAAGAATTCTTTGACTCCAAATGATCAGTTACTGAACTTGGTATCATATAGATTTCAGTCTTATTTTAATTCTTTAAAGAGAAAACACAAATATGAAGAACAGGAATAGGAGTTCAGATATATTAGCAAGTTTTTCCTGGCTAAGCTCCAGTGGGGTATGAAATGGGTAATTGTGGATGACACAGATGGAGAAAGAATATTCACTATTAAAGTCTCACGGAACATTCATACAAACCTCTGCTATGCAAAAGTTTTGCTTCTTTCCATACTCCACACTTAGCATATTATCCCACAGGATGTCTGGCACAGAATCCTGATAAAATAAAATTGATTTGTTACATACTAAGTTTGCCAAACACTAACCCATAAACTTGGGATAGAATTCGTTTCTTCTGCCAAATCACTTAATCTAAATGCTGCTATAATTTAATAAGGAAAATGTCAATTTGAATGTTGCTGAAAGAAGTTATGCATAGAATCTTTATTTCGTGAATCTGAGTGGCAACAATTTCAATTGAGTTATTTCAATTCAGTTATGTCAATGAAAAATCTTGCCAGTTGTGCACTGTTCCTCAACATCACGTCATAGAATCAATCAAAAAGTCCTCCCTGCCTAATGTGGAATATCAGGTAAGAAAATATGAAATTTGTAATTACAAAAATCCTCCTTTAGCATTTTTGTAAACTTACTATAGGGTTTTTGTGAACTGCAGCTGTTTTCTTTGGCATGCAACCTGGATCTGGCAGTTTTATCCTCCCTGATAGAAGTATCTATTGAAAACAGGGCAGAGATAATGAAGACTGAAACACACGAGTTGTAGCAGGTCTTCTACCATTTCACTGAAATTTTCACTGAAATTTTCACTGAAAATTGGGGGATGCGGTAAAGTATCTTATGAGTAATGTTTTCTCATTGAGGCAAAATGAGTAATTCCCATGTTTTGGAATAAAAGCAATATAAAATATGTTTGGAAAGACTATGAAGTATCAAATCAGAAGTGTGAAAGCCACGGAGAATTCTATTTTGTGACATAGAAGACAAAGATTAGCTGGAAAGAAAGAAAACTCTGAAATCTGGATGTTGATGTTCAAGAGCACAGCCCAGAGCTCTCTTTAGCACTGCCGGTCTTTTATCACCGTGTGGACGGAGCTCACGTGTGGCCACAGGATGTCTCTGCTAGAAAGCAAGACCATGCTAGGCCATGGTCAACTCATACCTACAGAATCTGGGAACAAAATGCAGTTCTGTCCCTACAAGGACTGTACACATGCCCAGATCACTAGCTTCATTGTAAGGAGGGAGGCTCGTCTTTCTCCTTCTCCTCTCCTGCCCAACTCCAGCTCCTGGATTCATCGCTTCCGAAAACCCCTATGTTGGAAGCTAGGTCAACAGTAGGAAGCCTCAACCCATAGGCCTGCACTCTTGCCTTCAGAGTCTGGCTCTTGACCAGGGAGCTGCCTCCAGACGCTCCATAGAAGTAAGAGTTGTCTAGAGCCTTGCACGAGGTGACCTCCCTGACCGTGCAGAAAGCTGAGGCATCAAATGCACAGGGATTTGATAGAGAGAAGCCGAGTTTCTGCTTGTCTTACGCTGCTGCAGCTCATGCTGGTTGCTCATAAATGAGGGACATGTTTTTACCGTTGCAATACAGTGATCCTCTACATTTTGGGTACAAGCACTTAGATGTTCTTTTCAGAAAACCAACTGCCAGATTCATTTAATGTTAGATATTGATCATTATTAATATCATGATTATTGAATATTACATAAATATTCAATGAAGTGTTCAAATATTAACCATTTTTTAAAAATGCATCTATTTGAAAGCTAAGCAGAAGTAAATGATCCATTCTGGAACATGTTTTTCAGCTTCAAACATTGAACTCGCCCTTTTTCAAAGATAAGCATACCAAAAAATGAATGTACCTCAGTTCCCTATGTATGCTATACATATGCATTTACACTTAGTATCTTATGGTTTGAAGACTATTGAAGGCCTGTGAGGCCATGGTAGGTGGTCTGGGATCCATATTGCATAATAAAAGTGCATGGTAGTTCTTGAAAAATATACAATAATCAGACAGAAATGTTGAAAGTAGACATATCCATTGACTTCAATAGCCTGGCACACTTTGGGGAGTCCACGCATTCACCTTTCCTGCCATTAATTTCAGTTTCCCGTTTAAGTATAGCTCATGCAGACACAAGGAGGTGTTTTTTTGCTCCCAAACATTTACAACTATGCTGCTGATTCTACAATTTATGCCTATTTTAGGGTGAAGAGTGCTCACTGTTATAGTAAAACAGTGTCTCTAGTTATAGTAAAACACTGTCTATAGTTATCTGTAGAGATCCCAAAGCAAAGGCATCTCCTGAACAACTTTTCTAGCACTAAAAATGTATATCCTTTTCATATCTCAGGAGAGCTCTTCATCGTGGTTTCTTTCCCCATTGGCCATGATTTAGGAAATTTCTTTTTACTACCATGCCTTTCATTTCAATCACCTGGAAAGGCTGTTGCTGTACAGGTGTGCGACGGAAGGATTTACACACAATCTTTTCAACTGCCATTATTACCCTACCCAACATTTTTGCCACCCTCATTCACTGAAATATACTGGGAAATGCAGTACATGAAGTGGAGTTTTGCAGATTATCTGCAGTCTTCAAACTATGACCTTGCAGACTTCTTGAGAAGGATATTTGGGGAAGTCTCTTTTTTTTTTTTAATTTCACTACAGTTTTTAAAATAAAGTATGTGTTTTAGGATCTCATTCATCACAATGAGCAGCCAGATCAGAAATCCTGAGATTGGCCATTGAAAACTGCAATCAAACCCAAGTGAATGGAGTGATGCAGAAATCATAGCCCCGGTCAGTGGGCAGAGGGAGTTGCTTACTTAATAAAAACTGATCTTATGTCAGCCTGTTTCCTGTGGTCAGAAGCCTCTTAATCCATGTTGGCAGCTGTGATGCCTGTGAACAAAAGGCTTCTTCTGTAGAAAAAAGGCATGTGCTAAAAGACAGGGTAGCTCAGTGACACTGAACAGACCGACAGAAAGCAGCAGCAGCAGCAACCCTTTTGGGAGCATAAGGCAGGAATAGCAGAAGGGAGCATAAGGCAGGAATAGCAGAAGGGAGCATTTCAGCTGCTTGTTTTGTGCATCTCGGTGGAGAGGAGCACCTGCCAGGGAGGGGAGCCCAGCAGCCTGTGCCTACTGGGATAATTGTGTTCCCAAGTGTGGGGCTTACTAGGGATGAGTACATTTGGGAAGGCTAGAAGTGCAGGACAAAGCAGAGGCAGCCCCTGGTACTCTTAGAGCATTACTCATTACTCAGAGCATTACTCCGAGCAACATTTCTGTGTTTTGGGCTTACTTACCTCGAGTCCTGGCTAATGCTGCAATTGCTCCAAAATGCAGTGCTAGCATCTCCATCAAGACCGAGCAGTACAGTGGGAGACTTGTTACGCTGTTAAGTTTCCCTGTCCTTAACCAAACAGACCACAACAGTGTTGTTAATGGGCAGTAAACGAGTATTTAGCTCCCTCGGAATGTCAACTTTGCTATAGCTGCCGTTGCTTTGAAGTCTGCTCTTTTTGGAGAGTTGTGTGCTATTCGCTGTGCAGAGGGGAGGTCATATCTCACCAAAACCAATTTTCTTAACACATTGACTAAACCATCACTGTCTGTTTCCCTTTACTGACTGCCTTTTATTGACTGGAAAGAAAAATTCTTCTCTTTCAGGGTGACACCAGGGCTATTTTTCACTCATTTATTGTCGTATCAAACTAGAGAAACTCTGCTGACACCAGTGACCCTAAACATTATACAAGAGGAAAATCAGGCCTCAGTGGTTCACAAAGGATTTAAGGGGACCACTGGTTCAGAAAGGGGCAATACAATTTTCTATGTCAGTGACAATTTTACCTTTCCACCAGCAAGTCAAGAAAATGAAGCTTTTTTTTTACAAGACTGTCTTTCAAAATGTCTTTAAAAGGTCAGTAAAGTCTCTGCTCAGCTCATCTCCTGGTGAGTACAAGTTAACAGACGATTTAGACCAAGCAAACCACATGAGAGGAATAATTTTTTTTTCTTTTCATCTCCAGTGTGATGAAAGGCCACTAATGAAAGCTCTGCTTGTGAGGTGCTGAACGGTCTGTATGCCACCAGATACATGATTTTGAAGCCTGATTATTTTTACAAATCCTACTGCTGGATTTAATGTGCTTAAGCAAAACCAGTTCACTGGAACACTTTTCAAACTGCTCTCCATATATAGAACTATTCCATGAGAAAAAGGCTAGTTTCAAGTTCAGAGTGCAATACAACTGTTCTCAGTTGCAAACTTTACAGTGCACATTGCTCAAATACACAGGAGAAATCCAAAAGATGTCAGCATGACTGACACACTGAAATTAACCTGGAGCTTCAGGAGTTGACATTTATTCTGTGTATTGTGAACAGAGGTCATGTAAAAAATACCAAATCTTTGGTCTTTAATGAATGATCTTTTTTGTTTTATTTTTTCCCCATATTTTGCTCTTTCCTAGTTGTTATTTTTGCCTACTGGTCAAATTCTAGTTAATTCTGTTAACAAATCAGACAAACACGGTCTCTTTCTTGGCTTCCTGCATCTCATCTCAACCACTTCATTTGCCATCACTCAGCCAAACATATGTCATGTAAGCAATCCATAGGTGGTGGTGTTGCTTTAAACTATTTTTTTGGAAGTGATGTATTAATTATATGATTGATCAATCTCATTGTTTTTTATCATTCTGATAAATTTCAAAAAGACATGTTTCTTGTTCATAACCATTTGCCTTGTAGAACAACTTATTGATGATTCACTAGCAAGACAGTTTGACTGTGAGATACTATTCTTACAAAGTGAACAGTTACATACCTCATATTGTAAATATAACCTAACTCCCTTGCTGGCTGATTAGAATTGTTTTAAGAACATTGACCCTGCAGGATATTATACTAAAACTTTTAACCTCATCGAATTTCAACAACTAAACAGGCCAAATTTACCTATTATGGACTCTATATTATAGAACTTCTGTGAAGTATAGATAGAACATAATTTCTTTTTTAGGGAGTATTTTAAGGTGGATTGTATTCAGGATCTATTTACTGCATAGATCTGCAGGTCTTTGTATTGGCTCTCTTAGTTGGCAATTAAGAGATCTGCAAGTTGTGGCACATCTCTCTAACAAGATAGTTTCTGAGAGTCATTCCCTTGATTTCTGCTTACTTAAGGGCAGAATTTAGCAGATAATGCAGAGAGGAATAATCAAAACAATAATAAGAGACATTGTTTTGGGGAGCAGCATTTGTCCTGAACTGTACATGAACATTGGATTGCTAGACCGTTAGGCCAAAACTATTTCTACTAAAACCACTGATCTATTTATATATATTTTTTATGCTGTGGGGTTTTTCACTAGCCACTGTACAAATATACAGTGGACAAAATGCATCTACATATATCCACATATAAACCTGCCTGATCCTGCCAAAGGGAGCATAAATATCCTGTCAATTAAAAATGAAAACAGGTGGGGAAAACAGTAAAAAGAAAAATTTGCACTTGACAATAGTGGGAAAAGGACCCAACACATTATTTTCCTCTACATCTTTGAGTAAAAGTCATAAAGCCCTTTGAACTTTATGATACCTTCCCGCAAAGGGAACCTCATCTTCTGAACCTGGTATTTCATAGATCCTCACGAAAGGGAAGTATTCACCCAGATAAACACATTTTTGACAGTGGAGTCCAGCAAACCATCCAAACTGCACGTGCCTCTGGTTGCCATCTGGGATGCCCTACAGTGTCCCACACATCGGCACAGGGCTGGCAGATGCAACACAGGATTCACATGAGATCTGCACCTCTTTGGAGTGAGAACAAATAGTCAGTCAGGACATAAACCACAATGCTTAAAATTACACTAGATATTTATGTTTAGGCAACTAAAATCTGCTTAAACTAGCTATCTTAGTGGCTAGGCAAGTCACACTCTGGACTGTGTCTTATCCAGATCTCCATGGGAGATCTGGAGCTTTAGACACTTTGTGATTTTCTAGATTCCTACATGCAGACACTCACGGGCAGGTGTCTTAAACTCTAAAGTTTGAATCCTATTCAAACTATGTTTACTTTGGGCCAAAGCCTTGAGACAACAAAGTCCCATTATTAAGTCAATTTTTATTACTGATGCTACTGATAAAAGATGAATTTATCTTTAATTACTCCTTTTTTTTTTTTTTAATATGTACTGAAATGCATTTAAGGTAATAGAGAAATGTAGAATACTTGTTGAATTCTTGTTGCTGTTATCATTGGGGAAAAAACCTGCAAAACTGAAAGAAGAATTGAACATGTTTTCTAGTAAATGATGGCTACTAGAAGTTGACAGATTTTCCCTCTTCTCAGGTGCCAAGTGCAGATTTACTCTGTGTACTTGAGCTCCTACACTGGCATGGTGCTGTTGCTTATTGTCCTTGTCAAAACTGAGCAAGGTTGCTTGCTGCAAAACCCAAAATAAGAGGTGTCAGACCTTTGGTCTCCACTGCAGCAGCTGTAGCAAGTCAGAGCTGTCAGGGCTAACATTTACTCAAATGCTATTTACATTTGAGGTCTAGAGGTTTAGGCCAGCCCTTTCTTACTATGCATGCCCAAGGGAGCGGACCGCAGACATGTGTGTTCAGAGCTGACCAGTCCGGCAGAGTTCTCATGTCAGGACAGCTCTCTTCTTGGAATTTGCCTCTCCTTTCCCTACATAAGGTGATGAAAGGAACCACAATTCACTTATGATTTGGTCTGCTATAAATAAAGCCAAAGCCTTAACCACAAACACTAGATGTGTGCTGTTTAGGTCTATGTAAGCCATATCCCCAAGCCTTCTGGCTTTTCATGACTTGTCCAAGATTCATTTATTACCATTCCATGTGTCTAACTGTATCCCACTGATCTACACACACACAAAAAAAAAATTAGCAAGCAACAACTGAATATCACACAATGGCCCCGCTTTTGTTGCTTAATGCATTATCTGACTCATTTATGTCTTGGCATTGCTACTGGGGTTAGAACATGACCTGCATGGTACACAAGATTTTCTGGCAGGTTTATACACTACCAAAGGATCATCTCTTTGCATAAGATGTAGGTCTAATAAGTGGAAAAATAGGTGCATGGTCATGTGTCTGCTGACAGGCAGTGTTGGTATGCTCTTATGCACTGCTGCCTCATGTAAGTAAGCATTTGTCTCATGTAAGTAAGCATTTCTCCTTTTTAATCTGGAGTAATAGGTTTAAATAGCTAAGCATCCAAGTAAACAAGACACAAAGAAATAATTTATCACTTCAGCATTCCATAAATTGTACTGGCTTGTAGGCAGGCCTCGCATCTCCGTTACAGGAGCCAAGGTATAAAGCTGCAAAGGGCCAGGGCTTTGGAGGCTGCACAACCTGCAGCTCCTGCACCCTGCACTGCCATCTTCATGGTCCACACAGCGAGTGCACAGGGTGGGACTCGACACATGTGTGTCTGTAAGTCCCGATGGAAACCAGGTGGCTGAATCCATGAATTATGAACAGTGTTCTGGCCAGGTACACCTTGCTTTGGAAGCAGCTAGCCCGTCTAACAAGGGAGAAGGCAGATTCATTGCACTGTAATTTAAAAGTTCAGAGAATACAAAGCTTCATAAAAGATGTGTTTAGTAATACAGTTTCTCTTTTTTTTATTACTATATATTCATTAAAATATGTAATACAGTAATTAATCAATACCCTGGTTAATTAAATAGATACCATGAAATAAAGCTTTTAAAATATTAACAAGAACGTCAGGAATGAACCACATATTGTATTTTAAGTAAATACAGCCTCAGACATTTTTCAAAGGTATGCAAGCTTGAGAGACATATATAGGAGATTTCACAAGCTTCTTATCAAACGTAATTGATGTTAAAAAGATTTGAAATGGCAATTTTCCATGACCTAGTGTATTTCATGAAACACCAAATAACCTTACCAAAGATCTTCCTGAGATAAATAAAAAGGAAATTAGAGATTGAAATTGAGCATGTGGGGGGACCATTCCAACAGAGTATAGATCTTAATAGTTCTCTGCAGAAAGTTATAACCAAGGTGGATCTGGAAGGAGTATTTTAAAAGAAATGAGACAAAATCTGGAGTTATTTTAAAGATTAGCCTTTTGAATAGATTTAAGGAGAAGCATGATGGTGTGCACATAAGTGCCCTCTCCTCCTTTAGATTACTGGAAGTACCTATGAGGAATAAACATTTTTAAAGAGAAAACCTCATAACTCTTACCTAAAAGCTTGGAAGACTTGTCTAAGGAGGTCTTAATGATTCTGATGTTAATTTTCAAAAAAAATCTTTTAACTTTGAAGAAATTCCAGACAGCTGAATGTCAAGAGGAGTTAGGTATGAAAATGGACTGATAAAGAAAAAAAATGTGTAGCCTATTGCCTCAGAGTAATATAGATAATTGCCATTTTTATCAGCATTTTAAAGTATTTAGGCAAAGCTTTTTAGATGAACTTGAACATTTCTAGAATTAGCTAATCTCCTTTTTTTCCCATTGCCTAATATATATTCATCATCTTCAGATCTCAAATGATTTTTTACATGTTGCTAGAGCAAACCTTATAAACACAAATTATTCTTGATGATGATGACTATAGGCCAATTTAAGAAATTATCTGGGGCAGTGCTTAATTAATTCACTCTGACAAAGAGGGAGAAAATGATGCACTTATGTAAGATTGCCATCCATGGTGTCTCCACTCCCAGAAAGAGAGATCTTGCTGGGAGCTCTCATCCCAAACATGTCATCATTCCAAACCTGCTTGATTGTCATCACTTGCAGATGCTGTCAATAGCTAGTAATAAGATGCTTGCATAATCCTCTTTTTCATGTTTATATAACACATATTTTTGATGTATATGATATACAGGGGTTTGCACTATGGTTTATACCACTCATTAAAAATCTGCAAGGAACATTTAATTCTCAGTGGGTAAATGATTTGTTTACTGTAAAGTTA
This sequence comes from Nothoprocta perdicaria, assembly GCF_003342845.1. Taxonomy (NCBI): domain Eukaryota; kingdom Metazoa; phylum Chordata; class Aves; order Tinamiformes; family Tinamidae; genus Nothoprocta; species Nothoprocta perdicaria. Next base: position 100,653 of record NW_020454494.1, read on the forward strand.
AGTATCAAGCTTCTCTTTAGGTGTTGGCTTTAATGAAAGCTTTGCTTACCATCTGGCCAAATGCTGATTCTCTCTGCCTATGCCCTAGGACATCAGCATTTCCAAATCACCTCGAAATCCATAAATCTTTGGAAGATGAGTTAAAACTCTTAATTAATACGAAGTTTGCTTACAAGAAAATGCCCACGGGAATACATTTGATTTTGAATGGCATCCCCACAGAAAAGGATCAAAAGAAGAGGCATGACCCCAATGATATTCTGCTGCAGAGAATGTAGTCATGAAGGTGGTTTAAAATCTCTGGGTCCCAGGTAGCAGAGCTGCATGGGCTGTCAACAGTCTTCTGGCAAATGCTCCAGAGAACACCTTGAAGACAAACTAAAAGCATCAGTACCTAGAAACACATGGTTCTTCTATATACTTGCCTCAAATATACTAAGCGATTTGCCAAGTATTTCATTTTAGTATAATTGGTTAATCTCACCTTTACTAATGACCTCTCTGCTCAGGTGAGTAGTTTTAAAATCATGACATTTTCAAAATACTTCTTTATTTCTTCCTTTCTTTAGTAATTGCTACCTGTACTTTGAGACTCGGAATGTACAATTTAAACTTCTTTCCTACAAGAGCTGGCAGCATGCTTTCCTTAATGTCATGTTCTGAGTTGATGCTTTTATGGCTATGATATCAAAGTAGAAGTCCTCAGCTTTTTTTCCTTTTCTTTGAAAACTTTTACAAGATTTTGTGTCAAAAACTTTCTCCCTGCCTCAAATTCTTTCCCTCAGTAAGTGTCTACTTAGAAATAGCATTGTACAGTGACCATAGAGAACAGGTTTTTTTTTTTTTTTTTTAGATTTTAGGTGTCCTATAAGAATAATTAAAACGAAACACGCTTAGAGTTCTGTAAACTCCTTAGCTTTCCCTTTGTTAGGAGTACTTGGGTATACCTGGAATACGAGGAGTACTTAAGACATTTCTTATGTTTCTACCTCAGAATTGCTGGTTTTTTATCTTTGTGCCAAGTTTTTCTTGCTGCAGTGTGCTATAAAAGACTCATTCTTCCTATATTCTTTCAATGAGCATTTATTTTCTGTTCCTGCCATTTTTTTTTTTTTTTTGAAATTAAAGAAGCTATAGCTTGCAAGAACATGATTTGTTCCTTCTATATGGAAACCTAATACTCTGGTAGATCATCTCACTGGGTGTACAATAACTGCAGTGCACCAAAAATGCTCTAGGAGTAAAAGTAAATAAACAAGATAGTTTTACATTAAACAAAACAGTGGAACATTCTTATTAATGTAAATAATGGAAGCTTCCCCCAAAAGACACGTTCCTTGTTCTTTGGCAAACTCCTCACACTCCATTCTGCTCAGCAAGAAAAGTAGCACTATGCTGCTTTTTCCAGATTAGTGACTGTGTTATCGTAACGATTCTCTCTTCTTCAATCATAGAAGGTTTCAAACAAGTAACTTAGAAAATTGTAGTATTACAGATGGCCCATGTAGTTGCCTTCGCATCAGGATATATCACTATTAGCCACATATCTCAGCCGCAGAGTTATAGTGGAAAACAGCACTAGCCTGAAATTATTACAAACTTATCAAGGTAGAAGGAACATTTTCATCTCCCACAGCTGAAATCGGCCTGATCACTAGCTGTGACCAATATAATAATCATTTCAAATTCAACTGTAAGTCCTTGGGAACAGGAACAATCTGGTATATTCTATTTGGCTTTGAAATGGCAAAGCACATGTTGCAGTCATAAATTTTGTACAAATACAGAACAATAGTGATTCCTGCCTTGTTTTTTTTTTTAAGTTCCATGTTCTAAGTACAAGTAACCAAGATATATAGGTATAAGTGTAGGTAGTCAGTATATATAGTATATACTGACGACGCATAGCAGGTTGATTTCCTACAGGCTGTTCATGACACTGTCTAAAACATATGACCTTGAACCAGCTGTAGCAACTCACAGCTGCCTGCAACAAGAAGTGCTTAATGTAGAAAATTAAACACTTGAAGATTTTATTTGAATCCCCACCAAAGAATGAATGTGAAATGTACCTCTTTCATTTTGTTAAATCAGGAAGATTACCTCCCCCCCCAAAAAAAAAGTTTAGGTAACCCAAAGGATTCAGAACTTACATGCTGCACTTTGTGGGGCTTGAGTTGGCAAACCACCTATTTTTTAACAAAGAAAGTGCACATATTGCAGTGGGCTTTACAGAAGTTCTCTGGCTTTGTAGAATGATCCAAGGGCTTGAAAAAAACTCTCCAAAGGCTTAGCAGACCAGACCAGGTCAAATCCTGTTGTGGCTTCAAAGGAATTGCTGTGATAATGATACAGGTATAGAAATCTGAGTCAGAAATATTTCATAAAATGACTCATATCAGCATCTAGAATTTTCTTCTAGCTAACTTTTCCTCCGTAGCTAATCCAGTGCTTAATTTATTAATAAACAGCCTTATGTTTTGAATGCATAAAAGGAAGGTTTATTTTCTTCTCTGTAGTTTGCAATTTGGTTATTCCTCACCTATTGTCGCTATGATGTTTTTATCATCATGAACGCTCAGAATACAGTGGAAAAGAGGCTTCCCTGAAGCTGAGTGCAGCGGGGAATGAGAGCTGAGTCCTTCTGCAAGTCCATACTGTGACACTACGAACTTCTTTTATCAGTTCCATCACACCGGGGCTGTCATAAATGCATACATACAGAGAAGTCAACTTTAATTAATGCTGGATGTACAGATAAACATGCTCAAAATGAAATAATTCCCCAGGTTTGGCTGTTTGCTTCACTGAAGTGTGATTGAACTGCTTGGTGAGAGGTAGAAGCCTCCCGTGTAACGGGGGAGCACACCAGATACTGCACCAGGACAATTAAACTGGTTTAACAAGCCCAATATTCTATCTCAGCCTAAAGTTCAATGACAATTTCTGCTCCAAGGTAGCTAAGTACTCATGTTAGATACTTAAATCTGATTTAACAGGTCTGAAACTTAACAATAACATCTGTGCTAGCTAAACAAAATGAATCCAGAGACAAAATGCAAGGAACATCTTTCCTCACACACTTGCAGGGAACGTTTTCTCCCATAAAAAACAAAGTGGTATCAGCTACTGTTTTGTGATGGGATAATCTATGTGAGCATCGAAGGACAGAGGCAAAAAATACCCCAGGACATAACTGTTGCTAAGCAGTACAGATGGCCATGAGACTATGTTCTGGCTTTGTATAGTTTATTGCTATAGATATACTATACTATACTATACTATACTATACTATACTATACTATACTATACTACTGTACTTAACTTAAGGAAGTATATGTACTTAACTTAAGGAATATTTTTAGATTAAAGCATCTGTTAATAGTGTTGCCTTCCTACAGAGCCACAGCAGAGGTTCAGGGCCCTGCTAATCTAAGGTGTTTGATACTGAGATGAATGCGTGCAAGTCTGCTGTATAGCCATAAATTCCTTCAGCCTATGTCCATATTACCAAGCTCCCTTACCCTCCAAAGCAGGATATATTCATCCAAATTTCTTATTTGGATGGTCTGTGCTCACTTTTAATTTTTGCCCAGGAATTGCTTGGGGGAAGAGCTAGTTGGCCTAAGCCAAATCCTGCCAAAAACATTCTAACAATTTCACAGTAAAGAGCATCTAGCTCTGATACCCAGGGACATTCTCCAACATGGTTTTATTTGTGAAGACAGATGCAAATGTGTCTTGGGCTTTGAAGCACCCCTTATCCCTGGAGTTGGGATAAGAGGCTTCGCATTCTAACCTTTTGTTGTGCAGACCTTTAGCAACTTGCAGAGGGAGCCAGTTACAACAAAATACACATTTCAGAGCTCTGAGCATCTCTCTCCACTGCATTGTCTTGGTCTTTAGATTAACACACTAAAATTCCAGACCATCCCAGCACTATAGAACTTTTGTTACTCATTAGCAATTAGTCACAATAGTAATACTTTTTTTTTCCTTCTCTGTACCTCTTCTAGAGGTACATTCTCAGCCAAATGTATTCAAGACAAAACCCATTTATGCCTTCAAATTCTCTAAAGCTGCTCTGCTCCTAAACGCTTTTCAAAAAGATAGGTTATGCAGAAGGCTGTCAAGGCTGAAACTATTGGATTCTTTGGACTAAGTAGTCTTCCTGTTCACAAAATCCTAATATTCAGTGACCTGAATGTGCCCGTTTTTATTAACCAGATACTCACAACAGTTTTATACAAGCTATTCCCTTTTAAGTTGGAGAAGATTGTTACTTAAAATTTGTTATTCAAAGCCCTAGAAAAGTGCAGGGTTTTTCACACAAGTGTGGTAATCCACTGAGCTTGCAAGTTCATTAAATGGTCCTCATTTACAAATTCTACTGAATGAGAAATATGACAAGCAAAGTTTCAAAGCAAGAAGCACTGAGGCTCATATACTCTCTATTTCTAGGGAAAAAAAAAAAAAAAAAAAAGATTTATGGACTTATATGGAGCTATGGTGGCAATTTGCAACCTCCTACCCTTACATCTCTCCAGTGCAATCCTCAGTCTCAGTTACAAAGACAGAAAATATTCAGATGCTTCACAGTACCCTGAGCTTAATAGTGGCCACACTCAGCTTTGAATTATTTCCCCTTCTGAATACATAAATCAAGTAGAGCCACATACTGGGCTCTATTACCACAAGTGCAGGCAGCAGGTCAAGGGAAGTGATTATTCTCCTCTACTCAGCGCTTGTGCACCTGCATTTGAAATACTACGTTCTTAATAGTAATCATATAGAACTCCTAAGAGAAATTTTTCTATAAGAACTACTATGTTGGAGCGGTTCATCCTAGAGAGAATCTCCGGGCACATGGCGGAGAAGAAGGTGCTGAGGAGCAGTCAGCATGGATTCACCAAGGGGAAGTCATGTCTGACGAACCTCATAGCCTTCTATGATGGGGTGACAGGCTGGCTGGATGAGGGGAGAGCCGTGGATGTTGTCTACCTTGACTTCAGCAAGGCTTTTGACACTGTCTCCCATAACATCCTCATACGGAAGCTCCGGGACAGTGGGCTAGACGAGTGCACGGTGCGGTGGATCGAGGGCTGGCTGATGGCAGAGCTCAGAGGGTGGTCATAAATGGGGCCGAGTCCAGCTGGAGGCCTGTGGCCAGTGGTGTCCCCCAGGGGTCAGTACTGGGCCCAGTGCTGTTCAACTTGTTTATCAATGACCTGGACGAGGGCACGGAATGCACCCTGAGCAAGTTTGCGGATGACACCAAGCTGGGTGGAGTGGCCGACACTCCGGAGGGCTGTGCTGCCATCCAGAGGGACCTGGACAGGCTGGAGAGTTGGGCAGAGAGGAACCTCATGAGGTTCAATAAGGACAAGTGCAGGGTCCTGCACCTGGGGAGGAATAACCCCAGGCATCAGTACAGATTAGGGCTTGACCTGCTGGAAAGCACCTCCACGGAGAGGGACCTGGGAGTCCTGGTTGACACTAAGTTAACCATGAGTGAGCAGTGTGCCCTCGTGGCCAAGAAGGCCAATGGCATCCTGGCCTGCATCAGGAGGAGTGTTGCCAGCAGGTCAAGGGAGGTGATTCTGCCCCTCTCCTCAGCTCTGGTGAGGCCGCACCTGGAGTACTGTGTGCAGTTCTGGGCACCCCAGTATAGGAGGGACGTGGAGCTTCTGGAGAGGGTCCAGAGAAGGACAACCAGGATGATTAAGGGAATGGAACATCTCTCGTATGAAGAGAGGCTGAGCGAGCTGGGCCTGTTTTCTCTGGAGAAGAGACGGCTCAGAGGGGATATGATTAATATGTATAAGTTCAGGAAGGGAGAATGCAGGGAGGAAGGGGACAGGCTGTTCTCACTGGTGGCCAGCGATAGGACGAGGGGTAATGGCCACAAACTGAAGCATAAGAAGTTCCGTCTCCAGGTGAGGAGGAACTTCTTTACTGTTAGGGTGACAGAGCAGTGGAACAGGCTGCCCAGGGAGGTTGTGGAGTCTCCTACTCTGGAGGTCTTCCAAACCCGCCTGGATGCCACCCTGTGCCACATGCTCTAGGTGTGCCTGCTTGAGCAGGAAGGTTGGACTAGATGATCTGTAGAGGTCCCTTCCAACCTTAAATATTCTGAAATATTCTGAAATATTCTGAAATGTTCCCCTTTCTACTGAAAGGGCTGCCCAGCACACCAGTGAAGAGGACAAATCAGAGAAGACAGAGCCAGACTCTTCTGCAGACTGCATAGTTAAAGTAAAGGCAAGGCTGCAAGTTGCAATAAGGGAAATTCTTATTAGATATGAGCAGCACAGTGAGGATAATTGAAAAAGGTTGCCCAGTCATGAGGAATTTTCATCGTTCCTGAACTCAACTAGACAAGGCCATGCACAAACCAGATCTAATGCCAAATCAGCTCTGCTTTGAGCAGTAGTCTGAACTAGTAAACCTAAATAAAAGACCCTTTTAAATTATGTTTTATGTAAATTTCTGATTTTAAGTATTTACTATGAAAATAAGCGCATGAATGGCTACCAGCTTATTTGCTTACTTACTTTCAAGTAACTTCTGTGATAGAGCATGAACGTTAATACACAAAGAAGGACAAGAACTTAGGAGGCCAGACTTGGCATGAGGGGCTGGTATTTTCCCTGCTCAGCTCATCAAGATCCCTCTGAAAGGCAGCAGAGTCCTCTGGACTATCAGCCACTCCTCCTAGTTTTGTATCATCAGCAAACTCGATATGGGTGCACTTTGCAAGATCCAGGTCATTGTTGAAATAGTGGAAAAGAATTATGAGCCAACATGAGTCGTACGGGTGCTCGTATCTACAGGCCTCCAAATTCTCCTTTATGCCATGGATCACAACCCTCTGGGCTCTGCTGTTCAGCCAGTCTTCAATCCACCTCAGCTCTGATACTTTCTTGATCTCTTGATTTTCTCCTTTTTTCTTCCACAAACTGAAAACCTCTATGCTTTGCAAGGTAGATTCCTCTTCATCTGGGCATCTTTCATCTGAATGGGGTGCAATGGTAGCAGGTAGCACCTGAGTGGACAGGCAAGTAGCAAAGTAACAAGTCATCTGCATTTCAGTGGTGTTCTTTTGTTAGCTTTTTTTTTTTTTTAGCCTCAGGTTTTTTTAGCACACCATCATCTGAATTACAAGAGAAAAACAGAGAAACGGGCTCTGGAAGAATTCCAGCAAAGATAAGAAAAATTGTAGCAGTCAATGCAGTCATCAAAGGTCATTCTAAAGTCAACACTGAAAAGACACAGACAAGTCTGATTTACAAATATTACATCCATGGTCAGAATTTTTAGTTTAAGAATATACCACATTTATGTTTTAAAGGTGCCATTGTTCCTTTGGCTATGTGAGAACTACATACATGCTGTTCTTGTTGGGAATAATCAACTTAGTATTCCAAGAAATCTAGTGGACTCTGCACATGGCATAGGCCCTTTATTCCAGTTCATAACAAGAGGATTTACCTGAATACATCACTCCCACATGACCAGAAAAATAAGCCCTTAAGATGTGGTAGACCAAAAGAAATATTGCTAACAGGACTAAATAATCAACAGTAATGACACAGATTTTGGCAGCAGTTAAATACAATTTACAAAATGAATCTTACAGAAAGACATGTCTTCTATTACTTTTTGCCGACATTTTAATTAAGGAAGTGAGTCATACTTCATGTAAATGTGCTTCCTAATTTTACTGGCTCACCACATTCAGTAGGAAGGAAAAGAAATACATTATCTGAAAAGTTCAAAGACTTTCACACTTCATTCTAAGACCCATAGACTAGATTGGATAATGGCCATTGGAATGTGAACATTTGCTAGCAGGTCTTGGAGGTGGGAACATGCATCTTAAACTTATAGGGAGAGCTATACGTTTATAAAGAGAATTTAAAATTGAAAGCAATTGCCTACAGGAAATCAGTAGAACTGCATCTGGGCAGGTATTTTTGAAAGTCTCATCTCTTCTGGAATTGATTCTTGATTGAAATCACACGAATGCAGTACCAGGGATCCACAGTTCGGAAGGGTCTCCTAAGCATCAGCTAAGAAATAACTATTATTTTAAAATCTGGGAAGGGTTCACTCTCCTTTCAAAACAAAGCCAAAGGAGGAAAGGTCCATAAAGGAGGAAATCTGATGCTCCATAAAGGAGCTATCTGAAACCTTCCTGTGAAGGAAGATACATTGTCTACCTTAATTCTGTTGGAGTTGTTGGAGCAAAGAGCAGACTGAAGTAGTCACAAACGGAAAAAGAAAGCAGGAACACAGCACACGCTCATTTATTTATATGAGTAGGCAGAAACATGAACAGGAAGATCTATCTGATACATGATTTATTGTGCAATGTTTCTAGCCAGGAATACAATCTAGTGATTAGAGCACTTAACTGTAAAAACTCTTTGTAATAAAACTCCCAAGAACATCCCCAAGCAGAAGCCCCCCGGTTACTGACCGACAGACACTGCAGAACCAGAGCTGGCAGCAGGGACTTCAGCCATGAGCCACACTCCCTTATTCCAAGTGGTTTAACCGCTGGCTAAAGAATAGCTCTGTAATCGCCTAGCTAAGAAAGCCCTTTGCAGTTCTGAGCAGTAAGCTACATTCCATAGGCAGAAAATCACAAAATATGTATTTTTAGATAGTTCCACTCGGCATCACAGCTAGAGACAATGTGTCTCAGCACAAACAGCCTAACAGTGAGGTCAAGGGATTCCATGTCATGCCAATTTTTCATCAGAGATTCACTCAGGGTTTGTGAAACTTGAAGTAAATTGTCATCCACAGGTGTTACTCCATCCCTTACGTTATGGAGAAAGAAGAATGAACGGTAAAACAAACATTTCCTACCCTTCATAGAGTCAGCTAAACATTTTTTCATTATTACTAGGGTATTTGATGCCTTTGTATCTGCCTTTGTCTGTCTGTCTGTGTGAAAATGTCAGTAGTGGAGATATATATACATATATTTTTTGTGAGTGATGAGAAAAGGGTTACTTTCTCTAAGTACTATATACCTAGCTGAAATGTGAAATATGTTCTGATATACACATGCTTGCCCTCACATTTTCAGGAAACAAACTCATGTCAAGTGAAAATAACAGCACATCCATTACATTACTTCCGATTATAGATATTTGCTCCTATTATAAACAGGATTGTCTCTTTTTCAAAAAAGAACTATTGCAAAATAAATTATAAGCCAATGTAGAATCACCAGAACCATCAGTAACAACTTAAAAAAAAATGGCTAACTTGAAGTTGTGAAAGAATGGTACAAGTTGAAGGAATTGAAAATATGTTACAGGAAAGGGTCTTTATTGTTAAAGAACCAAACTGAAACTCAAGAACTTAGAAGTTTAAACCTGGTTGTGTTACAATCTTAGTGCACCTTTGGCAAGTCTCTATCTACACTATTTACATTACATTGGTAGAAATGGAATAACAATATTTCCTTATTATACAGGAGTATTTATGGAGATATTGTAAGTCAGTGAGGAAGCTTACTATATTACTGAGAATTCTAGAAAATTCTTAAACTAATTAAAAGAAAATTTGCATGTATTTTCTTCCTTTCAACTAGTTTTAACAGTTTAGTTATCAGCAACAAAATGTTTGTCAACAAGTGAGATATGGACCTAGCAAACAAGTGACTTAGAAAAACATTTTAATTTCAAATTATAGTTCTGTTTTTTGTTTTTTTGAATGTTGCTTAATAGTTTAGCCAAGAAAAGGTAAATGAACGAAATAAATTATTTTTAGTGAACTTCTTTTCAGTTTCTGAGGAAAGCATTATCTTTTTCTGAACAGTGAATTCTCCGGAAATGCAGAAGTGACATGGGATTTATTTGCTTGAGTTAACTTGACAACTGGCAGGCAGTCAAGGCGTGTTTGCTACCTGCAGCGCTTGTCCTGCTGGATGCAGGTCAACTGTGGGCTCTACTTGTCAAAGACCAGGCAACAGAACAGCAGCAGAGCAGGGAGTAGATAGATGAAAACACCAGTGAAACGCTGACAGATATAACTGTGCATCATCGCAGTTCAGGGATGCTCCTGGGCTGGAAATCAGTGATATCCTTTGGGAAAACAAAGCACAGAAAAGTGAAGGTTAAGATGAAAGATAACGTGAGGGTGTCTTTATCCTCAGCTAGGCTGAGCTACCCTGAAATTAATACAGTCATTAACATCCATCAGTGTATCCTAAGATGTTTAAACTAATTTCCTACTTTCCTCATTTTGCAGCTTGCAGCAACAAGATATCATGTAGCTGTAGAAAACATGAGATCTCCCCTTTTACGCCAAAAAGGCCCACTTCCTCCTCCCTCTGACATAATCTAACTGCCAGCACTTGTGGAAGTGCTTCTTTTTCTGTCTTTTCCTCTATTTTAATTCTTGGAAAAGAGTAGAAAGAGTGATGCAAACTGGGGTTTCATAGCTCCTGTCTTCTGACACATTTATGCTCAGAAAGGAGCCTCCTGTCAGCCTTGCAACTTCAGAAATGAAATGTGCAATTTTTAATGGCTTAATGATGAAAAGTTTGGTTCATAATCAGCTCCCTAACAGTTACAGCTCCATTACAGACTCAGAGAGCTGCCTATTGGGCTGGAGGGCTGAACCCCTTGGAGAGGGGAGATCCCCTTGCTATAACAGGGACGGTGGATCAGTTGGTGGAAAGTGTGCACAAGGCGGCCTGTCTCCAGATGATGTATGATCGGGAGCTCAAGCCCAACCAAGGTTCCCCAAGGATGATGCCTGTGGACCCAGAGAGGATGACTCCTCTTATCCGAGGACTTCCTGACTCCCTGAAACCCACTAGGATTCAATTACAAGGGAGGATTCACAACACTGCCAATGCAGAAAGAATTATGGCCACTATGGAGGGGATAGTGATCCCTGACTGTCGGCGGCCAGGGAGGAAAGTATGGACATGGGGAGAGATAGCCCACAAGTTGATTGATTTTGAAAGAAAATATGGCCCTATTGGGAGATTGTCCCACAGAACTGAAACCAGGGCTGTGCAAGCCGCAGAACGAGTTAGTGGGAGACAGTCATCCCTCGGGAAGGGCCAAGACTTGGAGTCACTCCGAAATCATAATTCTGGGAGAGAGAGACCTCTCACTCGACAGGGGCTGTGGCAGCTGGGGCTTCAGAAAGGTATTCCCCAGGATTTGATGGATGGACTCCCGACCAAAAAATTAGGACAACTAGTGCAGGAATGGTGAAGGCAAAGGGCCACTTTTAGACCAACCCCCAATGCCCGACCCTTGATAAACCTTGAGGAGGAGCCAACTGAGAAGAAAATGACTGAGATGAAACAAAGAGAGATATGAAACCCTCTTTTACTTTAGGAGTTAGAGAGGGAATTACATCAGCTCTGGATTTTTTTTTTAAGGGGGTTGTAGTTTCCACTCACCCCCCCTTTAACTCTCCAGCATGGCCCATCAGAAAACCAAATGGCAAATGGAGGTTGACAACAGATTACCAAACACTGAATGCCAACACAGGCCCACTAACAGCTGCTGTACCAAACAGTGCTGAATTGATAGCCACCATTCAGGAACAATCTCACCCTATTATGGCAACGATTGATGTCAAGGATAATGTTTTTCACAGTCCCTTTACAACCTGAGGACCAGGGAAGGACATTGCCAGACAAGGAAAATTTGCAATAGCCTAGGTAGCATCTCATTAAGGAGATGACATTCCAGTGAGCCAATGGAATGCCAAGAGGGATGAACTAGCCCGTTTTGCTCCTACAAAGCACCAAGACTGTGGAAAATTGGGAACGTCTGCTGGAATGGCTACATGTAAAACGGAAACACTCAGGAGCTAAGGATCTATCTTGTGAGCCACAAGTCTGAGGGTGGCCGGCTACTAGGGAGGAATGTAAAACTTGTGTATCTTCTTGTGAACAATGCCGTGTTCGTCTGGACAGCCATCCTCTGGTAGGTGAGCCCCTGCTCTTAAGAGAGGGAAAAGGCCTGTGGGAGGCCTCGCAGACTGATTACATCGGCCCCTTCCAAAGGTCAGAGGGAAAGCACTATGTACTGGTAGGTGTGGAGATAATATCCAGATTAGTGCAAGCTAAAGCATGTGCTAAGGCAACAGAAGAAAACACATTAAAGGCTCTGAAAGAATGGTTTGGGATCCTCCCCAAACCGCAGTCAACTCAAACGGATAACAGCTCACATTTCACAGCAAAAGTGGTTCAGGAGTGGGCAGGAGGAAATTTCTTGGGTGTTGCATACTACATATTACCCACAAGCAAGTGGAATCACGGAAAGAACAAAGGATCTGTTAAAACAATTCCTCAAATGGCATGAGCCAGGATGGACTGAGCAGGTGTGGGATGTGGGGACCAGCATTAACAGCCGCTGGGGAATAGAATCCATCTTACTCCCCAGGACAACCTGTCTCAGCTGAACTCCCCACCATGGAGGTGGTACCACTAGTGTTGGACACTATTAAATAAATACACCTGGAAGGCAAAAAAAACGCCCATAGGAAAATTCATAAGATTCATACTACTCACACTTTTTAATCTGAGAAGGGAGTTTGTCTTTTGTTTTGTTTCAGGAGGAAGCAAGAGACCCAGAGGCGCCCATGGAAGACGTAAAGCAGATGCCAACTTTAATATAATTTGGTTAAAATGTTTATGCCATTTTTAATTATATTGACTGGGGGATTTTTCTATAAGAGTGAAGGAGAGCCAGCTCTCCTGAATTCCCCCATATATATGACCCATTGATGGATAATGAATTTTGTTTTGTTAGTAAGAGCTGTAAGCCAAACTTTTAATCTGAGTCACTGTTGGGTTTGTGGAGGCTCTCTAGGGTTGTCAAGCTGGCCGTGGACCTCGACAGCCCTGACTCCAGCACAAATCATAAGCAATTGTAGTGAAATTGATAGCACCACCTGGGATGATAGTGAAACATGGCCTAGTGAAACCGTTTCCTGCTGTAGAAAATTATGACCTGAAGCGTACTCAGAAGAGAGGGATTAATGTGGGGAAAAGTAAATGTCAATGGACACTCACACATAAGTGGGCAAGGACATCCCCATATAAGTTGGACAATAAAAATAGAGGTATTTATGTATGAGCATGGCTTCATGCAAACGGGCGCAATCAAGGGTTTGGGGGATTTTGCTCAAACAAAAATGAGATGTTATTCATATGGTGGCCTAATAACCGAATTTACAGCCAAATCTGTAAGTGGGAAAACATCACTGGTGCCTGGATTGCACTGGCCAGGTGAACAAGCCAGGTGAACCGGCCAGGTTAGCTCTTTAGGAAATGATGACATGACCTATTTTCAATTCCCAAAGGCTGCACCATTTGCGAATGATGCCAAAACCAAAAAGGACCATTATTGGATTTATGGAAATACTGCCTACAAACAACTACCGACAAATTGGCAAGGAGTATGCTATGTAGCAATTATCCAGCCTCTGTTTTTCCTACTTCCAGAGATAGGCGATCATCTATTGGGAATAAGACTATATAATAATTTGGGGGACAGAGGAGCTGTCCACGACAAGTGATCTGTTGAGGTTAATATAGGTGGAACACAAAAGTGGGGGGAAAATGAGTGGCCTCCTGAAAGAGTAATTAAGCATTACAGGCCTCGAACTTGGAATCTTAGTGAACCAATATCAGGGGCAAGAGAACCAATTTACAGTTTGAACCTCATAATCCTATTGCAAGTGATTTTGGAAATTGTTACCAATAACAATTGCTAACAGCCTTTCCTATAGATCTTTTAACTCAATAATCTCAACAGATGCGCACTGCAATCATTCAACAGCGCATGGTTTTGCATTATTTACTAGCTGAAGAGGGAGGAGTATGTGGGAAACTAAATGTCTCCAATTTTTGCTTGGAAATATGTGATGGAGGCAAAGTAGTTCTTCAACTGACCACAGATATTAGGAGACTAGCCCATATTCCTGTTCAATCATGGAATGGATGGAATGGTGGTTTATAGTCTTGGTTACCGGGATCACCATGGGTAAAACAGATTTTATTTTATTTGTTAATGTGCATTTGCCACCTTAATGTTTTTGCCATGTATCATCTCTTGTTTTATTCAGTTAATACAACGTGTTGTATCTAATATGCAATTTCTATCTACTGTCTCACTTGATGGTGTGACACAGATTTGTGTTGTTCGCCAATCAAAGCAGGCAGCTGTATCAATTATTTAGTGATGTAGAAGCTTCCAGGACTTTAACATCTTTATTTTGGGGAATTTGTTTTGCTAACCTCATTTTACATATACAGCTTGATATTGTAATTATTGGCATATTGAGTTTTTTTCTTGTAACAAAGTTGTTGAATCACCCAGCAGACAATAATGTCCAGAGTTTTATATGATGATGTTAAAGATACTGCTGTATGTGCTTCTTCCTTCTCTCTCTCTTCCTCTCTCTCTCTCTCTCTCTCTCTTTGTACTTTTATCTTTCATACCACCACAAAACAGCAATGTTGAGCCACAGGGTGGTTGTAAGAGAGAGTCTTGGACTGTGTTCATCTCGACATTGTTGTCTTGTTGCTGCCTCATTTACCTTGGATTACTCGGATATCAGATCAAGACCCATGTGATATCACCTCAAGACCCGAAAACAGTGGCATTCTTGATGTGGTTATCTCAACGCTGTTGCCCCACCATCTACTTTTGTTGATTGCGGCATCCTGTCTCCAGGAAGACTCTGATATCATCTCGAGGATCTGCGACTTTTTAGGCTAACAATGCCCAGAAATCTTCAGGTGGGCGGACCCTTCAAGAACTGGGACAATAAAAGGACTATGTTTTTCTCCATTGAGAGAGGCCTCCTTGCTTCACCTGCACTGAGTGACTTCTTCACCTGCGCACCGAGTGAGCGGTTTCTTCGTCATCATCTTCTGAGCTCTCTCAAGAGATCATCACCCACACCAAGAGCGGCCTCTTCTGCTTCAAGAGACCATCACCTGCACTGAAGTGGAACTGATGAAGCGCAGCTGGACTGGTGATGGCGGTAAACTGTAATCTTGCTGCATCTCTCTCTCTCATGCTCACTTGCTTATCTTTCTTTTTTCCTTTTCCCTTCTTCTTCTTCTCTTTGTCCTATCACGATCATGAGAATGGAGTTTACAAGGTTTTATGGCATTTGACCCCATTTGTGTCTTAATCTCACTCTTGGGGTCATATCAAAACCTTCCCTGACAGTGGATCGGGAGAGCAGTCTGCTGCAAAGTTAATCATAGCGTAGCTCTGTCTAAACTCTTTCCACTTCTCTGCTAGAATCAAAACACAAGGACATTTAGAAGAATGCACTGGAAATACTCTCCTACAGTCTGACAGTTACATTAAGCAATAGTTTAGCAGTGCAAATCGCAAAATGAAAGCAACATGCCCCCAGCAACCTGCTTCTTCACAGATTTGGGGCTGTGAAAGCACACAAGGAAGCAGGAAAGCTTCCTTTGAAAGAGATTTAGGATTTTTCCTTCATGCAACAGTGCACCAAGATGAATCCATAGACTAACCATGACTGTAATCCTGTTTATCAGAGTATACAATTAAAATCCCACAATAATCCAGCTACCCTAGTGCTGGGAATCTCATGGACAAGAAGTGCTGGTCTTAACAAATCCACCACAAATGGTACTGACAGAATCCTATACCTGTGTCCATATTATGTGGATAATGTTATTTTCTCTTGTATGTCTGCTTTAGCATAGTGCTTAATCACGTGCTGCATAGAGATCTTCCCGAGCTTTGCTGATGATTAAATCAAGAGAAGAAGGTTGTTTTCCGTTGCAGTTTAATTTCCTGGGGGAGTTAGACAGTCTCTAGTGAACGAAGCAAAGCACTTCATCTGGAATACAAATGTTGATCTTAAGGCAATTGAATTTTTTGTATATCCTTTTTGCCTGCAGCTTCCCTGCAATTGTTTTCTGCCTTTGTTTCTTCCACAGAATTCTTGTGTGATGCCAGGCTCTCCTTTAGCAAAGTTTTACAAATGATCACTATGTTCTTGTTTTCTGAGTATCTTTCTTAAGATGTAGAGGCTTGAAAAAAGTGCTAAATGTTTCTTTGTGACATCCCAGGTCAACAAACACGGAAGACCAAATATAACTTTTCAGAAAAGAAAAAAGGCTATCAATATTTTTTACCTTGAATAGAAGACTATATTTCTCATTTACTTCATTCTTAGTAAAAGGTGTCCTTGTTTTCACAGCACATTTGCAAGCAAACCAAAATCGGCAGAAGACTGACACTTGACACTGGGTGTATTAGCAAATGTTAGTCAATAAAACACCCCAGAGACTGTTCTGTAGCTCTGAATAACCAAGTGTCATAGTGCAGCTTGCAAACTAAAGTTTTAAATCTCCCAAAAAAGAATGGCCCCGGCCCCAGCCCCAGCTGCCTCCCTGGCTTGCACTGACTAAACTATACTCTGAAATCAACTGGGACATTTCTGGTTTGCATGGGACAAACCTGTGCCAAGATGCAAGCTGATAATTAAGAGCAAAGTCAGGCTTGGTGTTATTTAGCCTCATGGTGTAGACATAGTCCGAGAGCTTCAGCTCAGATGATTTGTAAGTGCTGAAGTTATGAGCAGTTGACAGTAACATCTGATCTGTGCATATGATGCGTTTGTAAGATAGGAAGGGATGTAAGTGCTAATTATCCTGTCCAGTGTTACTGATTCTTTTTCAAATGACATTTGTATACTCTCTGTGAAGTCGCTGTACGGGCTTTACAACCTGTGATTAAAGCACTGTGGGATCAGTTGTTCATATTTTTTTTCTATTTCATTCATATATTTCATTCAAAAAGGAAACATGAATCTGTACCAATAAAGTAGTCTGGAGCCTTCATTACTACGACAATATCACCTGAAGTGCTGTGGATGATTTACATTGATTCCATTTTTATATTTCCACGACAGTATTATTAGAAGGATTTATTCCATGAAATGTCAGTAAAGCCAGATTTGTATAAAGTACTTGATTTAATCTGCTTCAGAAACATCTGGTGTTTAGACAAGGTAATAACAGGATAGCAGATTTAACTTTGTTTAAGCATTGTAATTCCTGAGGTGTTATTCTTAATACTGTATCGACCTGTCATAATAAAAATACCGCACACCTAAACAGTACTTTTCTTGGCAAAGTTTGCCTAAACATTTTAGAAACTATCATTATTTTCACTACAGAGTCTTTCTGAAATTGCCTCTAGTATTTGATTAAAGATAACAGCACAAGTCAGTCTAGGAAGAAAAGAGTATCTTTGCACTCAAAACAGGCCATAGTTTATATATTCAGGATAATAAAGTCACCTAAATTACACTCCGGGGCAGTCTCTGGAATTAGCATTTCAGATCTTTCAAAATGGCTTATTTTGCAAGTAAAGTTATTTAGGGCCACACTTTTTGTCAGACCTACATCTCCACTGGCACAAAAGCCTTCATCTCATTTTGGAGTCCTCATCCATTGCTTATTCCTGGGCTACTCTGTTGCTTCTGAGTTGCATATTACTCAAACTTGTACCTGAACAAGTGGCCACTCTAGTTGCACTGTTCATGGATTAACAGGAACAGCAGCAGTATCAAACTCGCACCATCACAAACACTATTTACAAAACCCTTTGGTTTGTTTTCAGTGAGGTGAATGGATGTAAATCCCTTGGCCTCTGACACTGGTTAAAATCACAGTCTAATGTGGCTGTAGCAGCTCCGACAGAGATACTGAAGAGGTTATATTATTTTGAAAAATTACATTTATTTTAAAATATAATTTAAATCTTTTAATGGTGATTTCTGGAAGGTGTAAAATACACCCGCATTCTTGTATGATAACATGTTTCTGGACAGATCTCATAATGCCTATTAAAAGCTATAGTACACACAAAAGCCAGTGCAGAGTAAGGGTAACGTTAAAGCAGAAAACCTATGCTAGAACAAGCCATGTGAGGGTGACTCACACAAGTTAGCCCATGAACAGAGTTTAAGTAATTAAACCAAGTACAATCAGTAAGGCAACAGCTGAATAAAACAAAATCTGTAACATTTCCTAGGCTAATTACTGGAGGGCATTGCTTCATAAATCTCCTTCTAACTAAGAAACATATTTATACTGTTTCAGACACAAGGAGCTTGGGAATATTTTACACTGTCAAGAAATCACCTTTATTCTATGTATATTTTACAAATGTGAACGGGGTAGTTTCAGACTATGTGGGGGGCTACATACAAATAATTGATTAAGGAAAAATAGTATTGTTACATACCTCTCTACAGTGAAATTGGACATGGATTGCAGCATGTTATTTTAATGCAAGATCTGTGAGTACATTTATAATTAAAAATCAAGTCGTTTACAAGTTGTCTTCTTAGGACATCAAGCAAATGAGCTATGGTATTTGTTTGTATGCAAACAAGCCAGTGCAGATTTCCTTGCTAAGTATCTGCATGAGCTCATGTCTGAAAGTCAAGGTAAAACCTACAAACAATTCCAAAACCCTTTCTTGTTCCCAGACGTGGTGGGAATGTGATAGGATGTTCGTCTGAGATGTCAATCTCCACCACAATCCAGTGTCATTTCATTCCTCTCTGGATCTGGGGAACATCTTACCAAATTCCTTTCCTGTTTGATGCTTAGTTGTGAGCGAGGTCGTATGCAGCACAATCAAACTGTTTCTCTCTAAAAGTTAATTTATTTCACATTCAAGTATGCAAAAGTTCTACATGAATTCCAAAGCTGCAGGCCTGATTCTTTAAGCTTTTGCACCTTTGCAGCAACGATCCAGCTGATGGCTGAGGAAAAAAGACCTGACTGGGAGACAGGAAAAGATCACAGGAACCTCATTCCCAGACACCCCTTTTCTATGCAATATTACACAGTGATTGTCAATCTATGCCACCTGCTCTTGACTTCTAGGGATTATTAATGACTTTGTGACTGCCAGAATGCAATGTGCTCCTATCACAGCACACTGCAAATTTGCCTTCTAATCTACAATTGCCAAGAAGCCTATGGTGTTCAGAGGCAGACAGGATTCAGTAGATGAAGACAGAACATGTTCCAAAACTCAGCTGAAGCCATCAGTTCAACCAGGTCAGTGAGATCTCCCTCAGGATATTTCAAGGCTGGTTCCTCCTCACGCTATTATCACACCACTAAGTAGACTTACTCCAGGAGTGACTCAGAAAATAAGACGGCCTTTTAATGCCCAATGCAAATGTTCTAGAAACTGTTATCTGAAGTGATCCAGATGATCTTAACTGATCAGGAAATAATTGAAGTAAAATGAGCTTTATGGACAGTTGGACTCCAAATGAGTCCAAGATGGGCAGTTAACTGTAGGTAAGCAAACAGAGTGCTAGCACAGAATATGAGGAGAGCAGTTTCAGATACGGACTGTGAACAGGTGCACCACGTTTTAACCCCAAAGGAGCAGTACTAGTTAAAGCTCAACCAAAAGCAGACATCGCATTTTGGCTCTCTAGCCACTCTCAACAACAATCCTTCTATTGTGGACTGGTTCAATCTATAGAAACAGTTCTTTGATAGTTGTTGTCCAATAGTTTTGGACAATTGGGTAGAGAGAAACCTTATGAAATTCAATAAGGGCAAGTGCAAGGTCCTGCACTTGGGGGAAGAAAAACTCTAGACACCACTACAGGCTGGGGACTGATGTTCTGCAGAGCAGCTCTGCACAGAAAGCCGTGAGCGTCATGGTGAACAACAAGTTGACCATGAGGCAGCAGTGCCCTTGTAGCCAAGAAGGTCAATGGTATTCTGGGGTGCATTAAGAAGACCGTCTCCAGCAGGTTGATGGAGGTGATCATCCCCTTCTACTCAGCCCTAGTGAGGCCACATCTAGAGCACTGTGTCCAGTTCTGGACTTCCCAGTACAAGAGGGATGTGGAGCTGCTGGAGAGAGTCCAGTGCAGGGCTACCAGGATGATCAGGGGCCTGGAACATCTGTCCTATGAGCAAAGGCTGAGGGAGCTGGGCCTGCTCAGCCTGGAGAAGAGAAGGCTGAGGGGGGACCTGATCAGTGTCTATAAATATCTCAAGGGAAGGGATGATGAGGAGGGGGTGACCTCTTTTCAGTGGTGGCCACTGACAGAACTAGAGGAAATGGCCACAAACTGAAGCACCAAAAGTTCCACAGGAACTTAAGGAAAAATGTCTTGACAATGAGGGTGACAGAGCCCTGGAACAGGCTGCCCAGAGAGGTTGCCGAGTCTCTTTCTCTGGAGATCTTTAAAACCCGCTTGGATGCCGCCCTGTGCCACGTGCTCTAAGTGACCTTACGTGTGTAGGGGGTTGGACTAGATGACCTTTGCAGGTCTCTTCCAGTCTTAAGGATTCTATGGTTCTATGATTTGAAGAACCCAGCAAAATTTCCACAATACAAACTTTATCCCATACCTCACCAGTTCAGAGGTTAACTCCCAGTACTGGTGCCCTGATACCATATGGTGTATATTTTATTCTATCATACATCAAGTTAAATAGCTTGGCATGAAGTCTTAATCTTCTTGTACTCTGACATACTTCACCACCTCTACTGTTAAGTGTTTGGTTTTACTTCTATACTACTTTCAAATCAGCATATCATAGTGAACTTTAGCTAGACTTGTTAAAAATATCAATTGCTGTGACACTGTCAAAATAGTTTTCACTTGTTTCACCATAAATATTACAGTCCAAGTCCTCAGGCCCTGACACATGGCCTTGGGAAGCCAGCAATGTCCTTAAAGAGACTGTAAGTTTGGGAGACTGGAATATTCTCCACAAGCTGTAGAGTAACCATGAATTGCCATGCCACTAAAGTCTTGAAACTTTACTGCCTGCTGCCGTGCAACTAAAGTCTTGAAACAAGGCAGGTCCATTAGCATTTACTACAGTTCCATTGACTTCTGAATTCTTGATTTGTCTGTTTAATGTTAAGCGTACATTGTTTTGAATCATGGTCATCTGAGATGTACTAGACTAAGTGTACACGTACGGCCTACATTAGATAGGAAAAGCCCCTACTGAAAAACTTTATGGAGCAGAGTTTTGCAGTGCCCTGGAAGCAATTTCTGCTCTTCCAAGACACCCTGTATTTCCTTCTTTCTCTCCCCCAGTGAAAGTGTCATTTGAGTTTACCATGGGACTTCTGATTTTACTTACTGTGCCAGAAAAAGTGGCGTCTCATGCACACATTATTCACCAGAAGAGAGAGAAGATAAAAGACTTTATATCTGAAAAAAAAACAGAAAATAGCAGAAGGTACCTTTCAGGCTGAAACAAATGGAGATAGGGCAAGATAGCAAATATTGGGATTTCGGTTTTTGTCTCTCTGCATGAATTGTTGCCACCAATAAGCTTACCACACCTTATAAATGCCTCCTAAGGATGAGGGAAAGAGGCAGTGTCAGGAAGCTGACATGACTGCAAGATCATTTTTATAGACTT
Organism: Nothoprocta perdicaria; assembly: GCF_003342845.1. NCBI lineage: Eukaryota > Metazoa > Chordata > Aves > Tinamiformes > Tinamidae > Nothoprocta > Nothoprocta perdicaria. The sequence goes on from NW_020454494.1 coordinate 122,134, forward strand.
TTGAAATTACATTTTATAAAATGGTAATAAAAAAATAGGATTTTCTATATAAAAGTAAGTCCAAGAGCTGTCTTGGGAAGTCAAGAATGACACATCACACGTTTTGCTGGATTCAGACTTTAAGTGCTTTGAACATGAATTAATGCTAACAAGAGTTAGGAATGACTATTACTGCACATGCATAAAGAAGTCCCTTCCTTCTCACCAATACCAATAGCAGTGTCAGCAGTATGGAGACCCATAAAACATAACTGTTGGCTTTAAGGATGAGTCATAGATCTATTGTAATGGAGAGAGGTACAGCACAACATTGGAAGCCAGCAGTTCCTCCCTTCTGATATGGGCTCTGAAACAAATTTTCTTTTTAGCCTTCAGCAATTCACTTACTTCATCGCTCTGCCTCATATTCCTCATCTGTCGAATGTGAAGTTACCATTACCGAATGGCTAACAGTAAAAAGAGGTAATTTTTTTTCTCTCTTCCAAAAATATCTCCCTTTAGGATATATCAACCTCATAGTCACATGAGAATTAAAAGCTATCCCATGGATCTTAAACTTCTGAGCTTGGGTCAAAATTTTATCCTTTCTTCATGCTACGGAATTCTTCTCCACAGAAATACCCACTGGTAAGCTCAAAATCTGAATCATGGGTACAGATGGGTGCACATCTGGCCCTAGTATGGACCTAAATATAGATAAAATGGATGACTTCTGAGCTTTTGCTTGAAGGGAGAAAAGAGGACCCTTAATAGTTGGGAAGACTCTCTCAGTGAGGAAGGAAGGAAGGAAGGAAGGAAGGAAGGAAGGAAGGAAGGAAGGAAGGAAGGAAGGAAGGAAGGAAGGAAGGAAGGAAGGAAGGAAGGAANAAGGAAGGAAGGAAGGAAGGAAGGAAGGAAGGAAGGAAGGAAGGAAGGAAGGAAGGAAGGTTGGTTCAGATTATTCACTTATATATGCATATAAAAATCTCATTATCTTTATATTTTTATATAGACACAAGAACAACTGCCCTTAGTCCCACAGAAAAGCCAGTGCAGCATGCTAATACAATTAATATTTGTTTTAGAAGAAACTTGTCCATAGTCTAGAAAATTGCAGAAAATAGAAAACTACAGAATACATGATTTTTTTCTCTTTCAGAATTAGTAACAATATTAAAAGGATAAATTTGTGCATTTGTGTATTCTTTAAATAATAATGAATTCCGCATAAATGGCACTACTAAGAACCCAGCAAATGCAAACGAGTGAGTAAGATAGAGAAATTGCTCAAAAAACATTTAGCAGTAAGAAATGGACTGGCAGCCCTGAGCAGCTGTGAAGTCCCATGCAGATACATACATGTTCTGTCCTCAACATGGTATCCCAAGTGCATTAGGAAGGAAAAGGATCTGCCAGCACAAAAATTCACATCCTTCTTTTCCTCTCTACCGGCTAATGACACAGGCCAAACAGAAATGTCTAAGCTAGCTCCTGGAAAGGAGAAGTAATAAGTTCAGTTTGGATGGCTCCTCCCAAACAAATACCACAATTTCATCTCTCTTCAGTATTTCAGGTATAAGAAAATGCCAATGAGCTATCCAGCATTCAGTGTCTGCTCCTTCCTGTTTGCAGGGCTAGAAATGAACATCAGATTTGTAAACTTGAAAAGGTATTTCATCACAAAACAAAACTGCTCTCAAGCTCTCTTCGCTCCCCAGTTTGTTCAGTAGAGCCTCTGACCTCCTGGCTCTGTCATCAGCCAGTTACTAAAGGATATACTTAACTTTTTTTTAAGATTGATGAAATAAATGTTAATAAACATTGCTTTGTGATATTCTAATCCTAAAGAATTATAAACTTCTCTAACATTAGTGTGTCAAATCTAGATGAGTATTCTTAGCTACTATATCTTGATAGCAAAGACATATGGTACTTTAATCTCTATTTAACTTTACTGATTTCATGCAAAAACTATTCTGAAAAATACTCTAAGTGTTTCCATCAGTTCTACTGTAAATAACGTTTATTTTTACTACCTGAGAAATCATTATTTCCAATGTATACTGTTGCCATCTAGTGTCAAAAAATAGTAACGTTTCTTAAGTTCAATTTTCCATGTTATGAGGTGAAGCACTTTGTGTTCTAATATTTAAATTCACTTGACTGAGTTCTGGGGCCATTCCTTTTCCCCCTTACCCAGCATTTTGCACCAAGGCCGCCCAACTTCTACCATGTGCACTGCATAATTTCTCCAAGGTCAATTAAAGCTCTGGTTGCAGGCAGGCACGGTACACTTGGCACTCTGGTATTAAGAAATATGGACTATCCTTCGGGAAGATAATGGCCATTACAGAGGGAATATATTTCACATCACTATACATATTTGCAGTGTAGACATTTATCTTTTAGGCTCCCTTTCCAGTCACTGGAAAGAGCAAGTCATCTCATCCTTAACTACATGTATGAAGTAGGTCAAATTACTGCCATGTCTTAAAATCATGTATTTTTTCCCACTGACCATAAGAAAAGTCTCAAGAGGCAAGCTCAGGTGAGATATTTAAACTAGAGATAGCTAAAGGCAGGTGAGACAAATCCTACGTTACCTCATAAAGTTGGGTTGTTTTTTGTTTAAAAACAAAATTTACTAATAATCCAGATTTGGACTTGAGTCCATCATTTAAATAGCCCTTTTCCAAAGAATTTTCATGAATGTTAGGAGATTTTTACAGTAATGTGTTCACTGAGGACACCTTGTAGCCTCTAGATCTTTTCTAATCATTTCAAGAGAGTTCTGGTGGAAGAAGGCCTGTTTGATTATGTTATTGATTAAAGCGAGAACACAGCGAAGTTGCCAAACCAATCCCTTTAGACCTGGAACCCTGAAGCAAAACACAATCTCATAATAATTTATCATAACAGTGAGTAACTTGAGAAGTATCCAGTTATGGCATTTTCCTATAACATTTAGAAAAACAGCAGACAGGTGTTTTATTTTTATTTGGTTTGGTTTTCAAGTCAACTTTTGTCATAGAATTGAATCCACATTAAGAGAGAAATTCTGGCACACTGAACTCCATTGGAATTCCTGCCATCAATTTTGGTGAGATCGGGGCTGCATTTCAGTATCATTGCTGCCTATTCCACTGAGCAGTTAAAACCCACGGAGCAGAATGAAATATGAAGGAGCAAACGAGGTGAAACCTTAAGCCAAAAGGCAGAGTGTCTTGGAAAGAGTAAGATTCAAAGTATGTGCAACTTTTTCCTCTCTTTTCTGTCAAGTATTCCTGTCTGACTGTTTAATGTGTGCTCCCAGGTCTCATAATTCCTATGACTCTCCCGTATGTGTTTAAATCTATGTAGCAGTTAGCTGTGCTTCCATATGGCACAGCGGTGGCATTTAGTTGCTGTGATTAACTCCAAGCATTGGCTGAGAAGGTAAATGAAAAGGCATGTTTTCTGCTGAACTGATTCATCAGCGAGGTAGTGCCAGCCATATGTTTCTCTAAATCTCCTTCCGAACATTTGGGCTGATGTTGCTGAAAGGCGTTTCATCCAAGGGAAAGGAGATACATGATAGACTCTGTGGTGATTAGGGAACGAATATTGCACTTGCCCATGTGTTCTCATCCTCTGAACTCAGGGCTTTAGAGCTGCTGAACTGCAGTTGCTGCTAGAACTCAGCAGTCTATTCCTCGCACCGAATGTTAGGGGGGCCACCACGTTCGTGCTGTGTTGGAAGCTGTGGAGGCTGCACTAAGAGCTGCCTCTCCATACACTGTAGGTTCAAAGTATGTATGTGCTACATAAAGTTGCAAATAAATAAATAAATACATAAATAAAAAACAGTGCCTGGTCTTGCATTAATTTACATGGATAGCCTCAGGTAATGGTAAATAATCTCAAACTGATTTTCATTTAATAACTTTTTTGCCATGAAAATGCAGCAAATTCTCCTGGCTGTCACAGGCTTATTTAAGAAATCCTGTCTTTATCTCTATAGGTCTATAATTAATCTGCTACCTCTTTCTACCACATTTAAATCCCCATAAAAATGGGGATAGGAATGCACTGCTTTTGGGTTAAGAGGACAAAGGTAACACAGAACCCTCTATTACCTGTCTCATTTCCCTCTCTTCACCCAGACGAAGATGTTGCCAAAATCTGGATGTGGGTGAAGAGCAAAAGTGCAGGCAGTGCAACCCCCTGGCATCCTGAAAGCTAATGCATCCAGGCTGCAGCAGGCACTGCTGGACACCACTGCTGGGTCTGGTCTGTCTGTCTTCCTTGCTGGGACCTCTAAACAACGTTGCTGGCCACGTGGACTACCCACCTCGGACAGTCACGGGCAGAAGGTGCCCTCATCCTCAATAGGACACTGGACTAGAAAGGGCACTGGATTTAAGGCAGCTATGTCACTGTTAACTTATTTTCTGCGATCCCATATGTCCCAAGAAAAATGTCAATATGTGGACGCTCTAGAGTACAACTGCTCCAAGAGCCATGGGAATGTGATTGAGAATGAATAGAGAAATAGATGGGGGCTATTTTAAAAACACACAGGCTAAGTCCTGTCCACATAATATGTAAATATTGGGCTCCATAGCCTGAAGAATACATTAATTCTGGGAGCAGAAACCTCACATATTTTGGCAAATAACTTTTCCAATGTTAGAGCCATAATGTTATGGAATATCACAGCCTGTAGCCAAAAGATGATGCACCTCTTACTTAATATCTTACAAAGGACATTGGGGCCAGTCCTTCCTGTGCCAAATTCTGACTGAATCTACTGAGACCAGTAATTTCTGCAGTACCACTTTATTCCAGTTATTATCCAGCACCACTTTATATCCAGTATTATGGGTTTAACACTTCCCCACACAGGTCATTTGTCAAATAGCAAGCATGTCAGTGACTAGCAAAAGGAATGAGCATCCAAAATGGTAGTTAAATCCAGACAAACACATTTGCCACTCCAAGAACTCATCCTGATGCAGCTCTAAAGGTTGGAAATCCACCTTTCCAACCATTCACCTCTTACTTTTATTGTGCTGAAAATAGTTTTGTCCAGACAGCAACTCTGGATCTGAATATCTAGTACCTAGGATAGTTTCTTCCTCTTTTTTATTTAATTAAATGAATAAAATCTAACTGCTCTATAAATAGAGACATAAAAATAGTATGTGGCTTGCATTTATATTTTAGAGCTGTCAGCAAATTCAATCAGGAAATGATCTCTTTAATATAAATGAATACAGGAAAGCAATTAGCTGTTTTCAATTTGAAAAAAAAAAATAACGTTTTTCAAACAGATAAATCAGCATGGTGCAATAACTCTAATGATCAATGGGTAATTGCTGCATCCTCCAAAAGCTGAAGAATTAATATGTGTGGAAGCTAACAGTTACAATTAATTATTAATACAGTCATAAATTTCTTCTTTTAAATATATTAAGTGTGATCATCACAGTTCACACAGAACAGGATTCTTCAGGGTGCAATGCTGCTACTACCACGTAGGCAAAATTCCTTTCAGCTTCAGCACTGTTTTTGCTAGTGCCAGCACCACAGAACTAGATGTTTATAAGAATTAGAGGCTATAAAGAATCTGACTGGGCCACCTCTGACGACGCTGACTCAACCCTGGCTGAAATTTGCTATATCCCTACTGTACTTTACAGAGTGCTCTGAATTCTGTTTCCCCCCCAAGATCCACCAGTCACTGCTAACACCCCCATCCTACAGCCCCCCCAGAACCCGCATCCTTCAGCTCTGAGAGGAAGAAACAACGGCACGCAGAGCCCAGCGCGTCGTCCTGCTCTCCCAGGGAGTCTGCATCCTGACTGCCTTCCACGGAGTCCCTCTCTTTCAAGGGAGAACTTCACGTTGCCTTTGCTGCCTGATGGCATCACTGCAAGAGCAACTGGGCTGGCTCTGAATTTAACTGCAGAGTTTACAACTTTAATTGGTGAGGCCACATCTGGGGTAGTGTGTGTGCAGTTCTGGGCTCCCCAGTACAAGAGGGATGTGGAGCTGCTGGAGGGAGTCCAGCGCAGGGCTACCAGGATGATCAGGGGCCTGGAACATCTGCCCTGCGAGCAAAGGCTGAGGGAGCTGGGTCTGTTCAGCCTGGAGAAGAGGAGGCTGAGGGGGGACCTGATCAGTGTCTATAAATATCTCAAGGGAAGGGATGATGAGGAGGGGGCGGCCTCTTTTCGGTGGTGGCCACTGACAGAACTAGAGGAAATGGCCACAAACTGAAGCACCAAAAGTTCCACGGGAACTTAAGGAAACATTTCTTGACAGTGAGGGTGACAGAGCCCTGGAACAGGCTGCCCAGAGAGGCTGTGGAGTCTCCTTCTCTGGAGATCTTCCAAACCCGCTTGGACGCAGCCCTGTGCCACGTGCTCCAGGTGACCCTGCGTGTGCAGGGGGGTTGGACTAGATGACCTCTGGAGGTCCCTTCCAACCTTAAGGATTCTGTGATTCTAGGAATTGTACATATGTGGATACTTTTCTTATCTATGAGCAAGCACTCACTAAAGAACCGCAAAAACAATTTTTGCATGCAATGAACTTTCCTTTATAAGTAATCCTGATCCATTTCCTGTGAAATAAAGGACTTGACTCCCCAGAGGCTGGGATGGCACTTAAGAAAGGCTGTCATACAAAGTGGTGTTCACATTAGTACAGTAAGCAAAGAATTAGTAATGAAACAGAGGCACTTAAACCCGTAAAGAATTATGGACTAGTTCACAAGAATTTCAGCATTCCAGATGCCAGTGGGCAATGTGAATTTAGGGATTGTTGAGTAAATGATGAGCAAGGCTGTGAATAAGGACAATCAATGTACATGATGCTCCGATTTCATAAAACATAATTTTTCTTTGTTTAACACTTCCAAAATGAACTCTACAAACACAGATCATGTAGGATTATTAATCATATGGATTACCAATCACGAGGTATAGGATAACTAATCAGGTACTAATCTGCAGTGGATTTTTAGTAGCCAAATTAGCTGCAAATAATGCAGCCCACATCACAGTCAGCCTTTAGGTTTTAGTACCATTCCCTTTAATTGCTTGTCTGCATGTCTTTGCAAGAAATACTATTATCATTATGAACCTCATCACTCTAACATCTGCATGATTTACCAGCTAAAGGCTATGTCAGCATTCTTGCTCTTTCATCTCTGAAAGTCCATCGGTAGCACTATCCTTTGTGCAAATTGCTCTAGCAAAAAGAAATGGCAATATATTCATTAGAACCACATGTTGTTTCTCATAAAGCCCTATAAAAAGGTTTGCATGTGTGTAAGGACTAGATAACGGTTAATTCCAGCAACTGTGAGGGACTGGAGGGAATACACTTTAAATTTAATAGTAATTTTCCTTGGCCATGAACAATCTGAGCTCAAGAATAAACAGAACCTGCTTTCTGAAGGGAAAGCTACTGTGACTCAGAAACTCCTGGGAAAGGAGGAAGTGAAAATGAGAGGACTGAAAATGGCATCAGGACACCTGAAAAGGATGAAAGCATGAACTCACTCATTTTTCATGACTAATGACTGCAAAAACACATCTCAAAGAGTGCAGCCATTAAAAACCAATCTGGTATACAAATACCTAAGACAACTCAGCATCATGAAGCCACTAAAGCATCACTTCTTGACAAAAAGACATTTAATTTTCATTTTACATTTCAGAATGAGGTAGCAAACATAACCTAGGGTATTAACTACTTTTTTAAATTAAAAAAAAAAAATAAGTAGCAGGCCAAAGCCTCCATCCAAGCAGCAGACATACTCACCAGCAAAATCTAAAGTGCTTCAGTGTTCATCACCTGGTTATGCCACAAGCCTAATTCTTCTATCAGTCTCTACAGAAATAACTATTTTCATTTCACAACTCTCTCTCCTCCTTTTATCCCCTACCTCTTTCTTCCCCCTACCTCTTTCTAGCCTACACTCCTCTACATTGTCAAGTGTAACATAAGGAGTGGAAATCAAAAACTACTAAAAATTTTTAAAAATGCCACTCAGTTTCCCAGATAAAAATCCCCAACAAGAATGGAAGATTTACTAATTCTGAAAAAATATCATAGGTATAGTATCAAAGCAGTTGAAATAAGAAATTGGCTACCTCACTTCAGAAATTACTCTAGAAATCGTTAACTGTAGTGGAAGGACATGCTGATTTTAAGGGGGTCGGATCAGATTTTTTATTGTCTAGCATCTTTTTATGTTTTTTCCTAATTATGTACTAGCAGTTCACTTTAGAAAACAAACTTGAAACGGGATTTTTAGGTAGCTGAAACTATATTACACTGACATAAGTGGATGTCCTGCAATAACGGAGAGCATGTGTTAACCAAGACAGTTGTATCCAGAATTATTATAAACTAGGATTCTACAGCTAATGCAGATGGAATGCTTAGTGATTAAAATGTGTTTGCTGGTTGCCCTTAAAGGTTTGATAAGAGAGCCTGATTCTGCTCCCATTGCTATAAGTAAGACTACACAAGCTGATTAACCCTACTATTATTTAAACGAGTTTCACATATATAAGTGAAATTGGAGCAAAGCTAAATCTTTTTTTTCCAAATGCTTCGTTTTTGTGTTCCCTGACTTGTCCTGTTTTTCCAAAACAAAAAATGTTACTGTGATACCAGATCCAACTTCAGCTGTTGAGATAAAGGCAGTTATTCACATCATTAGTAACTTGGTTTTATGCAATTCTATTAAACTGCTACTTTATAGATAGAAAGGATAGAAATGTAATACGGACAGATATTTTCATTATGACTAGATATAGAAAAGAAGATAAAATAAGGACGGCTAAGTTAAAATGAACTGTCTGTTGCCAGCGACTACAATTTGGGAATACAGGAATCATAAACATAAGGATTCAAAGAGATCTTGGCTTAGTACACGAGGTTCACAAAGTTTCTTAAAAAAAAAAAAAAAAAAGAAGACATCTCATTTAAGAAAATAAGAGATTGAAAATTAACTATAGTCTGGAAAAATATAGTAATGCTGACAAAAGAGTAACATTTAATATGATCTATACCAGGATTAGTTTCTGCCAAAACTTACATAGCTCTTGTCTCATGAAAGACTCAGAAAATAAATCATTAAATTTACAGAGATTTACTCTGCACCTGTGAGGGGATATTCAGCATCTCTCACAGGGCACACAGGCACCATGAACTATCCTGTCTGCTTGGAAAGGAAACCACAGCCTCCCCTTCAAGTATACGGCCAGATTTAAGGGAAATACAGATGTGACAAGTCTTGAGGCTCTTGAGTCTCTTGGGACTAACATCACTGTGGCCTCTCATCCTTCCCAAAAGAAAGGGGTTGAAGTAGGGCCTCGAGAGCTCCATCATGATACATCCACTGTTCTAGGGCTAGGATATAGCCCCCACCAGTCTGGATATAGCACTAACCCTGCGCTGAACCCTAGCCCTAACTCTAACACAAGCCCTAACTAGGCTAGGGTTAGGGTTAAGAGAGAAAGAAAGCCTAGAGCCTCAGTGGCAGTGGGGCTGGAAAAGGTAGGCCAAAAGAAATGCAGTGCTAATTGGAGACTGGTGCTAGGATCGTCTTTGCTGTTTAGCCAGCACTAGGCCTGGTGATGTCAGGATTAGGGATAGCATTAGGGTTAGGGCTAGGGATAAGGCTAGGCTTAAGAGATAGCCTAGAGCCCCAGGAGCAGTGGGTCTAGAAAAGGCATCCAAAGGGCCTCTCTACATTTCTTTTGGCATGCCTGGTTTGTGTACAATTTATCATCAGTAGAGTCCCACAAATCCGTTTTTATGACCTTAGCAGTTATCCAAAACTCTTCCAAATATTTCCTATCATTTTACTATTTTCACTTCTTCATTTTCAAAACTTACCTTTCAAACCATTCATATCTTTCATATATTCCTACATTCTCCCAGATTCTCATGGTTCTTTTGTCTACAGATTTACCACGTGAACTCCATATTCCACAGTGCTAAAGAGAATATGCTGATTATACATTTTTCCCCCCAGAAGCTGAAACTAAATTGATAAATCATAATTTCTTGTTTATGTCTTTTTTTTAAATAGACATATTTTCCCTTTTCCAGTTTTGCAGCATTTTCCATATTTTCCATATGTTTTCTAGCCAACTACCAGGATTTTTTAGATCTCTTACCAGCTATGTAACCCAGTTCATGGGGCCCAGCTTAACTGATGAATACCTACTGAACACCTAAGTACTCTCCAGCTACCTTGCACCTACACTAGCCTAGAGCCTGCTCTGTTGTTACCAGCAGTTCTCTTAGCCCTCTCCTTCAGCTGAGCTTTTCAGGTAGACATTAACACAGAAGCTTTGCTGAATAGCAGACCAACACTTGCTTTAGTCTTCCTGTTGCGTCTAGCAGTTCTCACTTAGCTCCCGACAGTCAGATTCAGCTACATCAGACAGTGCCTTTCATAAACCAATAAAGTTTCCCTTTAAATTTTGCTAGATCTGTCTGAATCCTTCATAAGGGAAAAGTTGTTGCAGAACCTCTCTCTTGTAACAGTTGGTGCTGGGTCCAAGGAGCCCAGGGCACCCAGCAGCCACATCTCCAGCGGCAGGGGACGGTCACACCGCTGGCAGCTGGGGACAGATACTCACAGCACCTTTACACACTTATCAGTGCACATCAGTGCAAACAATTATTACTTTAATTACTCACTACTATCTTCTCAAACATTTGGCAGAGTAATGAAGGAAGAGCAGCCACATTAGCTCTTGTTTTGACAGTGCTGATGATGAAGATTCAGAAAAACTGATCCCAATGCCGAAAGAAAAGCACTCTCAAAAACTGTGTAATACACTGGAAAATGCACATTAAATACTAATCAGGACAATGAGGCTTTTCTCTTATCTATGTTTTTTTTTCTTTTTTTTTTAGCAGTTGGAAGCTTTCTTGCAAAGTGTAGCTTTGAGCTACCGACTCCTTGGAAAAAATACAAATACTGGGATTATATGTTCTTTTCCACATCTGGTTTTCCTTTAAAATACTATGGCTTCTGTCTTCATTAGCACTGTGAGCTCCCTTCTGCAGTCTAATGATTTACTGCTGCTGCATCACATTCACGTTTCTTCCTGTTAGCATTAAAAGTTGCTAAGTAACTCAGGCTGAGATATTATTTAGTGTAACTGTTGTATTCATTCAAATTAGAACAGAGCTGATTCAGCAAGCTGAAAATGGCTCTCCCAAAGACAAGATGGCAAGAAGTCCATTTGTACCTACCACAGTCCTCATCTTCAGAAGGTCCTCAGAAAGACTGAAAGTGAATGCTGTGAATGTGAAGATGCAGATTTCCATACTAGGCATTTCAGAAAATACAAGTGTTCATGCAAAACACTTGCACCTTCTCCACAAAGCTTGTCTTAAGTCATAATGAATAACAAGAGTTATTTTGCTTTTAATTAGGTTTCCGGGCTGTTAAATGCAAAAAAAAAAATAAAACACAACAAAACAATATCAATGTAAAAAACACTTGAAAGCAAAACAGCTTCCATCAGTACAAGCTCATTCAGAGAATTCCTCTTTAGCTATGGCTTATTAGCTAGAAAACATATTTTAAATAATTTAATATGAAAGAAATGGGAGAGGTGGAATTCATCATTTTATTTAGCTCTCCTAATTTCATGTTAATGTAGCAACAGCTTAGACTGCTTCATCTCTATTGCTTGTATGGGCAGGCTATCACAGCAATCACTAAGTTTAAAAACAGGAGACAATATGGGTTTAATGTAATCTTCATTTTACATCCCCCTGCTAGAATCAAAAGGAGCAGCAGTCATGCTCCAGATCAGTTTTATCAATTTCCTGCACAACCGGAAAAAAAAAAAAGAAAGGAAGAAAAAACAGCTTTAGTACTAAATAAAATAGAGACAATCTACAAAGGACTGTTACACTAGGAAAAAAAAATCTACACAAGATTTCAAGACAAATATTCTGAACCAGAAAGTATCTCAAACATTATGAAATTATTCAAAAAAAAGTTTGAATTCCTTAATTCTCATTAGAATTGTCTTAAAAGTTCTCATGTCCCATTATGTTATAGTTTTGCTTCAAATGCGAAAAAAAACCCATATTTTATTTTGTGTGTATTAAACACAGAAAAGCGCTTTAAAAAAAAAGAGCCCTCATTGTTGCAGTTCCCTCTAATGTATAATTAACATAAATAGGCTCAAGCCAGCAAGGAAAATGCTGTAATAGCTGGGTTTTAGCAGGGGTGAATAGTGAATATTCAGAAAGTAGAGAAGTTGTCATGGAAAAAGCAATTACTTACGTACTTATGCTATGACTGTATCAAATTTGAGAGCAAACAAAAACGTGTGATTGCCCAAGCTGGGTACACTTGTTCTTGCCCTTCTAGTATCTACAACCTCAAATGCATTTTTGCAGCCTCTGCATAACTTTATTCCTTCCAAGACAAGAGCTTCCCAGAGTTCCTATCCACCAAAGGGGCTTGATAATCAAGGGAACAAAGGCAAGCTCTGGGGGCACCACCTCTGTGTACACGTGGCAGCTACAGCTTGTGCCTCACGACATCTCCTCTGGCAGCTCATCTTCCTTCTTCGACGTTCCAGAATTTATCTGAGTATATGTAAGTGTGTCTTAACTCTGTAAGCCTGGGCTTTGGCATCAAAAATGTGTTGTCTTCCAGCATTTGCTGCCTTGTCCTCAGCTAGATACAAGAACACGGTATCACTCTGTATGACCTGAGTCACTTCTGGAGCAGGTATCTAGCTCACGAGGGTTCTTCCACTGGCCAAGCCCACTCATCCTAAAAGATCATGCCCGCAAGGGCTGTGAGGTAACTGTGTGCTGGTCTCACATCCAGGGAAGGAAAAAGGAGAAGGAAGAGGTTTGAAGGGAGGCAAAATTTTAAGAGGTGAATCCCCTTGTGTTCCATCCCATCCTCAGAGGTTAGAGGGACTGGAGGCGGCTGGACTCATCTCTTAACAGAGATGTCAAATACTGTGGTAACTATAGGCCTGACTCTGGCAGTACCAGATTCATGAACAGCCTGTTGACTGTAGGTCTGATCACCTTCAAAACATGTAGCTGAGTTCACAAATACCAGGATTTATTCAAATGCCACATTTAGAAAACAGGTTTCAGTACAGGAAATTACTGCTGTGTGGGGTTCTTAACTAGCTCTGATGTACAAATGCGCAATCATCACTCACCCCAGAAGATGGGAGAGGGGTCTCAGTCTCAAGGAGTCTCCTAAAGAGACATCCTGACCCATGGGAAGGAAAGGAGTTCAGCCCATCAACTGATTCAGAGGTTATGATGGAGTCTTCCCTCCAACTTCCCCCTCCTTAGTTCACTTTTTATACTTTTTTTTTTTTTTTGTATTTAGATGGAGTTTGAGTGACTCTAGTTGTACTACTTTTGTTACTGATTAGTGAAAAAGTCTCTTGCTTTCATTTAAAGGTAAAGTCAATCGGTAATCTATAGAGCCTGCTCAGTGCGGAGTGGTTGTACCTCAGAGGGGGTAACTTTGGGCATGGAGGTGTGTGTTGGCATTATAATGATCTTAAAATGAGGAGAAGTTCAAGCAAAGTCCATCAGAAGGGACTGTTCTGCCACCCTTGTTGGCCCAGCACCAGACATCTTATCATGCTGCCTGGTTTATCAGCTGCATGGTACAACCAGGTAGGGAGAACAATAGAGTTTAGCTGCAATATCTTCGCTCCACCCTCCGTTCACTCATCAGCTGCAGGCACCACCAGGTTACCACCTCTGCAGAGAAGCCAACAAAGTTTGGCCAGGGTGTCTCCATCCTGCTCCACTCTTTGTTTGCTCTCATTAGTCTGTGCTAGGAGGGCAGACTAAGCTGCTAAGGGAATCATGGAGAAGTAGATTCCGCACCTACCAACCATCCTGGAAGTGGTAACTGTCTCTCACCCCAAGCAAGCCTCTAATGCTATAACTTCTGTTAGGCCCTAATTATTCTCTAATTTCCCCTTTCTTGAGTAGTTTTCCCACAGGAAAGTTAGAGAGATGAAAGGGGTTTATTTATTTATTTATTTCCCACAAAAATTCATCAAATTTCTAGAGCTAGATCCAACGAAGCAAAAGAAGAGCCTTTTACAAGATGCTGAGCAGAGAGATTTCCAATTTGCTGGCCAACTAGTGTGGCAACTAAGTGATGGTTTTTTTTCTTAAACTTGCTAGCTCATCTTCTCTTTCCAGGACCAGGAGCACTGGAAGCCTTGGGCAAACAGAGGCGAGATGCACCCTGGTCCCGCTGCCACCTCTCTCAGTGGTGGTCCATGCTGGGTATTCGCAGCACAGAATGCCCTCCAGGACCTTCCTCCAGCTGCCTCATCTCATAAATTGCTATCTTCGAGACAACCATTTCTCCTCCACACTGGAAGTAAGCGAATGCCTTCAAAGCGGAAGCCAAGAACTCACAGAGCACAATCTTCCTGTTTCCCTTAGGCTTTTAGAGAGGCTACAAAACTCCCTTTCCCTCACAGCAGGGCACTGTCACACAGGGTGCCTGTTTCCGCACTTTTTTTTAACTCCCCTCCCATCCGCCATGCTGTGGCCGGGCACCCCGGTGCCACGGCCGGGCACCCCGGGGCGCGCTGCCCCTCACAGCGGCCGTTGGGCGGCCGTTGGGCGGCCGTTGCCCGGCGCCAACTGCCTCCTCCCCACCCGCGCCCAGAGCCTCGGCCCCGCCCCCTACCTCGGCCCCGCCCCCTACCTCGGCCCCGCCCCCTACCTCGGCCCCGCCCCTTCCTCTGACCAAAACATTCGCACGTGCGTCCAGCTCCCCCTCGCCTCACGTGACGCAGCCGGCCCGCGCCTGCCGGTGACGCCACCAGCCTTCCCAGCCAATGGCGAAGCGCGCAGCCGGGTAGCAACAAGCGCCGCGCGCGGCGGCCAATGAGCGGCTCCGGGGGGCGTGGCCAGCGCGGCGCGATCTTACTTCCGTCAATAGCGCCGCGGGCCGGGCCTAGCGCGCGTCGCCGTGCGGGCCGCCAGGTGCGGGGGGAGGCGCGGGGCCCGGGCGGCGGTTGGGGGCGAGCAGGGCCGCGTGGGGGCACGGGCGGCGGTGTGGGGCGAGCAGGGCCGCGTGGGGGGCACGGGGGCGGTGTGGGTCGAGGAAGGCCGCATGGGGGCACGGGAGCGGTGTGGGGTGGCTGTGATGGCTGTGGGTCTGAGGCACTATGGAGTTCGGGTGAGGGATGGGGGGTCCGGAGGAGTGTGGGGCCGGTGAGCGGGATGGAGGTGTCTGTGGGTGTGTGTGGGGCTGGTGTGGGGGGTGCGGAGGTTGGAGGCTGTGTGGGGCAGAGACTGAGGGGGTCAGAGGCAGTTTGGGGGGTCAGAGGCAGTGGTGGGGAAGAATGAGGAGGTCAGAGGATGAGGGGGTGATGGCAGTTGGTAGGGATGAGGTTGGAGGCAGTTTGGGGCAGGTGTAGGGGGTTTCAGAGGCCGTGTGGGGCAGGTGTGAGGCAGTGGGAGGTCAGGGCCCTGTGGGGCGCACGTGGAGCAGGGCTGCTGGGCCGCTCAGGGTGTGGGGAGCGGCAGGTTGCAGGGAAGGAGCCGGGTACAAAGTTCAGGTGGGGCGAGCGGCAGGTTGAGGGCCTTATTTGGAAGTGAAAGTCGCCCGGGCTGGTTGCCAGTAGGCTGCTCAAGGGGCAGTAATGGCCGGAATAGCAGCGGAGGCAGGAGGTGGAGAGGCCGGGACCTGGCCTGGCATGGCTGTGAGGGGCTGGGGGGGTGAGAGGCCGAATTGGGGGGCATCAGAGGCAGTGTGGGGCGGGGGGCGCAGGGTGATGCGGGGTGCAGGTGGAGGCCGAGCCCCTCGGCACAGCAAGGTTTGGATTAGCGGGTGGCAGGAAAGCAGCAGAGGTGCCAAGTTCCCTTGGGGCAAATGGGCAGGTTAAGCCACCCTGTTTGGAAGTGGGAGGTGGGCTGGTTGTGCTTAGGCTGCTGTATGGGGCTGGAATAGGAGCCGGGGTGGTGAGAGGTGGAGGGGTCAAATGCCAGGTGGGGCTGGAGTCAGGGGTGGCCTGAATGGCTGTGGGGAGCTGGGCTCGGGGTGGTGCTGGTGGGGCAGGGGCAGCATGAGGGCCGGGGGGCAGAGCAGCGTGGCTGTGTTCAGAGGCAGCGGCGTGGGGCGGCCGTGTGGGGTAGAGGTGAGACCTGTCAGTGGGTCACCATGTGGGGTGGCTGTGAGATCTGGGGCACGTGTGGGGCTGCAGCCGTTTGGCAGAGCGAGGGCTGGGAGAGCTGCAGCTTGCAGGAAGGAGCCGGGTACAAAGTTCGTGTGGGGCGAGCGGCAGGTTGACGGGCCTTATTTGGAAGTGGAAGTCGCTCGGGCTGGCTGCCTGTAGGCTGCTCCATGGGGAGGATGCAGCAGAGCAGAGGTGGAGGAGAGGAGTTGAAGGTGCCGAGAGGTCCTGAGGGGTCGGGGTGGTGGGGGGCAGGTATCAACAGATGTGTGGGGTGTGTGAGGGGTCAGGGAGCCTGAAAGGGCTGGGGAACTGAATTGGGGCTGGGTGCGAGGGCCAAGGGTGGTGAGGGGGGTTTCAGGTGGTGTGGGGTGCATGTGCAGGCTAGAGGAGGCCTGAGGTGGCATGGGGCTGGGGCAGGAGGTTTGGGAGGGGATAGTGGAGGCCTGTGGGGCTTGAGCTCTTGGTCTGGATGTGGAGCAGGTTGGGTACCCCGGGCGCCAACCGGGTGCCCAGTCGTATGGGAGGATGGTGTGAAGGACGAGTGGGTGCGAGGGGAAGGGAGCCCGGGAGCTCGGCTACAAGAACAGGGATTGGGAGAGGAGAAGGGAGCCCGGGAGCTCGGCTACAAGAATAGGGATTGGGAGCGTCAGCTGCAGGCACAAGGAGCGGGGAGGATTTGGGGAGGCAGGGACTGGGAGAGCAACAAATTGAAGGGAAGGAGCCCGCAGAGTGGGAGGTTCGTGCGGGGTGAGTGAGCAGGTGAACGTGCCGTGTGGGGAAGTGAAAATTGGATGGGCCGGAACCACTTGGGCTGCTGCATGGGAAGTAACAGCTGGAATTGGGGGTAGATGGGAAGCTGATGCTTGTAATACTGTGAAGCTTGAGGTTGGATGTGAAGTGGGCATTTGGTGGGAAGAAATGTATGGAGCGGGATGACTGGGTGAGCTCCTGTAGGATGGAGCACCTCCCTGCAGTGCAAGTTGCAAAGGGGCCATTTCTTTTGAAAACAGAGCTGCTGAAGAAAGGGTTTTGTAAAGGAAGGGATGAGGATGCTGTAGGAGTGCTAGGGGGAATGGGAAGGACCTTGCTTGTTCCCAAGGTGTTGGCTGCAGTCCCAATGCTGATCAGCAGGAGTGGTTTCCATCTAGACTGCGTTCCTAGGTGTCCGACAAATCTTCCTCATTGAAGGGGCAGAGCTATAAGATGCATTGCTGCAGTTCTGGATGTTGTTATAGTGGTGCTTTACTTTTGTAGTGAGTTCCCTGCCTCGGTGAAAGCAGAGCTGCCTTAAGAAGTGCAAGGGTGAGTAGAGCACTTGCTGCAACTTCACACTGTGGTAACCCTGACATACACAGCCCTCCTCTTCTGTGCTTCTTGGTGGTGGCTCTTGTTTCCTCAGTGTTTTTTGCTTTTTCCTCCCCACTCCTGGAAAAGGGGGTGTGATGCAAGGTGAAGAGCCCCATTCTTCTGAAATATGATCAAGTCATTTTGAGTGTAGAGTGAAACTTCCTTCTTGAAATTCATAGGCTCCTGTGAGGATGAGAGAATCCTGGATCCATAGGCTGCTGTGTGTCAGAATGAGTTTCTGTTTCAAAAGGGGTAGCCAAACTCTGATGCATCTGTGATGACTTCATGTCTCTGTAGGTGGACAGTGAACAGTTGACTTCATATTGCAGCCTCCATTTGTCCTGGGTGTCCAGTTAATAGCTCAACTGGAGGTGACCCAACTGGAAAAAGTATTTGGGAGAATGAGGCTTCCCTTCATGGGAATTCATTGTATTCCATTGTAGTGCTATTCCATGTAGTGCTCTAGTGGAATCTCATTTAGAGCTATTATAGTGGAAATGGAAGGAGCAGTATGTACTTGGTCTTGCTTAACCTCTAGACAATCAGTTGTTAGATCTCAAGATTGGTCATCTATCCTGTTTAATCTACTCAGACGTGATAGACCCTGTTGTTTTTGGTGTCATCCATTTCCTGGGTTGCTGTGACACTTTGTTTCCTAAAGAACTAGAAAACCTGCTGAGGTTTGACAAATGCTTAAGAGGCAACAAAGAAGTTACAGGTTCAAAGTGTGTAGGAAGCCATTGAATTTGCTTCCTAGCAGAATGCTCTAGAGACCCTTTTCCTGGGTATAACCAGAACTTTCTTCTAAGTTTGGAGAGAACACTTGAATAATGAAATAATGACGAAGTGCTGTGCAGCATTTGTCAGTGATTAAATCCCATGCCAACAATCTGTCTGCTGCTTTTAGAGACACCATGCCATTTCTGGGCCAAGACTGGAGATCCCCCGGATGGCGATGGGTTAAAACTGCAGATGGATGGAAACGATGTGAGCCCTTCAGCCCTGCGCTTGAGGATGGGAACAGTCAGCTCGGTGACATCAGCCACGCTGTGTAAGCTCCAAGAGATGGTCAGCTTGGGGGAGAGGGGATGAGAAGGCAGATTGGCTTAATTTGCTTTCAAACTGGGAATATTGTAGGAGATGGTCTTGTTGGCATATGTAGGAAGCATAAAAAAAGAAACCCATGTGATTTATTTAACTAGACAAATAGGATGATTCTCTGGAGTCTGTTTACCTCGCGTGCTAAACTGTATAGAGAGCTTTACTACTTGTTGTTGTTGTAGAATTGTTTCATGAGTCGTTTATTTTAGGTAAACTAGATGCCAAACTTTATTGCATTCAAAAAAAATGTACTATTTAAGGATGAATGTAATATTTTTAAGTTCCAAAGGCCTGTTGAATTTTGCTAACTGTCTAATGCATATGACAATATATGCCCTTGTAGAATGACTCAGAATTGTCTTAGAGAATAAAGTAAAACAATGCTTGTGGTAGGTAATATAGACTGATGTCATGTCAGTGACTTTCTCCAGGGAATTTCCTACTTGGTTTCTTCATCAACAAGCAATTTTCAGGGGTAGCATTCTTGATTATAAATTCCAGCTTGATATGTTTGTAATGAGAAGAGGCATTGCGTGTTCTTCTTGGTAGCCCAGTGTAAGTCCAGTAAATGATGTACTTTAGAAGGAATTTCTTGCTAGCAAAGACCTGCTGAATTCGTACATCTGTTTTCTATACATATAAAATCAATTTTAAGTCAGTAATCAAGCAGTGAGTAATTCTTCTGTTATTGATCCTTTCTTGAACTACTGTTTTCTTCATGCCCTTCTTGTTTTTGTGCTCCCCTGATGCTGATGTTAGTTAGTCCCTTTATTTGCTGACCATACTTAGGACTCTGAAAATGAAAGACTGCATTTCCCTGGAAGGCTCTTCAGTATGCTTCCAGATTAAAAGCTGACTTAAATGTCTGTGGGGAAAAAAAATTCTTCCCTCTTTGTGTATATCCCTACAGATGCAGTTGACAAATGAGAATCTATTTTAATTTTGGTACCCGTTTGTTAGGCACTAAATCATTAATTTCTGTAGGCTGCTTGAATGAATATAACTTGGCAAGTATGACAAACAATTCTCACTTTTGTAAATATTTGTGCAAATTGTCAAGGATTTTGTTTTTCTGGTCCTAGTTGTATGCTCATCTATTCTCCGGGGAACAGAGTAAGTTTTTGTATTACTTCTTTTTTTTCCCTCTTAGCCTTTAAGTCCCGGAGTTGTCTTTCCAGAGGTGGATTTAAACCAGCTATTTTTGGAAAGAGATCGGAATCTTGAAGTTCAAGGTTAAAATAAGGACATTAGACAAATTTGAAGGGGCTGCTCATGAAAACAAGTTCTCATGATGTCTAGGGTGGTCCATGACTTGAATTCCTTAAACTGGTTTGGTAGCTTTTCAGAATCTCAAACTCGGGTACCACTGTGACCTTCATCTGTGATGATCCTGCAGTTCCACACCTGCATCCTATGCATCTCCTACTAACCGAAGCCAAACTGCAGCATGTCAGTTCTGCACCTTTCCCTTCCACTCTGCTTCTGGCAATTCAGTCAAAAATACGTAGCGTTTAAACATTAAACTGCAGAATTTAAATTGATATATCTTGGCACAATGGCACTCACTGCTTTGAAATAATTTTACTACATTCTGAGAACTTTGAATATGAGTTGTTTGCTCTATGCCTTTGATGCTTATTTACACAGCATCATAGGTTAAGTTGGAAAGCCTTCAGGAGGTCGGCTGCTCCAGGCTTCCCCTTGGAGCAGGGCCAGCCAAAATTAGGTTTCAGAAGGCTTTAGTCAGGTGGGTTTTGTACATCTCCAAGGATGGAGACTCCACAGCCTCTCTTGGCTCCTGGTAAAAGTTTTGTTGGCCTTGGTGTAACTCCCTCCTTGCAAGGGGTAAGAGCAGGACACCGTAGTGCGTTTGAGGTGTCTCAGTCACCAAAGAGAGTGCTGATGGCTTCTTCCAGCCCGAGAGCTCCCCTTGTGTTAATCCAGCCCGGGATGAGACTGACTGACCTCAGCGCAAGGGCCCCGGGCTGCCTGTGTCCAGGTTTTGTCCACGTGGATCCCTGGGTGCTTTGCTGCCAGGCTGCCTCCTCTGCGTGCAGCCTGTGCTGCTGCATGGGTGCCCGTGCCATGAGCACGGGGCTGCGTGCTGCAGCAGAGCAACACACTGTGGTTTGCTCCTTAGCTCTGCTCTGTCATCCCAGGCCACTGGGAAGCAAGTATCTTTCTATTGAACAGGCAGCTCTGCTTTGGCTATAGTGGTGTGATATAATGCCGAATAAAAATGAGGCTGGGTGAAATGCAGAACAGCTTCATCGTGGAGGAAGCATGTAGTAAACTGTGTAAATATTTTCATGTGTGCTTCCTGGTTTGACCGTTCTGTGAATGTGCTGTTGTATAAATGGAGGACAATGAATACCAGCCTTGTCGTTCCGCCAGGTTTTCTATTTTAATGAAACAAAATAAGATGCTCTGTTCACCAAAATATTCTTTAAAAGCTATACTGAAGCAAGTTGTATGGGTATTGTGGCTCAGAGCAGTGAGGATGCTTTTTCTTTGTTGCATAGAGGGAAATTCAAGTTCTGTAGCTGATTGACGCTCAATTTCTGCTTTTATCCTGATCTGAGTGAGAAGAATGACAGAATTGTCAAATCTTGTCCAGTAACGAAGATATTGCCTTCTGTTGATGTCGATGTTCAGAAGTTTAGCTGCATGTTCCAGGGCTTGAACTGGGTAATTGAGAAGAAACAGAATATGTTGGTTGAGTTTTCTTATTGCATTGTATCATAAATGCTGAATACAGCATTTTTCTGAATGCTTTTGTATGGCATGTAGTCATCCTTCTGAAAAGATTGTTCAAGACTGAATATTTTAACCATATTAACTAATAGCAATAAGTATTGCTATATGTTGCTTATATATATATATATACAGATAGATAGATAGATACATGCAAACTAATGCCTCGATGCAAGTTTTTGAATGCAGCCTTGTCTGTGTTTGAAAACATTCGGCCATGGCCAGAGTAACTGAAGTTAACCTGACACAGTGGTAAATTCCCTGGCAAATTTCATATTTTTATGAATAGTAGCGAGTGTGTGTGGGGGGAAAGGGTTATATACAGTTTTCTTCTTAAGTAACTATAGGGAAATCAAGTAGTCTTAGAGTTAAGCTTCAGTTCCTCGTAGCCTCAGTGCTTATCTGCACAGGGCCGCTGCCTTCATGCGAAGATGGATCCCTTTATCTGTGTGCTAAAAACAGGAACACCCCTTCTTATCTGTACTACTTTTCCTTGTAATTAGCTGTACAAATGGAAAGCAAAACCTTAATTAATGAAGCTGTAGGCATATACATCGCACAGTAGGTGTTCTGCAAGTTTTAGAAAGGTCAGTTTATACAGCAAAAGTGTTTTTGTATTGCAAGTCTGTATAATCCTCTGTGTCAAATTATATGCTTATGATGTCACTCGTAAATAGCTATAGTTGATCCTGCGTGTGAGAGAAGGCAGATGGATTGTGAGGTTCATGATGCCCAGATCACTAGTAAAACAGCGTAGTAACTCCTGAATTATGTATGCTGTAGTGATTAGGGTGTTTATTTAAAATAATCATGCATTTATTCCCACCGCCCCTTAAAATTTCTTTGTTTGCCCATACATTGACAGTAGTAGAAAGATGCCTTTATCTTGGTTAGCTTTCTATCTAGTAAAGTATGCAATAATTCTGTATTGGTTTTCAGTGCAGATTGCTGCAGAGTTTTACAGGGCCTGGTCCCTTTCAAATAGTGTTTTTCTTTATATATGAGACTTGCAGACAGCCACTGTTCAGCCAAGATCGTGACCTCATTAGTCCTTCTTAAATGGCACTGATGACTGACTTTAAACACAAAATACAGAAATACTCTAATTTGACAAAAAAGTGAAAGAACAGCACTTGGAAGAAAAGAACAAGCTGGCTTCTCGCTTAAGATGGTTACTGCTATAGACCTTCAGGTAGAGGAACATCTTCTAAAATATGTTTTTTTCACCTGCTAGATATTTTTAATGCAGGGAGTTATAAGCTGTATGATGTTTAAATACTTAAATTCCTGTCATTTTAATTAAATGCTTTTATTTCAGCATCTTAACTGATGATGATGAAGAAGAAATATATAATGCTGAGGACTGTGAATTTGCAACTAAGAAAAGGAAAAAAGATCACTGTAGGAATAACACAAATTCACAATGCCAGTCAGGTTTGTTTTAATTTGTTTTAGAAGATTTTCTTGGGTTCAGCAGTGCTAAATATTTATATACTGACCATTTATATAAGGAGGAGTTATCTGATTTATGTCCACTTCTGCTGTGCAACATTATTACAGAAGTGGCATGTCTTAATTATAGCATCGATCATCTGTTAAGTGATTTTTTTCAAAGATCCAAAGATAGCTCATTGAAGAGTTTATACCTATGTAACAGACGTCTTCTGATACTAACCTGTTACTTTGTTTTGTAGACAAAGTTTTTGCAGATGCTTGTGGAAGCTTTTCTTTACACAGTTTTATTTTGGCTTAACTCAAATTCTGATTATTCAAGCAGCCTTGAAGTTAGCTCAGAATATCTTTGTGATAATGCCAGTGGTTTCTGTTAGTATATATTGATATTTATTTTAAAAAGATACTTTCCAAACTGCTTTTGGAGTTTCTAATATTGTTGATTTTACATATTTCTCCCCTCCAAAACTGTAACAGGGATGCTCTTGAAGAAGGCTGCAGGCTTCTTGATTGGGCTTGAAAAATGTTGCTAATTAGCAAAATTGAGTGCTTATATGTAAGAACACTTTCATTTGCTGACATACGCAGACAGTTATGAACGTGAGATCTGCCTATCTGCTTTTGTTAGTCTTGCATAGTTGACTTCTCTGCAGCACCCACAAAATGTTTGTAATGGCTGGATGTGGCTCATCCACCTTTACAAAAGAAAATGAGCTAGAAATGCACAGTCTTGAGGAATAAAAACATTACTCATCTCCATTCCCTTCCGTGTTAAATACTGGGGAGTCTTTTTGACTGAAAAGAATCAGGAGATTTGTGAGAAATTGATTGCTTTTGGTACGTAGTCAAGAAATTGTATTACAGCGGCCAATTTCCAAGTGTCTGATTTACAGATTTATTTTACTTTTCCTTAGTGCAGTTTTTGAGTACGTATCTCCTGAAAATTTGAAATCATTCTTGCAAGACTTTGTAAAATTCCTTCATGTAAACTGTTCTAATACTTTTGTGCAATAGTTTGAGGATGGTATGTTTTCTTCACTCAATTTATAGCAAACATCATCTGAAGTGGAAGTTGAAAATGTTTATTTTTTATTTTAGGTTTTTATTGTGAAAAATGGATTTATGTTCATAAGGAGAGTACCAGAGAAGTAAGTCCTGCATGCTGCATACTTTCGTTTTCTCCTCATGACACCTGTGCCAAAGCACCAAAAGGCAATGCTATTTTGTACTTAAATGTCTAACACAGAAAATAAACTCCAGATGTTGAGCCAACTCCAGATATTAAACCACTAGTCCTATTCCAGGAGCAAATGGCCCTCTTTTACCCTAAGTGTGAACATAAATTCTTGCATAAATCGACTCAGTGAATGCTTATAGTTGTAAGCTCAGGCTGCTGCGTGTCTTATGTCAACTTAAACCTTATGCTGAAATGAACAAAGAACACGGCAGCCCCAGGACAGCAGCAGCAATGCAGCCGTGTAAAAACGGGATAAAATATCCAGACATTCAGATGCCAGTGATTACAGGCATCTGTACAGATTTGTACAAATTCAAAGGCCTTGCATCAAGTGAATAGTGCTTAGATACTTGTTAGTTCTAAATATATCTTCTGTGTTTTCATCTGTTTTACAAGAGTTTTCAGTCCAGCTGCATTACACTTCCAGGGCACGTGATAGGCATGTACTTCACTTGCATGCCAGAGTGCTTTCCTGAATGCAAGTCTCCACAATTGTTGAGCTGCTTTTGCCAATTTTATCCTTCTTTCTTTCTGTTTAAAATGTGCTTATTCTTCCTTTTAGAGACATGGCTATTGCACTTTGGGAGAAGCTTTCAATCGCTTGGATTTTTCAAGTGCAGTTCAGGACATCAGAAGATTCAATTACGTGGTCAAAGTAAGTCTCATCTGTATGTGCATCTCAAAAATGCATTTGGTCATATATCTACATAAGTTCAGCACTGAACAGCTGGTGGCTTGCAACTGCATAAATGTCCTGTTTTATGTAATTTTATTTCCTACTGCATGAAATAACTGGACTTTTCTATTACACTGAGTATTTTTTTTCTTGGAAAATTGCTTATATTACATCGTGAGAGATTAGCCTGAAAAGGATGGTATAGGCAGTGCTCTGTTCTGATGTATTTATAGGCAAACATGGGTGGTGGTTTCAGTTGCTCATCTTTGGGGTGATGAACTCTCTTTAAAGACAAAATGATTCCTATGCAACCAAAAATAGCAAAATGTAGTACATCTTAAATACACTTAAAATAGCATTTTCCAAAATACTTGGATGTGTAAATATTCAACAGCACTTGTTAAAACAGTTGTGTGACTCACTGCACTCCTTTTATTTGTGTAACACATCTCTGACAAGATATGTAGGCATTTACCTCTAACTTTCCTTAGAAGGAAGACAAAAATGGAAGACTGAAAAAAATGGAAAGTCCTAAGTTTTATTTCGAGTTGTCTTTCATACGTAACGTGGTAACATGAAGTGTATAGGAATAACTCTGTTTTAATGTCACGGTTTTTCCTTCTTGGCAAGTCGCCTTTCCACTATATCAGCTAGTTTCTATGGGCTAGGTCTTGGTTTTCTTAATAGTGTATAAGGTGAGAAGAACCTGTCAGTGCCGGTCTGTAGTGGTGCCTGCCTGTTTCCTGCAGCTGCCTGCCCTTTCTTTGGAGCTGTGTAGTGTCATGCCTTAACTTTGGAGGTGCCTGAGCAGCTGCTTAGGCCCGGTTGCCTGTTGTGGGAGCTACCTGACTTCAGCCTGACGTGTTTGGTGTCCAGGCTCTAGGTAGCCCCTGTAGTCTGTGTCCTGCTTCATGAAGGAGCTGGAAACAGGAGGTGTCCCCAGGACTGCAGCTCAGCTCTGTGGCGAGGCTGCTCTCAAATGAGGTAGTGGTTGGGCTGTGTTGAGAGACAGGAGACGCAAAACACTTAGTTAAACCAGCATTTCAGCACTGGTATTGGGCCGTGGAGTGAAAGCCCATGTTGACCAGCCTTGTAAAGCCTGGTTTCCAGGTTGCTGGTTGGGGTTAACGATTAATGCTGAACTGAATGGGATGTTGAACTTCAGATGGAGTTGGGGGAACTATTTGCTTTCTGCTGCAAGTTTGAAGAAAAGCTGTGGAAATACTTTTTTTTTTCCTTTTGTTAAACCATATTGTAAAGACTTATTCCAGCTCCGTGATGAAGACCTATTCTTGCTGTAACTCTCCATAGCCCCTCTGGAAGGACATAGTGCTGTTACAGGTTGTTTTCTGAAGGTCACTGCTGGCATCAGTGTGATGATATATTGTGGAATTACTGTTTTTATTTGATTTTTCTATTTTAAGGGAGCAAGCAACAAGCTGTACTTGGATATATCTGCAGTATTGTATTTTCCATCTTGTGAGTGTTTGTCTTGCGATCTTGATATTGTATACAGCAGTTCTAATTCCAAAGATACTTGAGAGATTCTAGCAGAGAAGTTGCCTAATTTGCGTCATTGTCTTGTCACAGTAGGAGTGGCACTACAGCAGCGAGTAAAAACAAATACCAGTAAATGTGAAATAATGTGTAACGGAGGAGGAAAAAGCATCTCCTGGCATCATTAGGAGCTGGGGCATCAGCTCTGCCACTTCAAAACCAGAAATTGTGAATATTAAATTGCTGGTACAAGTCTGTAATTTGGCTTTTTATGTGGTATTGTGTTTTCAGGTGGATACTTGAGAACAATGGGTTATTCAGAGGGAAGTGAAAGAATGAAAAGCTGAGACAGAAAAGGGAGGTGAACTATCAAAAGGGGGGAAAAATAAATACAAAACAAAACAGATTTTTTCAAGCTGCAAAGCAGATCGGGAAGCAGGGGATTGATTAGCACTGTATAGAGCAGAGAGATTGGAGGGATGAATAGCTCCAGGTTTTTCATGCTTCCTAACAGAAAAAAAGAGGTAGGGTTGAGAGCAACCTTCAACCACTGACAAATTCATAAACCAAAAATCCATTTTGACCAACACAGCTGGAAAAGGTTGGCGGCCATGTGCTCTGCCACGTAGATGAAGCCAATACTTGCACAGTGTTTTGAAAATGTACATCACTTCACAGCTTGGTCATGAAATGCCAGTGGGAATGCTCAGTTTGGGCATTTGTCCTGTTCCATTTCCTTACCTCAGTAGTTCCACTTGAAGGAGATACAATGGTAGTACTGCAGGTGACCGTAGGCAATGACTCGGTATTTGCAGTATGTGTTATATGTAATGTGTTTGTGCATGAAATCATCTTTTACTATTGCTCGAAGTTTTAATTCTTTATCCAGCTTTTGCAGTTAATTGCAAAGTCCCAGTTAACTTCACTAAGTGGTGCAGCACAGAAGAACTACTTCAACGTTTTGGACAAAATTGTGCGGAAGGGTAAGACCCAAGGTTTTGTCATCTGCTCGCTCAGATTTTATTGCTGTGTTTAGATGTTTTCTTGGTATGGTGGTGGGCATGTTAGTTGTCTTTTTCTGTTTACATTGTTAGACAAATAATAGTGTATTAGTGAAAGGTCTAATGCTAGACATCCAATTTTAATAAATGGTTTTCTTTTGATTATTGAATCATGTCGGAAATAGATTTGCGAAGTCATGTGGCAACAGTTGTATTCAGAAGATACTGAATGCTATTAATCTTACTCCACAAAATATAAAAACTTAGATGAAACAACTGTAATAAGATTAATCTGATTATTTTTCTATTTGCATAATGTAGCAAAATGTAAAAGTATGTAATTGCTTTTTGCATGCAAAATCTATTATATAATAATGTTGACGAACTGTTTAGTCTGGTAACCACACTAAGTGGAGATGCAATACTGTCAGCTATGAGCAGAGACTCTCAAACATGATGCTGAATAGCAACTTATTAAATGCATAACAGCACAGATCTAGCTTTTGAAATTATGTTAATTATCGATCTTGCACTTAGGGAAGAGCATTAATGAATATCATTGTGGGGATTAGGGCAGTACACACACACAGTGATGCTGCCTAATTAGTTCAGAGAAAATAATGTTGTTTAGCTTGGGTTAGCTGTATTAGAAACTGAAATTGTTTTGTTTTATTTTCTAGTCCTGGAAGACCAATATAATCCACGACTAATCAAAGATCTTCTGCAGGATCTTAGTTCTACTCTCTGTATACTCATTAGGGGAGTAGGAAAATCTGTTTTGATCGGGAACATCAATATCTGGATTTGCCGACTAGAAACTATCCTTTTGTGGCAACAACAGCTAAAAAACCTTCAGATGAACAAGGTGTGTTGTTAAATCATGCTACCAGACTAATGAGGGGAGAGGAGTATGTTAGAAACTGGTTTCTGATTTGTAAATGAACAAAATTTCAAATACATTTAAAACATGGCTTGATTTCCATATTTTTGGAGAAGAAATGTGGAATTAACGAGATTAAAATTTGAATCAATTTTTAAAATATTTTAATAGTCCTTTTCCAATGAGGATTGCTACAGTGCCTATACTGCTATACTCCCTTCTGGCAGAGGTTTTTAAGATGCAAGTTTATTACAAAAGTTTCAAAAAAAGTTTCAAGTTTATTTTACATTTTTCATCTCTATCAAGGTAGTTGTTCTATTAATAAGGAAATAGAAAAATGGAAAAAAAAAAAATTAGATGTAGACCAGGAACATGCAAGTAAATGTAAGTAAGCTATTCAAAGTGCCAATTTTACAGCTTTTTATTAGCCAAGTTGCTTTTTGTGGGGAGGAGAAAAAAAAGCTGATGACTTCAGCATCTGGTCTGTAATCATACAACTTTCTTTAAAACATATGGTATGCGTTGCTCCAGGCTGCTCTATGGAAATGTCTGAAGATGAGCAGAGCTTTTTAAGGCTTCTAACCTGACTGGGGTAGTCCTGGAGGAGGAAATGCTGCTGCAAGTCACTGCTTCCAATAAAGTGATGAAGCTGTTTTGTCTGTTTACTTTCAGCTGTGAAATTCTGAAATTGTTCTTGCTGGGTGTCTGAGTAGAACAGCTAATTTTGGAATAGAAAAGAAGAAACTGGAAACCCGATCTTAGTGATTTTTTTTTATATACCAAACAACCATATATACAATTTTGAGAAACTAGTTGCAGCACTTGTTTCATTCCACTGTGAGATTTAATGTCAGTTTACTGCATGGCTCCCGTGAGCTACAGGGGGGGAAGTGTATGTTCCTATTGAAAACCTTCTCAGTGCTCTGATTCATCACCCCTGCAGAAGTGCTGATTTGTCATGTGTTGCTGTCCTCAGCTTTTGTAACTGTCTTTCAGATTGAGAAATGATTCTACTTTATTACCTTGATAATACTTTCATTGTGTGCTTGTACTTATCAGTCCTATATTTTGTGCAGTATACTTCCACTGTTTGGAATTAAAATTGAGAAACTATTATCCTATAAGTTATAATAAAACTAAAAAGTGATTATTTATAGTTGAATAAGTTACAGTTAGGGTTTTGGCACACTTCTCTGAAAGCAGAGATAAAAACATTTTAGTTCTTCAGAGTTTTTTTTTGTTTTCAAGACCATAGGTTATTTCAAATTTTAAAGAAGAATTTAATATTTTTATCTTAGTTTTATTTTAGCACTGAGAAAGATGCAGGTTGCAAAGCTATATTCATTATCTCTTTCTATACCTGTAGGTCATCTAAGCTCTTAACAGCATCTCTTACAGAAAAAATGGCAGCCAAATAATCACAGAATCACTAAAACAGATATTATTCAGTGCTTACGTACAATCTAAACTGAAATGTCAGCTGCTTTTAAAGAAAAAAAGCTCTTCTACCTTATCTTGTCAAGTCTTATCAAGTCTTTTTTTTTCTTTTTTTTTTTTTTCCCAGCAAGTCAACAATGGCCTTACACTTACTGATCTACCTCTGCATATGCTGAATAACATCTTATACAGGTTTTCTGATGGCTGGGACATTATTACTTTAGGTCAAGTGACCCCAACTTTGTATATGCTTAGTGAAGACAGACAATTGTGGAAAAAACTCTGCCAGTACCACTTTGCTGAAAAACAGGTAATCAGCTTTATCACTTATGTAAATCTTTCTCTTATCTGTGCTGTATGCAAATAATGAAGTATGAACCTTCTTCAAGATAAAAATGGGACAGAATGTGGCAGCCTTCTTCTGTATGAAAAAATCAAAAATCCTCCAATGTATTAGGATAAATCCACACGTAGTGGAATGCGGTATTTTATAACTTCAAACTCTGTAAATTTTGTCCATGTATTAAGCTGGTTTAGAAGTAGCTGCTGTGTATCAGCTGCAGTTGATTTGCAAACTGGGGCTCAAGAAGTATATTAGTCATTTATTTCTGTGCTTCTGAAAAGGTAAAAGTATACTCTTTTGAATGGAAAGACCAAGCATTATCTAAAGCCATGGTTACTACCTTAACAGAAAAAAATGCTGATTGTAGTATTTGATCATTTTTATCTAATTCCAGATTTTTTTAAAAAGTGTAAAATGAATTATTATTCAAAACATTATTATATAGTTAGCATTGTTTTCGTTAATAGTTAGCATTGACTATGATCAAAATAAAGACAGTGGAGTTGGATCAGCTGTATATGGCCTGTTTTTCTTGAGATCTGCATTCCTCAATTTTTAATTTAGCTTTTTCTGTCTGGGTCTCTATTGCTCTTATTTAGAGATGAATACTTGTCAGACCATTGATTTCAAAGAGTTCTGGTGATAAAACTTCAGTTTAACTGCCTGTGATTTTTCAGTCATTTGCTGATTGGACTACATCTTTAACTGTTTATATCCAGTTTTGTAGGCATTTGATTCTATCAGAAAAAGGTCACATTGACTGGAAGCTGATGTACTTTGCACTTCAGAAGTATTATCCAATAAAGGAACAGTATGGAGACACTTTGCATTTCTGTCGGCACTGTAGCATTCTGTTTTGGAAGGTAAGAGCTTTGAAATAATTAGAAATTAGTGCTCAATCAGCTGCTGATGATTACTTGAAAGGGAAAAATACTAGGGTATCATTTAGGATTTTATGTAAAATGTGGTTGTACAACTAAAATGCAAGCTTAAATAATATATGAAACTTCCTAATAAAACCAGTATCCCAGGTTTGTTTAGCATATTTCTCTTTTTACCTGATAACATTAATATTTAGAATTGCAAGGAATATTACACCATTGAAAGTGGTGCTACTGTTTGTCATCTTGTCTCTTTAATATTGCACAGTTTTAAGGAACTCAGATAAGATTAGCTGTCCTATGAAATCTCTTTTCTAATGGTCACATGACAATCGATAGACATTTCTACTGAAAACTTAAGTGTCATTTCTACACATGGATATAAAATTGTATGTATTTTGTAGGCTGTTTCTCTCATGTTAGACGTTTGTGTGAAATTGTGGAAGAACATGTGAAATTTCTCAAATGTATTTTATGTTTATTTTAATGTTCTTCTGTGAAGCATATTCTATCTTACAACATGATTTTTTTTATTTCTGTAGGGCAATATCTCCTTTAATATTCATGTAAACTCATAGTCCTCTTTTTCTTTGGTTGTACCCTAATCTAGCCTTCTTGTCAGATTTATTTTATTTCAAATTTCAAAGACCAGATATCAGTAATAGTGAGTGGAAAATCTAACAAGAAAGGTTAGAGAAATCTTGAAAAAACAATCTTTCTGGTTGCAGAAATGACTTTGTTCTTCTACCTGCTTTCTGTGATTTAACTACATCAAGCCAGCAATGCCAATGTGAGGCTCTTTTCTTTTTCTTCTAAAAACCTAAGATCTTTAGCAGGAAAAGCTAGCCTTCATGGAAATAGCGTGGTCCTGAATTACATTATTTTATACTAGAATAACTTTATCACAGGAGCTCTTCCACATATCGGGGTATTTTTTTTAGCATTAAATTAATAGAAGGGAAAGCAGGTAGTTGGTTTCTCCTTCAAAAACCCTGGGCACTTGCTCAAGAACCCACGTCAAGAATGACTAAGAACTGTTCATTACAGTGAAATAAGCCTTATAAAATGTTGTCTATTATTCAGGGTATTTTTTCCCCTCTTTGAAAACAGTAATTTGAAAGGTAAGCACTCATTTTGCATGCTGGGAGTGGGCAAGTTTCTCTTATGTGAGCCTTGTGTGCTAAGGCTTTGCTGTGTAAAGGAATAAGCCCTTTTGCAGTGCGTATTCTCTCATTCTGCTCTTGCCTTAATTGTGATAAAGTGTGGCCGTTGCAGTGTAAGGAATAATAGTTTTTGAAAGGCAGTGTTCAACGTGTCAGTGGCCTGGAGGAGGCACCAGAGCTCACTCTAATCAAGCCTGTGGGTAATGCTGTGTTGGAGGGAGTATTTGGTACCCTTGAGGGCCCAGCTGCAAGGAGAAGGATCTAGACAGGCTGGAGGACGGGGTTGGTGGGAACTGCACAAATGAGGATAAATCCAAAGTCCTTGACAAGGAGGAGTTGCAGGCAACACAGGCCTGGGAGGAGCTCTGCTGAAGAGCCCCTGAGTGAACTAGCAGTGTGTCCTGGAGCCATCCAGAGCCAGTCCATTGAGAAGTGGTTGTCCCCCTTCGCTGGGCACTCACTTGGCCGCCTCTAGGGTACCACAGC
This sequence comes from Nothoprocta perdicaria, assembly GCF_003342845.1. Lineage (NCBI taxonomy): Eukaryota > Metazoa > Chordata > Aves > Tinamiformes > Tinamidae > Nothoprocta > Nothoprocta perdicaria. The sequence goes on from NW_020454494.1 coordinate 154,600, forward strand.
CGGGGTTCCCCACTGCGAGCAAGACGTTAAACTGGAGTGCGTTCAGGGGAGGGCAAAATGGCCGTTTGGCAGCAGCGCCTGCCTTGTGAGGGGAGCTGGAGGGGAGCCTCCATCAGGGGGCCTCATGGCCTGCCCACAGGGCTGCAAGGAGGAGCCCGAGGTGGAGTCGGGATGCTTGGAGCTCTGATCAGCTGGTAGGCAGGAGGCAACAGGCAGAAGTTGAAACAAGAAGCTCGGATGGGGTGTGAGGGAGACGTTCTAACCACTAGGATCGGCTGTCAAGGGAACCCTGTGGTGGCGGAGGCTCTGCAGTCTCTGTCTTCCATGATTTTCAAGGATTCACCAGATAAAGCTCCGAACAGGATGGATTGAAGTAATAGCTGGCCCTGCTTGGAGCAGAAGGATGGACTGGAGATCTTCTGAGCCCCCTTCTGGGCAGGTTTTTGTATGAATCTGCAGTGCCAGGTCTCAGAACTAAATGGTATTTTGGTTTTAAAGTAAATATTTGATCGGGATGAAATAGGCTGTGCTAGAAAAACTGATTTTTTGCACCAGCCAGCTCACTGATTGGCACAGATGCTGAATGACCAGTCAAAGATCTGAAAAACAATTTCACCGGGTACCCTGGCAGAGCAACGTAAAGTAGTGCTAGTCGTACTGAGGTCTTGGTGGGGAAAAAAGTAGTTCTGCTTTTTCAGTTATCTGTATATATATTGTCTCAAGCTTTTTAATAAGGAGAAATAGCACAGGGGACTTTATCAGCGCTAGTGAAATTCCATGCTAAGTCTTAATTCCTGCCTTAAGCAGAAGGAAACACATCAAATTTTGGCTGTTCATTATAAACTTACATAAGGTATTTGATTAAACAGATTATTAAAGGAAATGAGTGGTGGACATGGTTGTATGTGTGTATAGTTCTCTGCTGAAGCCTTTTTTCTTCTGTATGTTCAGTGGTACTTTACGGGTGTTTTTTTTTTTTTAGATTCCTTTAACTTCACAGATATTTTACAGAGAAATGAAGCAAGTGGCTAAATCTTGAACCAAATTGAAACACTAGATTCTTGAAATAGTATGAAATAGTCTAACATGTAAACTTCATTTTTTAGCGCATTTAAGAGCTGGCTGTTTTTCAAGCATATTCAAAAGCACTTCAAAAACCAGGCTCACTTATTTGGGGGATTGCACTTGCTTGTCTTCATGCTAAAGAACAAAGCAAAACATCAGAAAGAAAACAGAGGAAGAAAGTACTGATCAGGGCGTGAGGGAGACTAACAGAGGTTAGAATCATAGAATCATTAATTTCTTTTAATTTAAAGCCACGCAGGAACATGACTGCTCTTCCTAAGTTCTTCTAAGACAGGGAAGGAATAATGAAATGTGTGACTAGAGAAGAGTTATTTAAGCTGAGGGCTATTCTGCATGCAGATAGGTTGTATAAACTACCTACAGGCAGACTTGTGCTGGGAATTAAGAGTTTCCAAGAATCAAAGCAGCAAGGTCCTGGAACAGCCACAAAGCACAGACTTCACTCGTTATAAGAAGAATTTTTGTTGTTTATGAAACAGATAATATGATGTAGCTGCCAGTGATGAGAGGGCCAGATTCAATGACCCAAGAAATCCTTTCGGTTCTGCATTCTGTCCTTTTAAAGACAGACTCGCAGAAAAAGAAAATGAATTGGCCAACAGCTGAAGCGGGGAAACGATTTTTCACCTCTTCAGTATGTTATAGCAATCTTGCTTGTTAAAAGTTATACCAAAACTCTTCAGATCTTGAAACAGAATCACAGAATATTCAAGGTTGGAAGGGACCTCTAGGTCCAAGCAACATTTAAGGTTGTTGATTGTGTTTAAAACTTCTGACCACAGTAATACTAAATAAAGTAAAAAGGAGATTGCTAAATTCATCATAGGAACTACAGTGATAAATCAGCTAGCTTGTATCCTCCTCTATGAAAAAAGGAATGACTGTACGCAGAATTCTCCGTATCAGATGACCTTTGTTTTTGAGAAGAGGCTTTTTTTAAGGGATTTGTCCACACTGTAAGTGAGCCAAATATATAATTTATTTGAAATGTAAAAAGAATGACATCTAATGTTGTTAACTGATGATGCTTGTTTATATGGTGCTTTTCCTAACTCTTCTACTAGCCAGCATTACCTTTGTGGGCAATTCTTCTGTTTTCTCGTGCTTGGCTAACTGAATAATATATCAATTACCTGAGATGGATATAGAAAATAGTTGAAATGCATTTTCTGTCACAATCTGGGAGTTTATGTAATGAGATACTTGTTTAACCCATGTGATATGGTCCACACTTGGTTTCAGTCTCAGCAGAGCCCATGATGGTTCTGGTTTCCCAACCGACTGGCTTTCTGCGAGAAGCACCTCACACAAAATGCTCTGTAAAAGACTCGTTCTGTGTGGCACGGTCCAGCAAACCCTAACTCTGCTTCTTTTGCTTTACGGCTCTCCTTGCTGCTCCCTCCTTCCTGGTCTCAAAGGACTACCACCTTGCTTTGCTACTCAAGGTATTTCGTGTGTGTCTCATCTCTGCTTTCGCTGCTGATTGCTCTGTAATGCCAGACTGAACGAGCTGTTCACCTCTAGTCACCTAATAGGCATTTTGTTCCTATCAGTTTAGCAGCAGAAATAGTGTGTTCCCAGTAACCCATTCAGATAAGGTAGTGGTGAATTTCCATCTTAGTTCCTCTTCATCTTTTTGTTATTATTGAAGTATTTTCCCTTTGTTTAATGCTATTTGAACTAAGGATCGTAATTCATCATCTTACGAAAATAGGTGCAGGTGTCAGTGAAATTAGATTCACCAAGGAAGAGCTTTCCCTGTGCTGAGCATTTGAAGCTGTTTCTGTGCTCCCTGATGTATTTAATTTAGCACTTAAATCGGAAAACAATACCATGGATGTCGAAGAGCTTGTTTTATTCAAGGGTAATAAAATGAATTTTACTGCACTTGGAATACTTAAATCACGCTTAGGCTTATGAATGATTAGCTCTGACAGGACTCCCAAACAAACCCCATATGGCTGGGGAGGGATCAGGATGGAGGGGAGGCAGTTGCAGCCTTTTCTGAGTGAGGAGTTTATATGAATAACTACCCAGTAAAGGACTGTAGCTCCAGGGATGTGACGGGAACATCATTGGCAGTTAGGATAATTTGAGAAGGAAAACAATTTGTCAGCAAATGCTTTTCATGGTGAATTCTTTTGTTAATTAAAACAAATTATGGCTTTAGTTTCAAGTAGACTTATTGAAAGAAATCTGATTTGAGCATAAAGAGCAGTGTTAAATTTAGTGAAACTTTAATCAATGGAAAGCGCAATTCAATGGGAAGAAAAGTGATATGAATCGGAAGTTCTATTAAGAAGCAAGAGAAATCAGGTAGCCTTGAGCGTTCTTTCTTGGAGGAAAAGGTTCATTAAATTTAACACTGCTCTTTATGCTCAAATCAGAGCTGTGCTTCCTGACAGAGCAGAGCTTTGAGAAGTGATCAGTGCAGAGTAAAGCATACAGCATATTACAGACTAAAGCCAAAGGGTGCATTTACAATTATGAGCATAAATAAGCAGTAAAGGACGAGTGGAAACCCCAGCTGCTTTCCCTGCATCCGAACTCTGCTGTTTTTCCTGGCAACTGGGAAATGAAACGCATGGCCATGGGGAGAGAAGGTGGTACCGTTAGCAAGTACTTTGAGAGCATGTGTTTCTGCCACTGAGTCTCTCCCTTGCAGATGTCACCTCAAGGTGAAGGTGCTGGTCAGCACTTCTGGTCTTTTGCCTGTTCTTTCCTTGCATATATTTTGCTTTGGCAGCACCACTTGCTGTCTGATTTGTCTGGAGTTGCCTTTTTTTTTTTTTTTTTTTCAGTTTTCTTTTACCTGTTTGTCATTAACACCTGGTTCTTAGGTGATAATCGAAAACGGGGAGGATGAGGCGTTTGGATTGCACGATACTTTTGTATTGTCATCAATAGGCTGATGAAAAGCACACCTTCTAACTGTATTCTGTTTCAAATGGAATAAGAAATTCCATTTGAAAAGCTGAACAATGTCTAGAATACAAGTTTGAGCTAACATGTTATAAAGATGGGAAGGGAGGGAGACATCTTCACAGGACCTTCCTCACCTGAGTTTCAGAGTCAGAAGTTCCACGTATAGGCTCTGTCCTTCTATTAACTGTATAATATTGCATATAACTTCCTCTCATGGGGAAGCAAAAGAAACGAAGACTGCAGTGGGCTGTGATCTGTGTTCTGGCTTGCTTTCCCTATGTGATAAATTAGTCCATCAGCACTAGTAGGAAAAGACAGAAGCCCCTTGAAATGTAGGAAGGACAGGTTGAGCTCATTACGTTGAACATCATATTGTTCAAGACAGTCCACTTCTCCAGTGAACTATGTGGGACCTTCACATTAAAACTGCAGCGTTTTCCTCCAGTGGAGAGAGTCCATTAACGTATAACTTTGCATTATAACATGAGCTTGATGAATAGTCTGGCTCTTGTGCTGAGTTCAAGTTTCTGTAATATTAAAGTAAAAGCTGCAGACTTGATTTGTGTTGTGGAAGCCTTTTTACTTATTTTACTTGCCATGAGCCAAAGGAGCTACATGAAACTTAGAGTCAGTGAGCGCCAAGGGGTTTGTCTGCAGACATTTCCACGTTGCAATTCATGCCTTTGAGCTTGTTTTGCCCCGACTGCTGCTTGTTGGTTGTGCAGTGCAGGAGAAGAGCTGCTTCTCGCTGCTGCTTCGTGCCGGGCTCTGGGAGGGCAAAAACAGGGCTGACACCTTCTGCTAGTGGGTCCTACTGCTGTTTGCAACTCAATGATTACAGTGAATTGTGGTCCTGGAGTTATTAATGCTGTTAATGGGTTCCCTGTACTGTTAATGGAATAAGGAGAGTAGAACAAAAGGGGATTTTTTTATATTCTTTCTCTGATGGTGTTAGCTGTACAGAGTGCCTTCCTGAGGATGTTGCTGTAGCTCTAATGAACCAAAAGGAAGTTAAACTGTGAGGAATGAGGGACAGATGAATTAATGTTCCTACTGTACTCATTTTACAGACTTCACCCCCCAGTAATCTCTGCTAAATGAGACCCTTGCTAAAACGATGCCAGGATGTGTCCTGTCAGTGACAGTAACCGAGGCAGTTCCCTCCTCTGTGCGTGGTGTCAGTGCAGCCCTAGCTCGCTGGGCTGCAGACTGCTGCATGGAGGCAAGAGCTGCAGCTGGAAAAGGGCTACGGAGGAGGAGGAGGAGGAGGATGGTCAGGAGGGTGCCCAGCAGAGCCGCCTGGAGCTCTCCTGGTGTGGGCTTGAAAGGAGCTTTTGGGGAGGTGTCTGTGGCCTTTCCTTCTGAAGGCCAAGTTGATTTGGGGTTTGTGTTGGGCAAAGTCAGTTCAGGTTTAACAAGGCTTTTGCTCTTAGACACCCATTTCTCAACTGTTTTAGACAAGACATTTGTAGGAAATGGATCCTTCCACTTCGAAGGTTGTGTTGGGAGACAGCTTCAGATGGCAAGAAAATGACCAGCTTCCCCTGCCTACGAAACCTCTTCAGTTAGAGCTCTTGAGAAAAATCGTATCTTGACCCATCAGGGTTTGAGAAATGCAGGTTGGGGGAGGGTGAGCTCACTAGGTTGCTATAGTGGATGCCCTTGCATGTGCCTGTTGTTTTGTTTTACCGGGGATGGGGAGAGGAGGGAGCATGGCTCTGAAAAGGGAACTTACATCTTTCCCCTTTCATCTTGCAGGACACGGGACACCCCTGCACTGCCAGTGATCCCGACACGTGTCTCATGCCGGTGTCTCCTCAGCACTTCATTGATCTCTTCAAGTTCTGAGACGTCCGCTAGGCGCGTGCTGCTCTTCGTGGCCGCTCTCGTGAAGAGCTGGGCAGGATACGTTATGCTTTTTGTGCAATATATTAAGTGTTATGTTTTGTTGTGGTTTCAAGTTATGTTGGGTTATTATTGGACAGGCTTATTCTGTGTGGATGTTGCTCAGAAAACAGCTGAGGAGAGGGACACGTGCTAAAGCAGAGCAAAACCTCGCTAGGAAAGACCTGCAGTGGATGACTTCTGAGTCCAAGGAAGACTATTTTAATCTCAACTTGAAATCCATTCTTTCACTGCCTTAATAGCTGGTTAAAACTATGTGGAAGACTTAAGCTATTCTTACAGGGACCAAAGGAATTTTCTGTTAGTCCTTTCTTCTTTCTTGAAGCCTTGGTTTTCAAGGCACTTCCATATAATTTGTACCATTATGAAGACTAGCCTGGAATTGTCTTGGACTCATAATGTCTGAATTACCAAGGTGGCACTAATCATAGATCTAGAGGATAAATATAGCTGTGGCTATCTGTCATTGAACCTATAAATGAAGTAAGCCAATATTTGTACATACATTATGCAAAAATATTTATTTTTCTTATAAGGACTTTATTAAATGACATATATAGGATGTGCTACAATAGGTCATAATCCAAGGGTCAGATATGGGGCTGCTGCAAAATAATGGATTTTTCTGACAGTAGCAAAACCTTCATTTATACTCTGTTTAATGTTGAACTAATGCATCTCCTAAATAGGAGGTGTTACAGCAATTTAACAAAAATTGAGTTGCTTGTTTCTAGGCTGCTCCAGTGGCAATGCATTAATGCTGCCAAGGGACATTCTAACCTGACAAGTTGCTGTGAGCTTTGGGAAACCCCAGAAGTTGGTCTGAGCTGGGCAGTCGGATAATAAATTCTCCAGGAAGCTGTCTTCTATTCTGTGAAATGAAAGTAATTGTGAGGCTTAGGCAGATTTAGGAAAAATTTGTGGGGTTTTGATTTTGTCAATGAGACTTAATATTGTAATTTACCGAAAAAATAAATAATGTGCTATCTTCTGCACTGCCTTGTTTTGAATCTAGCTCTGTATACAGTGTAATAAATCATGTTTTTATCATTCCTAGAAATGTCTCTTGCATAGAGATGAATCCACTTGCATTTTGTAACACGATATTTTTCTGTAAACTCTTCTTTGTAATGGCTAACAGGGAGAGAAATGCAAGCAGCCTGAATGACCCTGCTTTCCCTTAACTTGTTTTATTTACAGACCAGCTATCCTGTTTAAAATATATATATTTATCTATTTTAATCTCCCACTAGGCTGTAGAGCAGGAGGAGTTATCAGAAGGGACTTTCAGGTGAGGTATCGGCTGTCGAGGCAGCCTTGCAGGGGGCAAGGGGAGGAGGGCAGGGGCTCGTCTCCTGCGGCACAGGGTGCAGAGCCACCACAGCTCGACCCTCCCGCTGCCTCCTGCAGGGTGCTGCTGCTGCCAGCCTCGCTGCCTAGGTTAGGAGAGGAAGGAATCACTCGATGTCTTTTAAGTTTGGAATGCCAGTGTTTGCAATAACTTTCAGGTCTCTTACAAATGCCAGGTTGTAAGAATCTTCCTTTCACCTCCCCTGCTGCTGCTCTGCTCCCTCTTAGCAGCATGGAGGTGAGGGCTGGAGCTTTGCTCTGGGTGGAGGCCATTGAGGGCAGTGAAACATCCAACTCCTTGGAGAGGGATTTCCGTGCTCTGCTCCAAAGGCCTTTACAGGGAGCTGGCTTTTCGCACCTGCTCAGACTGGAGAAGGGAGAGGTGAGCAGCGCAAGCAGCAGTTCAGTGCGGGGCTTTTATTTATTTCTGACTTAAATAAAGGCTTCAAGGGCAGGCTCGGTTTTGTGAGCAGCGGTGCATGTCTGCAGTGCTCAGCAAAGCTTTGGGAGTCGTTCCCCAGCGTCATGGGGTTGGCAGAGTTTTCTTAGCCTGGGCAAATAGAACTTGATTGAAAGGGGTTACGTGGTGTGAATTCATCAGCTGTGTGACAGGAACCATTTTAACTGTGTCCCCTAAGCAAAGGACTAAGGGAGTGATTGTGATCAATAGTTTCCCCCTTTACTAAGGTAGGAGGGGATTTCAGCTTTAGGATAATGATCTTGTTAAGAGCACACCTGTTATAAAGAGCATGTTTTGACCACCAGCATTAATCTCATTGCCCTTTGCACAGTTACCATATAACTTGAAGCGTGTGCTGTAGGCGATCAGGATGCTGAGCTGGTAAGCCCTGAGGTGAGACCTTACCCGGCTGCAGCCCCGTGTCCTCCCGCAGCGCCAGCCCTGCAGGCACAACCTTGCTGCCTCCTCCCAGCCTTCCGTTGCTCCATAGCTTTTATCCTGAGCCCTGGATCTGTCATGCATAAGCGTGCCTGTATGTTCACAGCATGGGGGTGTCAGCAGCAGAGGCAGAGCCTGCCCTCCTCATGCAGCAGCAGCACCGGGGCCTCGTCTTGCAGGGCCCCGTGCGGAGCTGGGGCTCCAAGTGCCACAGCAGGTACCTGGGCAGCACGAGGGGCTCCCACTGAATCCCACCTAAATAAAAACAGCTGGTGGGGGTGGAGTGTGGTGGGAAATAACCTGCACAGATCCTGCCTTCCGTGGTCTTTGCTACTGACAATATTCCCCTTGTATCTAGTAATGAAACGTTCCCGCTGGGGGCAGGACTGGAGCAGTGGGCAGCAGTTGAGCCGCGTTCTGCCTGGGGCCAGGCCCTCCTGCCCCGGCCTGTCCCCCCCAACAAGGGCTCCTGCCAAAGGGAGGGCTTTCCTACTTTTTCCCTCTTTGTGCCAAGTGCCCAGTTAAGACCACAGCTTCAAATCACAAATGTTCCTGCAATAGCAAATGGGAAACACTGTTAAATTACAATTCAGGTTAGTGAACTTGAGCTAATTATTTCTTTATAACCCTGTCCGTGCTTCCAGCTGCAAGGCTCAGTGCTGAGTGCAACTTAATTCCCCCTGCAACGTTCAGGAGGACAGAGATGACTTTTCATGCTTGTTAAAGGCTGCACCCAAAGACCCGAAAGACCCTTGGGAGCCCTCGCTTGGAACATGGGTGAGGCGAGAGCCACCGCTGCGCCTGGCGCCTTCCCTGCCAGGTGCCACAGTCTGCGCTCTGCTCTTCAGACAATCCAGTGCTGATACTCAGCAAACAAGTCACTTTCCCCTCAGGTTTCTTTGTGTGTACGTCCCTGTACAACTGGGAGTAAAAGAGGTTCGGTTTTACGTTTGTTGCACTTTGCAGGCAGTTGGTCATTGCGCCTTCAGCTGGAAAAGCCTTTCTGGCCCTTCCCAAGGCACACGCAGCCACTGCTTAATTCTGAATTTACCTGAGGCTGGAAGCACTATTTAACTTTCATACACTCTTTCCACCTGGCTGCTCTCCATCCTATGCTATGAAAGCCTAAGTGGTAATGGAAGAATAATTCATTTGCTGAAGTCAGTTGTCCTTCCCCGCGGTGCTTAGATTATAGGAAAAACATTTGCATGCTGGAGGCGCTTCTCCCCCTTCAGTCGCCCTCATTCCCTCAGGCACAGCTATTTATAGACCTTATCAGAGACTTTTGAAGTTGTAAACCTGCAGTCCCCTTCTTAACATGACAATATCCCTTTAGAACTTCGCTATTTATAAGAGAAGAACTTTTAAAAGCCACCAGAAGTAAACATCCTTCAACATCATGCAGCAGTGCAACCTGGAGAAGGGAAGGCTGAGGGGGGACCTGATCAGTGTCTATAAATACCTCAAGGGAGGCAGCGAGGAGGAGGGGGCGGCCTCTTTTCAGTGGTGGGCAGGGATAGGACTAGAGGGAATGGCCACAAGCTGAGGCACCAAAAGTTCCACGGGACCTTACGGAAAAATGTCTTAACAGTGAGGGTGACAGAGCCCTGGAACAGGCTGCCCAGGGAGGTTGTGGAGTCTCCTTCTCTGGAGGTCTTCAAAACCTGCCTGGATGTAGCCCTGTGCCACATGCTCTAGGTGACCTTGTATGTGCAGGGGAGTTGGACTAGATGATCTCTAAAGGTCCCTTCCAACCTCAACCATTCTGTGATTCTACAGAATCTACAGCTTCTAGCCCATGACTGTGCTGTATTTCCTGACTGCTTCAGTGCATGGGCTGATCCTTAGTGTTCTGCAGCCCTTCTCCTCTCCTTACCCTATGCACAGAGCTCAAACATCCACTGGGCAGCAGCACGTTAAGCAGGTCGGTGTTGCTCGCTGCACGGGTAGCCACGGGTAGCCAATGGACCCTTTGATGGACCAGGCTGTGACTCGGACCCTGTTAAAGCCCTGCGAGGGCTTCCACTCACTGCACATAGTCTTCAAGCCATGGGAATAGCTGACACCCTGCTCCACGTGGTGCTGCACAAGAGGCCCTTCTACAGGCGCCTTCTACAGGTGCCTTCTGAGGATCTGTCCCCATTTGTAAGTCTACGAAGACTCCTACAGTTTCCCATTGCTCAACACAGGGTATCAGGAAGCAGGAGGTGGAGCCCAGGCACACAGAACGCTCCGATCACGTTCTCTTCTTTTCCCAAATGGGCAAGTTCTCAGTAATGCTTCAAAATAAATAGATAGATAGACAGACAGATAGATATGCAAGCAGAAGAAATATAATTAAAAAAAAATCCAACCTCTAGTGTGTAATTCATCCAACAAAAGGGATGAAAAACACACACACAAACCAAGAATTGTGGCACTAATGAGGAAATCACCAAAACCAAAAATTAATGAGGGATGATGAACTGCTGGGAGTATTTACTTGGTTAAAGAGGTAAAACCAACCTGAATAAAAAGATATCCCAGAAGCAGTGATGGTGAAGAGAAACTCAAAGAGTGTTTGAGAGATGAAAATTAAAGTGCAGAAGGAGAATTTGGCTTGCATCTTTCTTGGGCATTTTGAAAATCTGGGTCATACCTGAGAGGAAACCAGAAAAACTGAAAGCCAGTTCATGTGATCAATGCATGAGTATGAGGCAGATTTAAACTGTCTCTAGATGAGGAAAACAAAACTACAAGCAAGACCTAAAACCAGGGATCTCAAGGAAAAGAGGGAAGGACATTCTTAATCTTAGAGATCTCAGAGAGCAGAGGGAGAGCTCCAAGTCCAATACTTGAAGACCAGAATCTTTTCAGTTCAAATAAACCAGTAATTTGATCCTACTACCACCACTGAAGTCTTTGTTGGGTGCTGTTGAACAGACACCTTCTTTCAAGCCTATGATGTTGTTCAGAGCTTGCCTTCTACATCTGCACCTACACTTACCTCATGTTGGACCAAGTAGGTCTCATTTAGAAGTGCAGTACAGATTAGGTGTGGAAAAGTGCTTGCCAAGATCATCGTGCTGTGCTAGCGCTACTCCAAACCTGAGTGTGGACCTGTGCCCTGCTGGTCCTCCCAGCTGGTCATGAACCAGAAAACCAACCAACCAAAAATGTGTTCTGGGCTAGCTCTGGTTCTCTCACACTAAATCCCCGTTCTTCAAAAATATTCTCAGATGTTCAGGACTTCTTACTTCTCTTTATATTGCGCTTTGTTCCCCAAAGCTGGAAAAATCTTCTCCTTGGCCTGCCTCGGAATAGGCCTCGCGGCAGCAAGCAAGGCCTGTGGGCGGCAGCCGCGCGCGCGGGAGGGACAGACCGGATCGGGAGGTCGTGAGCAGGAACACACCTTGACACCACTTACTTGTTAGGTAGTTTTCAGCTTGTTGCAATGTAGAGGCAAAGATGCTTTTTTTTGTCCCCCCAATAACGGTTCAGGGGAGTTTCCTCACTTGTGCCAACCTACTGTGGCTGGTGACAATGAAGCACAGATGCTGACAGGGCCTGAACCCCGGGGTAAAGACAGAGCTGGGACCATGAGGAGAGCCAATCTTCTGTAACTGTTGGACTCCAAAAGTTAGTTACACTGTGGTTTAGAAATAACAAAAAGGATGTTTTAGTCTCGGACTCTCAAAAGGCCTTGTGAGGTGGTGGCCTCAGTGGTGGCCAGCGACAGGACAAGGGGCAATGGGTACAAGCTGAAACACGGGCAGTTTCATCTCCATGTGAGGAGGAACTTCTTGACTGAGGGTGACAGAGCCCTGGAACGGGCTGCCCAGAGAGGTTGTGGAGTCTCCTTCTCTGGACGTCTTCCAAACCCACCTGGATGCCGCCCTGTGCCCCGTGCTCTGGGTGTCCCTGCTGGAGCAGGGGGGTTGGACTAGATGATCTCTAGAGGTCCCTTCCAACCTCAGCCATTGTGTGATGCTACCGCATTGGTGGTACGCCTGACTTGTGGCAGCTTCGGAAATCTTGTGTTCATCCTATCAAACAATGCTTTACTTCCTAATGGAAAATGATGCTTGATTCATTTTCCTTTGTTTGTCCTGTCAAGCGCAGGTTGCCAGCTTTCTGTCCCAGTGTTCCAAGGAGAAGTTGTTTACAGGCCGAATGCAAGTCTGCCTAAAAATGTGTCACTCATGACACAAACAGCAAAGCGTTGGGTCCTCACGTGGGCAGGGAAGAGCTCTGTGATTACATGGCATGGAAGTCTACATTGCTACAAGCGGCAGACACTAAAACAGAGCTCAGAACAGTTAATATTAACTAATATGCACATAAATATCCAAAAGCTTTATCAGCAAAGAACAATTACACTAGGTAGTGTGCCTAGATTTTGGATCCATGTGTCCTTGCTTTGTGTCCTGCTCCCTGGTGAGGTGCTTGGATACTCCCTGTGTGAGTGAACGTGTTAGGGCCCGTTTGCCGCTGTCTTTGCAGCACGAGCCACGTTCGCAGCCACATTGGACCTGTGGAGCCAACACGAGGAGGCGGCCGCAGCTCCAGCACCTGCAGTCTCCAGGGCCAGGGGTAGAAGACATCCCACGCGGAAAGGCTTCGCCCACTCCACGAACGGGTTCTGTTTACTGGTTCTGTCAAATCGGACTTGTTTTGGCATGAAACCATTAATCAATCTCTGGATCAGTTCACTCTCTGGGGAACCTGACTGTTCAGTTAATTTTCTCAATACAACTAGATAGCAAAAAGGCCCACGATTGTTTTCACCTATAGACAAACTAGGTCTGGGAAATATGGCCTTGCCACTTTTTTCTGCAAAGGGCTATGCATCTTCTTTTCCAACTTGTATTCAGGATCTGTTATTAAACCTTCACTCAAGAGGTTAAAATTTGGAGCATCAGACAAACTTTTACTGGACTGTTACAGAGCTGAAAAGAGCAGCTATCCTGCATTGTTTTCTAAACACCGGGCACAAATTGGAAGGATTTTCTTTCCAAACGCAGAAACAAATATTATTTTTTTCCCAAGATCACTGTCAGAAGTTTGCAAATACCCTATGAACAGCTATTACCTCCTTAAACTTGGCTTACTATTATATATTTCCATGTTATTCTCTATTACTATTTACATCCTTATTTTTTCCACACTATTACTTTACAACTGTAGAAAAAAGAACTTGTATTTCATTCCCTGCTGTTGTGCTGGTTGCACTCACAGTAAGTGTGACCATCTCCTTGCAATATCCAAACTTAGGACTTTTGCTTTTCCTCTTCAATTCCCCATCTTTCAGGGTACAGAGCAAACAAGCAGCTTTCAACAAAGAGACAGACACTTAATAATTGAAGCCTTTGCAAACTTTATCACTGGTGGCCAAGTCTTTTAAGAAAGTCTTTTTCTTCTTCATAGCTCTGCTTTCATTTCGTTGATGTCTGAGTGTCGAGGTCCAGCTAGCACACGTCCGGGGGGGAAAAAAACAATAAAAATACGTTAGGAATGATCTAGAAATGCAGAAAGCAGCTGTACGTTCGGGCTGGGGGACCGCAACGTGGCGTGGCCGGGGACGCGCGGCGCGGAGCCGCTCTGCCCCAGCCCCTCAACGGGCAGCAAGGATTACGGGAACTGCTTGAACCACCGGCTGCAGGGAAACGGAGTATTTGCAGTGAATTCCTCCCGAGAATGGAATGAGCAATGGAACGAGGGGGATCCTCAGGGCTCAGCCAGTGTCCCCCAAAGCGCCCTGGGTGCCCCCTGTGGTGACGGGAGCAGCAGAATCAAAACACCGAAGGGCAGGCACTTCAGTTCAAACTAAATCTTTATTCATATGGAAAATACTATTTTTTTTTTTTGCAAATTATGCTAATAAATAAAAATACCCAGAGAGAACTTTGCTTAGAGTTAAGTGACTAGTTACAGCCACATGAAGCTTGTAATTCCCATTAAAACCACGCCAACAATCATGCAGATTGGCTACGAGAAAGCAATATAAACTATATTTTATCTTGTGCAATCTTATTATACAATCTTAATGCTATCTTCTTCTAAACCGTTTCACAAAGATTGAAATGCAAGTTCAAAACAAGTATTAAGGGACATATTTTACACTTATTCCACATAGGGAGTTGTGATAGTCAAGCCCATAAACGTAATTAAGCACTGAAAGAAGGTAAAAGAAAAGCAGACCCCACTCGGAAGATGCAGACAAACAGGCTTATGGACACAGCAGAAAGCTCACACCGGTGAGCTCTCAAAAGACAAACACGTTACCAAAGCCTAACAATAAATTATATTAAATTTAACAAGGTTCATCCTTAAAATGGTTCTTTCTGAGGAAACAGCACTTAAAAAGCACACCCGGGTTTACGTGGCTGGGAGGCACACCGCGAGGCCGCCGCTGCGCTTCCCCATGGAGGCCGCTCTGCTCCGTAACAGGCTTCAGCGTTGCACGCGCGCTCTTTACGGTGGCTTTAAAAACAAACGGGAGAATTCTGCAGTCGAGCTGTGCACGAAACACACGGTCAAGGTGAGAGACAGGCACTTGGCAGGATAATGTGCGAGGCAAAACCTCTGCCGGTCACAGCAGGAACAGCTACGTGGGGAGGGAAGCCTGGGGCTCGCGGCCCGCCTCGGAGCGCAACGCGAGGGCGGCCTCTCCAGCTGGGCACCTGCCCGGCTTGAGAGGGTTCCCGAGGCTGGAAAACGCCGCATTCCCCACCCAGGAGCACCAATTCTTTTCCACCGTTAACCTCAGCATTGGGACTTGCCCAGGGTAAGCGGAGTTTCACTTGCAGCCTAAATGACACAGCCTAAACACCAACCCTTTCTCCCCTAGGAGGATCTTTCTAAAATACAACCTGCAATGCCGCGTTTAGAGAAGCTTCTGCCAGCTTCCCGATCCAGTTCCTAGCATGAAACGCTAGTGATCCTTCATGTAACTGGAAAGCAATGTATCCCAACAGCCTGCAAGCGGCAACAGGCAGACCCCTGTGTTGTAGGTGTCCTGTACCTACCTGGTGGTGGTGACCTTGCTAGAGTGTCCCTCCAAGCACGCCAGGAAGGAAAGCCCAGGGAACAGCTATGGAGAAGCTGCAAGCCAAGGGGCACGCGTGCAGCTGGAGCGAGCGGGAAGGGAGTCGAGCAGGACAAGCTGCAGGCTTAGAAGAAAATGGCACGCGTCCCTTCTCAACAGCATCATCTTGTAAAAATAAGCCTACTGGATGGCCACTACATATAAAGATACCTGCTTTCTTGTAAAAAGGTTGACTTCATCCAAAGCTAACTGGATCTTCCCGCAGTCCTAGCCGCATTGCTAAGCAGCCAGCAAGTTTCAGCTCCGTTTTGCCAGTTTAAGGATCAGGAGAGAAAGGTCCCAGGGCTCATTTGGCAGGGGCGGATCTTTTCCCATGAGAGATAAACCAGCCCTTACAGGGGCCACAGCAACAAAGCGGAAACTAGTTTCACATCTGACCTTGACCACCCTGCTAATGAGAGACAAGATGCTAGAAAGAGGCACTTTTAGTATCCTATATACATTCCAAATCTCTAGTCCAACGCTTTGCCCCCTTTTACCAAAAAGGAAAGTATCGGTAGCTAAGCTTTATAATAAGAAAAGCTTCTGAAGTCACGTGCATGCACTTGCTTGCAATGGCTCAGGTATCCTGAAAATGCTGGAGTGCAATTCCATCACAGCTTATAGGAAAGGAAAGCCAAACACTCACAGAACAAGCACCAGCTGTTGTAAAACAGAGGACATACACCCTCCATAAGCAGTAACCTACCCCGAGGTTCGGGGCTACACATCCTCAACGCAGAGATGCTTTAGGCTCCCGACTCACCGCCGCTTTCCAGATTCGCAATAATTATTTACATTTCAGGTTTTTTGGCATGACATGTCTCTTAAAAACTGAAAATTTTAGCTATGTCAAACAACGTTCAGTATAAAAAGCTTTGGAAGACCCGTTTGAGCTGACTCTTGGTGAAGCTCCTGCGAAGGAGGCAGTGACTTCAGAGCAGGATTTTCCCATTTTGCTTGGACAGTGGAGCATCGTGTGCACAAGCTGGAGCATAGGCTGGGGCTCAGGAGTCACCAAACAGTGTGCTCAGTACAAGCATTCTTCCTGCAAGCTACACAGCAGTATTCTTACTAAAAAAGGGACAGCATCAAAACTAACATTTTGAGTGACCCTCCAATCTCAGGAAAACAAACAAAAACAGGACCTCAAGCTAGTGGAAGTTCCTACATAAGGCAGCCAAATTTACAACCAGTGTATACATTCACTAAGGAATTACATTTTTTTTTGGTAAAACCAACAACCCAACGTACTGCAGAGTCTGAATGTGAAATATAGGCACAAAATAGATTCTCTACTTCTTTTTTTTTTCAGTGTGGAAAACAGGTATTTAACAATGTAATAAGAAAATTCACTATCAGGTGAGCAAAAATTTGCAACAATCTGAATAAAACAAAGTACTGTATAAAGGTGCAATATTGAGCAGATTCGATTTTGGTTTCAACACACAAGTAAATATCAAGGAACCTCCCTCCTGCTTATAAAGCCCTTCACGTCACCAGCATCACTCTAGTTCTTCCCAGTTGTCAGTTAAGTTACCTTTGCTCTGCCGTCTAATGCTCACCAGCTTCCCCGCTGACTTGATGCTCCACCTGGAGCTGTTTCCTGAGCTCGCCAGGTTCGTGTATTTGGTGGAGCCTTTGGTTTCTTCCTCCCAGCCCGACCAGGCTGAACAGTCACTTAAAGTGCTTGCCGCGTCGCCGGCAGGGGCAGCAGCAGTGATGGGCGGCGGTTCCCATCCCTCAATCTCGTCTGGTTTCCTAGACTGGACGTTCTGCTTTATCACCAAACTGTCCCAAAATCCTGGCTTCTTTTCTGACTTCATCTCCTCCTTTAACTTGAGGTTTGTTCTGGAAAATAACAATGATGAGGCAATTATTAAAATTTCCAGAATTTCACTGTCAAATAATGCAGCTTCTCAATCTAACAGCCTATCCAATAGCCATTAATACATTTCAATTCATTTATTATACTTTCTAGTAAGGAACCTTAAATTTTTTCTCAACAAAAAAGCGTCATTTTAAATCTTAATACTTAAATCCAGTACCATCAGCATCAGGAAAAACTTCTTGTAAACCTGAGCAGAGCAGGATGTCACAGGGATAACAGGACATGACCATTTGCTGATATTAAACAAGCCACAGCTTTTCTTATTTTTTTTCCCTCCTCTCCAGTGAATTACACAGAGCTGCCTTTGGAAGTGCACCAAGTATTTTAACATGCACTAGTACAATTGAGGACTTTGAAAAACAAACAAAAACTACAACGAGGATCACAGGAGGTTTATGGAGATATTTTTTCTGCTGCTGGCTTTAACACCCACTCACTATTCTTGTCGGTTTTTCGTACCAGTTACCACCTTGCCAAGTTTTAACTTACACCCTAAAATATTTGATGTACATTATTACCATTTTATAGATACCATTTTCCCCTCTTAAAGAGGGATCTGCACAATATTTTGACAACAGTTTTGTTCTTCCAGAGGAAACCAACAAAACCCCTCTCTCCCCCCAAAATAAAAGGAAAAACCCACAACTACAAGGATACTAATTTCCCTAAGAGAAAATTTTACAGACTATTCCTGATGTTCCTTCCCTACTAAGAATCTTCAATCTGAATTAATTCATATTTTCAGTGCATAGACAGGCCTGTACATGCACAAGGCACAAGGAAAACTGCAGTATCGGGGGGACAGACACAACCTTCAGGGTTCAATACCCTGAACAGCAAACTGAAAAACATCACATGCTACTAATGTACAAATTCCCTTGCCACAAAATAAAATAACTAAATAAACAGGAATTTACTGCTGAAAGAGCTGTTTCTCATTAAGGAACACCTGAAATAAGCAGCTTGACATTACGTTATTTAAATAGAAATAGCCTACATTTTTAACAATTTTTTCCATTAACAAATTTCAAATCTAGGAGTAGGTATTTCAGAATTTTCAGAGCCATGGAGCCCACACACTTCCCTTGTATTCTGAGGCTAGAAGACTTAACAAACCTCATTTTTTATTTTAATAATAAAATAGAAAAAGTGGGCTATTATTATGGGCAAAAAGACAAAAAAAAGTCTAAAATATATACAATTTCCACAGTTACCATATTACACATACGCTCTTCACAAATTAAAAGTTATGCAAACAGCATCATCAATGGGCGAGTTTAAACTTAAAGTGGATTCTTTTATTCTTACATTTCAGCTTCAATTTCCAAAGATCTTTAATGCAAATTAGGCTCTCAACACCTATACAACGGGACAGACTGTAGCTGGAAGCTCTTTGGAAGTCGTTTAATAAAACAGGCTCAAAATGGAAGGGAAATGTATTTATACTGCAAATATGTGGCGTATATAAACACATTATTCAACACGGAAACAAAACATACTATGGCACATCTCAAAGCCTACATACCACTTGGGCAGATACACTAATAGGTAGCTCTTTTCTTCCTACGTGCAACGAAGGTAATTATGTTCATCCAACCTATACACACCTGATGTAACTGCAGAACAGACCTCTTCCTAGGACAGACTATCCTGTTCAGGAAATTACCCTTAATTACACCAGCAGATACACTGTGCCAAGCAAATACTTCAGCTCCAACAGGAAAGAAGCTGGTACAGCTACACGGCTTATTCCGTTTGGGTATAGGCAATCTCAAAGATGAGATAAGCAAGTAGAGAAGGTAATTCCTAAAATCGACCATGATTTATCCCTCAGGGATAGAGGAGAAGGCTTTGATTCAGAAACCTTTATTTCTTCTCTACAGTAAAATAAATAAATAAATAATTTTGAAGAAATGCAGCTGAGTTTCCTTTTCCTCCTAATACACATAAAAAGAAAGATGTTCAGTAAGTGTCCTTCTTCGTGGTGCATATATGATTCATTGTAAGTGCAAAGCATGGATTTTGAAGCGGGCATCAACATCAACTCCGCCGCGTTCTCCCAGAGCACCTGCCCCGGCCCACTCACCCTTTGGATTTTGGAGACCTGCATCCCGCGAGCAACTGCTGTTCGTCGTCTTTGTTGAACATAGAGGTTACTTCTTTCCAGCCGCGGAAACCTGCCCCCTGGACCTGTTTGGGGGATTGAAAATAGACACAAAGACCAGTCAGAGGGGGAGCGCGGCGGGCAGGACCGGGCAGCGGGCGCTGGGGCCCCGGCCCCGGGGCTGTGGGTGCTGCTGGGGACACCGCGGGTCTGCACAGGCAGCGGCTCGGAGCACGTTTGGGGCTGGCTTCCAGCAGTGGGGATTCCTGCCGAGCGAGGCCTGCAGGGCCCTGCGGACGCTCCGAGGGGCTGGGAGCGAGGCCAGCGAGCGCCGCGGGCTCCGGCCCCACGGCGGCCTGTGCCTCGTGCGGCATCCGCGTGGTGTGAGAAGCCACCTGAGGGGCTGCTGAGTCCCACGAGAGAGAAGTGAAACAGGAGGCTTCAGAGAAGCCCTCCACGTGTGTGTGAGGCACGGCCGTCGTTTGAAGCCACTGCGTCGCGCTGAGCAAACGGCGACGCACGGGAGAAACGGGCGGTCTCCTTCACCAGCTCCCGCGCCTCCTTCTCCCCCCAGGACTCGCTGGCGCAACCAGGGTGAATCTGAAGTTTATATTTTAACTGATTGCAGATTATACCTGATAAACCCACAACGCCCTTGAAACATTTGCCTGAAACAACCACCTACAAACGGAGCACAGACCCCGGGCAGGGAGACAGCAGCACTACCAACCCCGCACCCTACAAACAGCCCCAGCTTCTGAAGCTCAGCGAGCACGAGGAAAACCCCATGGTTTCCATCCGCTGCTCCTCCGTCCCGCCGTGCCCCACGGCTCCCCTCCTCGCCCGCCTTCCTGCAAACTCGAGCTCTCATTCCCAAGGCAGGGATAGGCAAGGTGGGAGAGAGTCAAGTTCCCTGCCACTTCCACACCTGCTCTGCCCACCTCTGCCTAAACCCCTCCTCATCTCACCAGCAATCACAGCAACCTCCGGCTTTGTGAGGAAAGCAACTTTCCTTACATTTTTCCAATCATTTTTCACTATGACAATAAAGTGAGCACAGATTATAATAAACTCTTGTGCTTAATTTAAACTTATGATTATATATTACAAAACAAACAACTAACATCAACTGTGTATGCCTGTGGTATATTTACTGTATTTATGTCATGAAAGGCTGGTTCTGTCAACAGAATAAAAATAAAAACAGACAAGCTATGGATAGTACCACACAGAAAACGCTATATATGCACACCAAATCTTCGTGTTTGAACTATCAGCCTGTATAAGCTGTACTCTATATAATGTAATCATGGAATAAATAATGGTCTAATACCTTCATTTTAGCCTTTAAATGGCTAGTCCCATTACCTTCTTCTGCAGCTCAGATAAATTCTGTAACAAGTTTAACAAGAGGATTTTACTACTCTGTCTTGGGTTCCTGTCACTGTAAAGCAGCACAAACCCTCCCAAAAGAGAATCTCCAAGGCATTGGCTCTTGAATACTGAAAAAGTGGAATTTCTTGGAAGTATAAGTCTGCTTAAAAAGAAGAGGAGGGGAGGGATGGGGAGGCACAGGCAGGCTCTAGAAAGCACTTAGCTTTTCATAATAATAATAATAAAAAAAAATCATCCTCCCATTACAGAGGACTGAAAGAAACCCTCATGCAATAGGGGCAACCCATAACAGCAGATTTGGCAGCAACGAGCTGTGAGGTGGGGAAAAAAAGGGGGAGGGAAAGAGGAACCTCCGCCACCACTGCAAATCCACAATTAAAAAGAGCACACAAGCCTTATTGGCTTAATCCTTTAGGCCTTTGAACTAGAAAAAGACAAAAATACACCCTAGCCATTTAATTTGTATGTAATCTTATCTTTCTTTAGTAACGATGGTTCACGAAGCCCTTGCCACGTAGCAAGTCTGCAGACTGTGAACAAAAAGCCTCTCATTGGTTTCAGCAAGCAATTTAACACAGACTAGTCTAACTTAAATTGCTTTTAAATAACTTTATAGACAGTGCACTATGAAGTTTTGTTCTTATCCAGCAAAAAAAAAAAATGCATTTTAACTCTGATATTTAAAAATTTAAGTTCTCTAAATCCCATGCTGATTTACAAACGAGAGAAAAGGACCACTGAATGTCAAGCAGATAATGTGAGCTTCTACATAAAACCCTCGAGAAGGCTGACTGTGCATTCCCTCTCCCTGTGTGTAGAGCACTGACTGCAAACAAGACCTTGTGCGAGATCTCCAGCAGGCACCAGCTCACGTTTTCCTAAAGAAGTCCTCCCACAATGAATCCACGTGTTCAGCAGATACATAGCAAAGTAGAACAATAATAATAAAAAAACTCCTGCTGACTAAATTGATTTATTATTCCCTCAACTGTTCTGAGCTGAAACATACATTAAGCCTTTAAGATACTAAGTAAATAAATGCTCAAGTGTATTTCCAGAAAGAATGAGGACAGATTAATGTACATAAGAGCATCAGTGCTCTTGTAGAACATATCTTGCTAAAACGTGGCAAGGCCCCTGTGTTGATAAGTGCCTCTGGTTGATAATAAGTGAACTGAGCTGAAAGCAAGAGGAAAACCTGGATCTGCAGCTACCACGTTGAGGCTCCTGCGTCCCACGCTGAGCCCCCCACTTCCCTTGACTCGTGTGGAAGGAGGAGGGCAGCTCGCACCCCAGAGCCCTCTCTGCGCTTCAGGGATATAAACGCTGGCAAAGGAAGGGTCAAAAGCTTCCCTCGAGCTCAGGGAGCTTTTCTCCAGCCACCAAACTGTTTCTTAAGCCAACATTTTCCTTTTTGACTATGGCTGTCATGTTGCTCTGTGACTGATTAAAGACAAAACTCAAATCCCCTGAGTCCCCAACCCCCTAGTTCTCCCTGCTGTATTTATATATTTCTCTTTCATTTTCTTTTCAATTTTTAACCTAGACAAATGTCACCTACATGTGCAGCACCAGTAGAAGCAGGAGATAAGACAGAAAACACCACGTTGCCACCGTGTAAACTCCTGTAGCTGCCAAGAGATGGGAACTGTTTGCAGTTTGGGTGCCTGCTTCCCCAGAAGATTGCGGTACAACTGGAGAGGATGCAGAGAGGGAAAACTGCAATTACCGAGGGGTGGAGCAGGGGTGGTGTAAGGAGAGACTAAAGGCTGAGACTCCCTAGGCCAGGAAGGAAGAAGCCCAAAGGGTCGTGGCTGAGGTTTACAAATATCACAAAGGCAGCAGATGAACTGAACTCAATGTGGGTCACCAAATCCCAAAGTCAGAGGACTAGGATGCACCCTAAGAAACTAAAGAGAAGATTTGTTTAAAATGGGCAGAAGTAAATGCTTATTTAAACACCACATGAAATTCTGTAACTATCTTCTGCAAAAAAAGAGCTAAACTACTAGCAAATTCAAACGAGGACCTGCCAAATTCACAAGAAGCAGCTTCATAAACAGATACCCTCTACTTAGAGGGTATCCTGTAACATCCCAAAACACTAACTCTTGATGCTGGAAGAACAGGCTAAAGAAAGAGGCCGAGGTACATTCTCCCTTGCAAAGACCTAAGGCAGAATATGAGGCTGGATGGACCTGTATCTGATTCAGTAGGAAATTTCCTATGATCTTACAGAGCATGAGAAAAAAAAGCTCAGACTCCAGAAATTCTGCTCCAGGATGGGCTTTCCTAACCCTGTCCCTTTCTCCCTGGTCACTGATGCCTGCTCCCACCGCCTGCATGCTTGCTTTCCATAACAGAGCTTAGACAGGGGCTCCTTAGTCATCCATGCAGGTTTCCTGCCACCTTTGCTTATTTTCCTGTTCATGAGAATGGACCATCCCATAGCTGGGAGGTGATCCATAGAAAAAAACCCCAAACACCTGTTTAACATCACTAGAACATATCCAGCTTTTAAAAAGCAAGATGCCCACAGCAACTGGAAATCTAGCACCAGATGTTGGCAAGTCCAGACCTCTAAGGGGCTTTATTGGATACTGAAGTCTACAAGTATTTACCAAAGTGTAAATGAGAAACAAAGCAGAAGAATCAAGACGACACTTCAGTGCAGTATCGGGTAGGATTAGGGACACCTATCTGGTTCCATACTTGATCTGCCTACGAGAGCATGGAGTATCCCTATCAAAACAGCCATTAATAAACTTTCTCCCCAACCTTCCATTTCAGTTGTTTAGAAGGTTGTGCAGCACAGTGTCCTCTGCAATCACCTAAAACAATCAATGGAAGAAAAATATACATATAGAAATAAATGTATTTCATCACTAGAAGATTTATGACAAAAAAAATGTCCTAATAGGCATCCAAAGATCTCAAGTGTTGAGCACAGATTCCAGTTCAGCAGATAAAATTCCCATTTATGAACTACTCTATCTCTATTTAGGAAGCACACCTCCACCATGAAAAAAATAAAAAATCTGCCATTTAATTAGTATACCCTATGAAAGGGGTCGCACAAGCAGTTGCTTCCAGAACATCATGTAAAGGATGCAGTCTGCCTATCCCTAGCACAAGTGTCTGCTGTTTCTCCCCCTCAATCCCAAACCCTCTGCTTTGGTGACGCTTCCAGGCTCAGTGTCCATCTGTCAGGCTGATTCTCGAGGGCGAGTTGCTCGAGAAGGCAGATCTGGTCTATGAGACACCCCTGCAGATGGGGGAGGTCCCAATCCTCACACTTACACAGCCTTCCTTGTGCCACGCTCTTGTATCTGGGGGAATAAGTTAATTAAAGGATGCCAGAACTGGACAACCACCATGGCCCGTGGAAGCTGGAGGAAACATCATCTCTCCTGTGCAGCAGCTGTTAATAACTCAAGCACCCTATGAAGCCTGCAGTTATCTAGCCCCTTTCTTCTCTACAACCCTGCACATACAGTGCAGCTCACCTCCTGAGCCTCGCTCTATAAACTCAGGCCTCAATGTAAGAATTTTTTGCTCTGCTGCCTATACTGACTCAAGAGAACCAACCGTACACAAACTGTGTATCTAAACTGTATATAAAGTGCCCCAGACAGGGACAGCCCTCTGAGGTCTGGAAGCCTCTCCTAACTTGAGAAGCATCACTAAAAATGACCGACTTACATACCAGTTTTCTCCACACTAACAAATTCTGACGATTCCTGTAATTCTGAGCTTCCCGTACTAGGCAGGCACCTTTGTCTGGCACTGAATAATGAAGCAACAACTGAACAGCCTAACAAAGCACCACCGAGAAGGCTCTTCTCTTAACTTTACTGCTGAAGGCACATAACTCACCACGAGAGCTCTAGCATAGGGCAGGAATACTCTTGAGAAATAAGAAGCCACACTAGAAATCATAGCAAAACAGTGAGCATCTGGGGATTCCAGCAGTTGGTTATATCTAAAACAGTAAACTCCTTCCAGAAGGCAAATTGAAAACCTATGCCACAAAACTTACATTTACATAGATAGATAGAAAGTTAGATGAACTATCTAACTAGGCAAGATAGATGAACTAACTAAATAAAAAGACTATTTGTAAATTTAACTTGAGAAGGTGTATGTGGTAATAAATGCTAATATCAAGGGGAAAAGAAACGGTGTAAAATTCCATTTATTCAAAGAACGACACAAAGGAATTGGGCACAGTATGTTAGATCTACATGATAAACAGTTCCAAAGTAAAAGATGACAGTACTTGGGAGGATCACTTGAACTACAAGGGCAGTGCTTTATGAATGATGGAGCTGCTTTAGGAGCAGGTGCCTGTAGCTGGATACAAATTCTCCCTGCAGTTCTCTGCTCCCTGCCTGCCTGCCCAGCAGTGGCTCCCTGTGGGTGACAACAGGCCGCACGCCAACAGCCTCGGGACCAAAGAAGCAATTAGAGGGGATTCCTGCTCCATACCTGCAAGGAGAATGGGCATGGTTAGTGCCCCTGTGTAGCTAAGCAGCTAATCCCTAAAAAAGAAACCCTCTCTGCTCAGCATGCATGAAATGAGATTTCCAGAAATTTATGCTTTTGCCAAGTTTTAGCAGAATGCTGCAAGTGTTTTCATATTAGAAGTCTGATAGTTGGTAGATCAAATTCCTTCAAATGAGAGGTATTCCAGAGCACTTTTGTTTGTTTGATTAATGGTAAACAAAAAGAACGGATTTTCCTCTCAGCCTTGACTGGGAAGAAACAATTGCTTGTGCTACAGCTTCCCCTCCTCCTCCCCCGGCAAAAGGAGCCCCTCCTCACAAAAAAGCTGGGGATGGAATTTTCCATATAAGTAGTTTATAGTTCAGTGAAGTTACAGCTAAGCATTTTAAAGTAAAAAACATCAATCAGCTTTAATTCCAGAAGTGCTGTTACCACCTCACAGGAAAGCTATTCATAACATGCAACAATTCAAGTAACAGAAAATGAAGAAACAACCTCCCTTCCATTCAAATTTATTCCCGGTATCAAAGCGTTTCCTCCAAAGCATTTTGGAGGAAAAAGTTCCAAACTCCCTCAGTTTCTCATGTGCAAACCCAGAGCTACTCCATTGTGCATCTCTGATGAGCCCAAACTCCACAGTTTGGCCCTGCAAGAAGGTCCCAGCATTTCCAGTCCCATGTTATTAAGATGTTGGGGTTTTCTTCCTCCACCAGAACTGCTCTCTTTTCAAAAGAAGGCGCTGTAATCACTCTAGATGGTGCCTTCACTCTGGTTTTCACTCAGAATTTCTGCACTTTGGTAGAACATCAGAGATCATCCAAGGCCCTGTGGTCTCATCCTGCATTTCTGCCCTGCCCAGGCTACCACTAGAGGGTTCGCAGCTCCTCCCTCTGAAACACCAAGAGGCCTAGAGGATATGGCCACAAACTGAAGCACCAAAAGTTCACAGGAACCTAAGAAAAAAAATTCTTAACAGTGAGGGTGACAGAGCCCTGGAACAGGCTGCCCAGAGAGGCTGCGGAGTCTCCTTCCCTGGAGATCTTCCAAACCCACTTGGATGCAGCCCTGTGCCACGTGCTCTGGGAGACCCTGCATGTGCAGGGGGTTGGACTAGATGATCTCAGGAGGTTCCTTCCAACCTTAAGGATTCTATGAAAGCCCCATGCTGAAAAGGCCACGGGCACATTCACCAGCCCATTATCGGTTATTCAGCATTTCACAACTTCTGCAACATCACTCTGCTGGCAGCTCTAAGACGAAACATCAGTAAAATCAAAGCGCTCTCAGCACAGACAAGAAATTATCAAAAGATGAGAAAATAAGGAGCTTCTCTGTGAATCCATTTTTAACATAAGGGGGGTTATTTTGCAACACAGAAATACGGCAGCTCAGTAGACTGCCTGATGACTTCCGTTTTCTAAAACACACACTTAGCAAATCTTTCTGAATGACTAAGGAATGAACTAAAATTTTTGATATAAAACTAACAGAAAATCCTAAAATCGGCTTAACATTCATCACCTGGCATAAAACAACCAGTAGTTTATGTTTTCATAAAAAGGAATCTGTTTTTTTCTAAAAAGCAGAAAATACACAGTACAATTGCACTTGTATTTTAGTGAAAATTACACTGCATCTGAAGTAGAACAAAACAGTAGTAACAGAGGCAGATGTACAGTTTATGCATATTAATGTCAAGTATCCTATTACACTAATGAAACAATTTTAAGTGCTTTTTTCCCATACCTATGGAATTTCAAAGCAAGCTCTAGCATATAACAATGACTTCCAGTTCTTTCATCTTCTATTAATGTATTTTAAGAATATTCAAAAAAAAAACCTCTTGGACACATATCAAGGTAAAGAATTCTCCCTTGTACATGTACTTTTCTTTTCTGAAAGAGATACAAAGTGAAGTTCTTAACTTCTTGTGGTGAGGAAGCCCACTGAGTTGCATATAAAATATGCATTAAATAATACAAATCCTTTTACTTTTCACACTTTTATTGCCTATTATGTCTTTAGACTGAATTTCAGTTACTCATTATTTCTTTTCATTATCACAGAAAAAAACGGAATTCAGCTGAATGTTACTGAACTATTTGTTGCTCATATCTTCAAGGAGAACCAACCACTGACACTAAGAAGAAGAATCATAAGTAATTTAAAAATCTCCCATGAAGTGCATAAATAAGCCTCAATTCACGCTATACATGAAAAGTTCTTAACTGACATTGAAATATATATGATACAAAACAAGTTACAGTTCCAAAGAACAGATATTTACCTTTGTCGCAAGCTGTGACACTGAAGATGAAACTTCATCATGGAGAAACTGGTCTTTATTCTCAAAAAAAGAAAAGGATAAAGATAAAAAGGCACCACAGTCAGTTTCAGTTTGACAATAAACAGTGATATTTTTCAGTGTATTCATAATGCTTTAAATTTTATTCAGCCCATCAGAATATGTCACAATGCCCATGAGAATTGTCAAATATGACCATAATGCAAAGCTAACTGAACATCACCAACAATTAAAATAACAAAACTATATTTAGCATCACAAAAATGCTACATCAGAAGTAAAAAGATATGTACGAAATCAAGCTTTCTTTTGCAATCCCCTGTATTCACCTCAGTCATTTTCTGTGTTTATGAGTTTCCCAACGTTTCCCAAGGTGTCAGCTCTTGCTGATAGCAAGGCCCATGAGGGCGCCTGCATGAAAATCTTCTGCATTGTTTGACTGCTAAAGGCAGCTCTTTAGATGACTCTTAAGAACAGGGGGCCCAAATCTGTCACCTTCACCTTTGAGAAACCTGAGCTTCAGATCCCTTTTTTTGTTGCTCTTATATTGATTTTAACTTGCCCATTAATATTTCCCTTTATAGGCAATACTGCATATTATATTCCTCCTCTGGAAGACCTCTTTCTCTGGAGATCTTCTAAACCCACCTGGATGCCACCCTGGGTGTCCCTGCTGGAACAGGAAGGTTGGACTAGATGATCTCTAGAGGTCCCTTCCAACCTCAACCATTCTGTGATTCTGTGATATTCATGGCCATGGACAGAATTAGGAGCCACAATGAAGACCATCAGACCATAGTTCAGTTTTAACTGTATTTAGAAAACACTTTGGAATTACCCCTTGGGACCGAATACAAAGTCAGGAACTCCTGTTATCAGTCAAAATGAGAATATTACTTCCTGTGAATCTTTAACAAGTCACAAGATTTTGGTTAGCTGTCTTTAAAGCAGGATAGCATTGTAGGTGGCATATCGAGAATGACAAAATTTAGATTTGTACAAGATTAAAATGAAATTCAGGGACTTTTTTTAAAAAATGAGAATTACTAGCAATGTTTTAAGCAGACCTCCCCCCCCCCCCCAGATATATACAATTTCAGAAGTTTCCTGTTTTTCCCCCAACGTTGCCAACGTCCCTCAGCTTTGGGCTGAGGCTGCAAAGCCTGAGCTTGGCGATACCTCCACTTGGACATGGCACAACAGCTACACAACACTTCATCTCATCTTTCAAAAGTTTTACCAAAAAGAGAAGAAAAATAAACCCAGACATATAGAGCTGTCAGAGCTGCAGGTTTCATCTACCACCATCATCGATCCAGAAGAAACAAGGCGACGGGCACCAGCACCTTCCCCTTCGTTTTAGTTTTCCCAGTTTCGGAGTATCTTAGGAAGGGTAGGAAAAGCAAGGAAATGCATAAGCCAAGTTCATGCTCTGCTATGAAACACACAGAGGTGCGAGGGCAGAGAGTCAGAACACGAAGCCGCTTTCGCCCTGCAAGTTGCTGCTGGAAGAGACGGGAGCTGCAGCGGGCCCTGCAAGTGGCTATGGACACAGTTTGTGGGCAGAATAAAGCATGAGAGCTCTCTGATGAAAGAGGCAATTTGGAATAAATGGTAGGCAAAAGGTTAATTATTTTTTCTTAATGTGTGACAGCTGTGGGTTTTGTTAAGATATTCATACCCAGCGCTACACGCCACGCCAAAGGAGTGAAGCAGGAGCTCGCAGTATCAGTACTCTCACACGCGGGAGGGCCGACAGCAACACAAATTTGAAAGGTATGAAATGCAAAGATTAAAGGAAGGTTTCATAAAACCTTCAGGAAAATAACTGGTGAGAAGCAATTACTTAAAATATTTTTTTTTCTGGAGTGGAACACTTAGCAATTTCAAGAGGCCAAGGAGATCTATAAAGGGAGCTACATTCATTGTGAGATTTGTTCCTTGAGATAAGGAGGGCTGGACTGTTGTGCTGCATTTCGAATGCCCCAGGACACCATGTCCCCCAGGCTTGCATTAATTCCTGGTCCAAGCTGGCCGGCAGACTTCGATTTCAGAATCTCCAACATTTCTAAACGTTTTGTGAAAAAACAAACCCACCTATGGCTCGGGAAAGCAGAGAGAACCAAATTAGCGTCCCACAGCAACAGAGAAATGGTGGGATAGAGGCACAGGCTGCCACTGCACACGCTGACCCTCACGCAGTCCGTGCGGAAGGACCTCGGGGCCTGAGGGCTAGACATTAAAAAAGACTAGGAGTGGGAAGATCTAAAGAGAAAATGCATGAATCACATCCAACTTCTGATATGTATTCTCTGTTTGTGTTAGTGTTCAAAGCTTGGGCAGCTGGCAATTCATTTTTCACTTTCTGCGCTGGAGAGGCATTCACAAGAAGTCAAGAGCAGCCTGCTCCACCACGTCACGTAGCTACTGCTGGCAGCCCCATCAGCTCTCTGCTATCTCCCTGTGTTTGCAGTCTAGCTAGCTTGCAGTTATGACAACTCAATTTTGTAAAAATTTGGACCGCATTCTTGGAGTCTCTAGTAACCAAGTAGATGACTAAACGCAAACACCAGTGGGAAATGCTGATCAACAACTTGAATAGGCTTCCAGTTCTGGCAGGGGAATGTTGGTATGCGCGGCGTGTTTTCCTAAGGAAACAAGTGCCCTTTTGTTGGACATACTGCAAACCATAAGGTACTCAAGGGATTAATTCAAGTAGCACACAAACCTTTTTGTACGGAGATCAAAATTGTAATCTCCTTCCCTCAGCTTCCTTTGTGGTAAAGTAATTAATTAGTCTCCTTAGATCATTCACTTTAATAATTCAATCCAAGAGCAGAAACACTGGACTTCAAAGAGTTAAAGCAAATAATAGCGTCGTCTCCCCCCGCGTGCCCTTCTTTTGCTCCAGTACATAAAATGGTTTATTATTGATTTTCTGCAGGCAGTTGTGGAACCCATACTAGATGTCAGAGCTGAAAGCACGTAAACTAAACAAGTTATTATTCTAAGAGCAAATCCCTTCAGTGTAAATTATCACTGTCCTACTGCACCATTAAATCCCCTCTGCCTATTGCCATGGCTCACGGAGGACTCGGCATAACTTGGAGTCTGTTATCCTGACTGTTAGTGAGATTATGACCTAGGTGAACAGCAGTATGTGAATCACAGAATCACAGAATATTTAAGGTTGGAAGGGACCTCTAGGGATCATCTAGTCCAACCTTCCTGCTCAAGCAGGCACACCTAGAGCATGTGGCACAGGGCGGCATCCAGGTGGGTTTTGAAGAGCTCCAGAGAAGGAGACTCCACAACCCCCCTGGAAAGCAAAATAAAACAGAGACAGGAGAGCTGGACACAAACACCCAAGGGAATTTAGTGATGGGAGACATAGGAGGACAGGGATAGAGAACCTGGGGAATTACAAACCTGGACTTTAACTCTAGAGCTGGAAAGACTCCCCAAACACTGACAGAAACTAAAGAGGAGAACAACTGCATGGACCTAGGCTGAGAAGAGGCAGCACAGACCCCACTGCTGGTTCATTGACCTAAAGCAGAGCTAGCAAAAGTGCAGAGCTTCCTTGAGCCGGGGGAGATCTGGGTCTAACTTCACATGAAATAGATGAGACTAAAGCAGACTGTGGATGCAAAAGTCACCCTGTTTCTTTAGTTTTATAACTGAAAGAGAAGCAGCAGAGAATGCAAAGTATGCTGAAATTAAGGTGAGAGGGAAGTTACCAGAGAAACTCAGTGGCATCCGGCCACATTTTGTTTGGCATACATAAATACACTTGGAAAAAACATATGCATACCAAGTCATGAAACTGAAAGAACTTCCAAAACAGTGATGAAATGTAAATGGACAAAGAAATAGCTCTATTATTTTAATATACCCTTAACAGAACTGAAAAAAATAGGACTGATCTGTAGCTGAACACTTGCACAAAACAGAGTGTGCACTTGAAAAAAGAAAAACAAACCACGAAAGATGGTGTATCACAGAGCCCTACCCAGGGCACGGTGCTCAGCAGGCACTAAAGCCCAGGCTCAACTGTGAATTGCCTCTGCTCCTCTCTGGCAACACAGATTAAGATCAGGTCATTAATCTCGTCCTTATTTCATCTGCTGCTAGACCTCCAGCTTCCACCTGCATGTCCTTAAAGCAAGCGCATCACCCCAACTAGTAATGTGGGCCGATGATGACGTTTTCTCATTAATATCACAATGAAAATATTACGTTATCCATTTATAAAGTCTGTTCATGCTCAAGGATAATTCAGTATTTTAACCGTGTGTGATTTTTTTCATATACAAAAGAGACTTTTGCACTCCAAATTACTCACTAAATTCAGAAACCATCTGCATTAAAGCAGTTCTCCATATAAAAAACCACTCGTGATGACCACTACACTGCACGTCTCCTCGGCCGCTCTGGCAAAACTCAGGGTACATTTTCCTTTCTCTTTGTGCACAAAACAAGGCACATTTAAAAGGTACATTAAAGAAGTCCATTTCCACGGCCATACGTCTTTGCTAGACAACACTCAGCTCTAAAGAGGCTTCTTGCAAAAGTCCAGGTGACTATTTCAGATTCAGCAGATAACCGACCCCGTGCATCAAAAATACTTCTGCCTTCCAGGTCCCAGTCTTTTGTAACTACCTTTATTCACCTTTATTCATGGGCTTGAAGATAAAAAGTAATTTTCCTATCTTTTCATCTTCAAAATGATCAAAACTGAATAAATTAAAATCACGAAGAAACACTTTCCTCCTACTAAAGATCCCACAGCTGTCAAAAGCTTGTTTAGCATTTTCATAAACTGTTTCACAAGAAGTTTTAACTGCTGACTCTCCCAGTTATTGCTTTGCACTCCTGGCCTTTTCAAATAAAATAATCTACATGATTCACATATTTTTAGTGTGAATAGATAGTGAGGGCCCAAATTTACTGCAGAAGATTTCAGACTATAAGCACACATGCAAGAGCACTTTTGTATTTATCCCATTTATTGAAATTAAACATGTCAATAGTGTTATTAAAATAACACTAGAGTACTGCATTCCTATGCTTTAAGTTTTTACATGAATACAGGAGGGTTTTTCTTTGTTTAGTAATTGTTCATGTTACTGCACAGCTCTGTAGCGAGTTATTTTACTCAGGCCTTGCTTTCCACAAAGTGTGAAGAACCTTATACAGCTTAAAATACAAAATCTTAGCTCATTAAGAATTTGGTTTTGTCCCATTAGATTCGAAAGCCTAATCTGAAGTATTTAAAATATGCTTCGAGAATTGGAAACAATTATATTAAGATCCAACTAACATCAATGTTAAAGCTGAAACAAAGTCAGTCAGTCCTCGATTTGACTAGAAGAGCTTCCATACATAATTCAATTACTCCAGTGAAAACCTTTCCATTTCTATGACACCAATCTGACTAGAATTTTTTCCACGAGCTATTTTTATAACTCCTACACACAAGGATTTTTTATTTGCTAACTGTTTCCTGATCCAGAAAACAAACTGTAGTTCAAAAGAGAGTAGTGGACATACTATTTTTATGCAGTTGTAGGCATCTAAAATTAAATTACACATCTAGAAACAGGATCTTCTGGTAGTAATGACAATATTTGCATGGCATAGTTTCTGCAAAATAGTATCAAATCAGCCTGAATTTGTGATTTTTAGTTATAGAGTTCACCAGCGAAACCACTGTTTCTTTTTGATGCATCAGCTTCAGTGTTCACATAGATCTATCAAACCAGTATCTGCCCTGACAGTAGCCAGAGCTGATGGCAAAACCCTTTGGAAGAACACTTTCATGATGACAGAATTGTCTACCTGTTAAGAGTTATTCATTCATTTGTAATAACTCCACATAATGGTATCTCTAATGTGTAACCACTGTCAAAAGACAGGTTTATACATTTTCCCTCTTTATATTGCAGTTATTTTACTACTAAAATACTCACGGGATGAAAAACATGAGTTCTTGTGTAAAAGAGTAGGTTAGTTTGTTTGTCCATTAATGGCAGAAAAAACTCCAGCCCTATTAGGGGAGTATGACCCTACACCTTGCAAAACTATACGGAGATAGAACAAATACCTTAAGAAAAGATTTCAGTAAATGATCAGAAGAAGAGGACAGTAGTTTTATGGATCATTTGAAGGGGCTAATTCTGCCCTGGGCTAGAAGGGAAGAAGAGAAATGAGGTTGCTGCCAAAGAGAGGTGACCTTAGCTGGTAAAGCACCAAAGCAGCCACGGCAAGTGATAACACTGACAAACGGGCAAGTGCAAAGAGTCTACTAGGTAAAAACTAAGTGAAAGCAAGGATAGAAATTTGAAGCGTCCTGAAGCAAAGGGAAACCATCTGAAAATGTAAAACCGAAGGATGCCACAAGCTTTACGCTATAAGCAACAACATGAGCATCAGCAATGGCACGTGTACAGACTAGAGGAGGAGGGAAACGCCATGCAATGGTTGGAAGCTGAAGAGGAGGAAGCAACCATAGGATGCAGGGGTCTGCACAGGAATTTCAGCTGTCTAGACAGAAAGAAAAATAAGACTTGGGTTTTATAGAGGAAGCAGCAGTAAAGAATAGACACAGATTCTCTTTTGCGTAAGAGATAAAAATCACAGACAGTCTCGAGCTCGCTCAAGATTGACAAAGTAGTAGATATTGATGTGGTCTACAGAAGGAGACCAACCAGAAAGCAGATGCTTTGAAAGACTTCTGAGAGAACTAAACAACAGGAAAAGCAGCAAGGGGCAAGAAGTAAATGTTAGCTGGGTCAACGGTGTAAAAACACCAGCACAAATGGGAAAGTGAAGCACTTAGAGGTGAAGGATTTTTAAAAGACTAAAACCACAACTCTGTAGAGCTCTGTGAAAGCGGCAAGGAAGAAGTCTGAAGAGTTGCCGAAGGATAAATCAGACAAGGAGGTGGAAGAGCAAGAAAAGCAGGCCAAGGAAGATTTCCAGAAAGTTTCCCCCGTCAAGCCCACGGTCGATGTTCAGGAATGACGGCTGAACAGGTGACGGGTTTTAGAGAGGAAAACGTCACTGCAATGTTGTAGGACCAGCTTTGATGGCAAGAAAAGAAAGAGCAGGCGAGGAGACAGGGGCCTTGTGAACAAATGAGAAGAGTAATGTAGGCAAAGCCATGTGGGACATATTTAAAGGGTTAGAAAGTGAAGGGAAGACTTTAGCTGGATTAATATTTACTGCTTTATTTTTAATAATTAAAAAAAAAACAACTTTTATTCAATATATTAGGAGAACATACAACCTGCTATTCAATTCCCACCTATTCCTTCAGGGCCTGTCTGCTTTCCATTCATTTTAAGATGAAAGCATGTATTTCAAATCATACCAGAGACTTAAACATATTAATTAAAATAGATAACTTCAGTTCTGTATAGCTGGCTTTAAAACACCCAGCGAACAAGTCTAAACAAAATTCAGCACAAAACATGTTTCTGCACATGCTTTCTTTGTAATTTCTGCTATATTCTTACTATGTTCAGAGGAGAACAGGTCAAGAAACACAAAACACACAAAATATAAAGCTATAAAAGGCAATACAGATCACCTGCACCCAGCAAGTACTGTTTCCTTTTGAGCACCATTTCACACGGGTTCCATGAAACACTGACACGTTATTGACCCATTATAGTGACTTTAATCAATGAGGACCTAGCATGAGTATGAAAACGTGGTCAAAATCACTAGTGTTCTCCTTCAAAAAGCCTGCAGTCTGAAACGCAGGAGCACCTTAAAACCTGTGTGCGTCTGCCACACACTGCTGGTTCTTGCAGAGAGACATAAAAAAGGCATTAATTTCACCTTACGCATTTGTACTATTTACATGTAATAAACTGTTTGCATGTATAAATCACAGCTTTTGCCAATAAGGCATGTTCATATTGCAAAAAGAGACTAAGTATAAGTTAGTTTTTAGAATTCAGTCCAGAACTGTCTGGTCTAAAACAAAAATATACAATTCATACAGTTATTTACACAAGTACTGGTCAGAATTTACTTATCTTTCTTATCTCAGGAAGCAGTTTACTATTTTAAACGAATGTTAACAATTCAAAACACTTTACTGTATGCAGAAACTTTTTTTGCTAAAACGTGGCTAAAGGCTGACGATTCCCTCCCACTGCAATTTTCATTATCTAAAATTTCTTTCTGTTCTCCCCTGGAACAGAATCAAACCGTTCTCAGAAACAAAACTGACAAAACTTCTGTCGTCAGAGAGAACTTTTAATTTACACAAATTCAAATGTCTGCCTGAGTAAGCCTAGATCAGGCTTCCACATCCAAATGAGATAATTTGTATGGGGTAACAAAGATTATTTTTATTTCTAGCAGCTCGGTTCTTTGTTCCTTTCTACTACTACAATCATCAGGTTGTTCTGTAAGAATTCCTTCTGTCTTTCTCAGCTTTGAAGAAATGTCCTATCAGCAAAATTTCATTAT
This sequence comes from Nothoprocta perdicaria, assembly GCF_003342845.1. NCBI lineage: Eukaryota > Metazoa > Chordata > Aves > Tinamiformes > Tinamidae > Nothoprocta > Nothoprocta perdicaria. The sequence continues at coordinate 190,518 of NW_020454494.1, forward strand.
CCTGGAAGACTTTCAATCAGCTCTGTTTTTAATGGCACAGATGCCACTACTATATTCTGTAAGTAAACAGTTTCAGGATTATTTATTTTATATTTGAATGCTTGCTCCATTAAAATGAAAACAAAGTCAAAAGATCTTGTTGGCAAACGCAACACATTGAAAATTAAAATCAAAGCGTTAGACTAGAGTTAATCTTCCCATTTACCAAAGGAAGCGAACACAGAGAAAAGGAAGTCTAAGAGTGATTTTATGCCCAAAGGCTACTGCAGGGCTTTCTTAATTTATTAAAAAGCACTCAAAGAAGTTATTTAGAGTTTGGCCCTCAAGAGAGAGAACTGGGGAAGTCCTGAATTTCTTTCTCTTGGTGGGGAAGTTCTTCACTCCCAGTTGAAAGTGGCTGCGCGATGACAACCAGGAGGAGAAGCTCTTGGAGACCAAGACTTTCTGGCAGTAGTTTTACTTTCCCCAAAGTTGGCTGAGGGATGCTGACCGGGACAGTACAGATCTTGGAATATGGATGGACAAGAGAGCGATGCAGAGACAGCTGAGTATTTCTTGGTCATGGGGACTCAGGTTCCTGCACAAAACAGGGGATGAAATACTGGCAGTGCTGTCAGGATAGAAGATTCATCTTCTGACCTGGGGGTAAGGCCAGGGGCTCCAAGGGGCTTTGGGGTGTTTGTGGCCAGAGAAGAGGGGCTGTGAATACTCAGTGGGACTCAGGGAAGCTTTGGGGGCACTGAGGTGTCCAAGTGAGACCAAGGTGGCAGGCAGCAACCTGCAGCATCCTGAGAACAGAGGCAGTCTCCAAGCATCCCAGGATAGAGGCTGCAGAGGGAAGGCGATCCCGCCTGGCACGGGAGGATGCAGAGACCCCCGAGGCCACCTCGAGTCTCCCCATCGCTCCCGGCCCTGGAGGGGTCCCCAGGGCCCCTCCACCAAGGCCTCCGCGCCACAGGACAGGGTCTCCCCATCCCACACACGACAGAGCTGCTGCCCGGGGAGCAGCGGGCCTCAGGGGGACCCTGCGACTCCAGGGCGGCCGTGGGCACCGGGACAGACCTCACCGGTGGCTTCGGACACCCGTGAGCGCCGGGAAGAGGGAGGCAGCAGCGGGATGAGGCAGGCACCGGCTGCTGCCGCGGGCAGAGGGTCCCTCAGCCATGGCAGGGGCAGCGGGAGCAGCAGGGCGCCCAGGCAGGCTGCTGCCGAGGCGGCCAGGGCAGGGAGCCCCGCCGGGGCGGACGGGAGCCCCGCCGGGGCGGACGGGCTGCCGGACACCAACCTGCGGCTCGGGCGGGCTCCGCGGGCAGGGGAGGCCCCGCTGCGCTCGGCCGCGGC
>NW_020454494.1:193107-304398 GCF_003342845.1 Nothoprocta perdicaria
CTCCACCTGAACACTGCCAGGGATGGGGACTCCACCGCGTCCCCGGCAGCTTCGGACGTGCGGCTCCATGGAAATCCCGGTGCTCGTTTTGCCGCTCTGTCCATTGGTGGGACAGGCCTGGGTGCCCAGAGAGCCACGAGGGCGCCCTGGCCCTGCGTGTGCCCTGGCACGTCACCTTCGCTGCCCCAGCGCTCCGGGACCCAGATCCCGCCTGCCCGGCTGGACAAGCGCCTGCTGTGGGTCCAGCTGCCCCACGGGCAGCGGCTGGGCCCTGCACACAGGCTCCCAGCTCACCAGTTTGCCATGAATCGAACAACAGCACCTTTCTACCCTGGAGCAGAGCATCCCCACCAGCTGGCACCACAGCCCGGCAGGCATCACCCCTCTCACTCCCATACCAATCACGGACTTTTTGAGATGATTTGGGAATGTTTCATACCTAACTATAATTTATTGCCCAGCTCCACAAAAGCCACGTTCACTTGCCTTTAACTCAAGTCATAGCATTTGCATCAGGAGAGTCTGAGCCCTCTGTGTTGGGAAGGAACTCGGGGAAATCACATTCGCATGCCTAGAGCATGTACACAGCTGCTTGAAGGCCTGGAAAAACTTTAGTGTTGGAATAAATTTCCAAACAAAATATTCATTATCTCATTTTCAATCCCTTCTCTTGCAAGACTAAAAAATTTCTAAAACGTGAACTGCAGAATTCCGTTTCACATCTTGCGTTAATATTAACCGAACCTCAAGAGATCTCAGTTATTAAAGGCAGATTTAGCATGAGTTTCCTCTAGAAGGACAGGTCAATTTTTAACTAGTTCTTTAACTTCTCAGTCCTTTTGCTCAGATTTACACACAGAAGTATTCAATAGACAGGGATCAATATTTCACTAACTCATATTTTGTTAAATCTAAGCAATAAACAGGTATTTCAATTTATTTGATTTGACTTTTGCATTTGGACTTTTAAAAAGATTGAATAAGGTTTTATCTCTCTATATCCTTCTACATTAATCCACTGCCTTTCTTATACTATTTTGCTTTCCCTCATTGGAAACATCAGGTCTATGAGCATGCTCAAGTCTGACAAATGCCATGTTCAGTCTCATGAAGAAGTCCCCTCATCATTCCCAATACAACTGTGCACAAAAAGTAAAATTAACCATATGTCTTTTTTTGTTTAGCTTTCTTAATATTAAACTTCTGAATGTTGTTGTGAAATCCTGACTTCACTTAGGTCATCAAAAATAGGTCCAGTTGACTTCAGAGGCCCCAGGATTTCACTCTGGCTTTTTTATTTGGTCTCTGAGATGCCCAGTCATGGTTGGGCACTGTTTTGTTATCTTAAAAGAGTTTTCTTAAAAGAGGTGTTATCTCAAAAGAACTTGTTCAATAGACTTCATGTTTAAAAATCTATTATTTCCTTTTAAAAATAAATATATAAATTTAATCAAAGGAGTTTTCCAGATTAAGAAGTTAACTTCCACAAATTGGAGTGGCCTGTGATGAAAAAGAAGGCAAAACACTTGAATGTGAAGCTTCTTCCTTTGGGCAACCACTTGTGATCTTTCCTCAAGCTGCGTGGAGGGGTGGGGTATGAAATCCTGTGTGAGAGTCTCCTTGAACAGTGTTTAAAATATTTTGAACATTTTTATAAATATCATTATGAGGAAAAGTTGATGATTTTTCATCAGGAGACCAACCTTGTGGTCCTTAATGAAAGCACACAAAACAGAATCGGAAAAAAAAAAAAGGAAGTACCAGAAAATACAGCCTTTGTCCCTAACTGTTATGGAAGACTGGGCTGTACTGAAAGAAAAGCCAGGCAGCATGGTTTCAGCAGCCACTTCATGACCTGGCAAAACTGAAAAATGTGCTTCTCCTTTGCTCTTTTAATCCAGGCTCTCACTCAGTGTTGAAAAGGGTGGAGTTTCTTGGCTGAGTAAACGAGACTCTCAGCAGACTCAAAGCTAAAATGAGAAAGGTAAGAAAGAGCAGTAAGGAGAAGACCTGCAGTCTCATACTGAGTAGCTACATGATGACTTTTAGCTTTTTTTAGGGTTTTTGGCCAAGCTGAGCTTTGGTGACCCCAGGCTGCTGGCTCTTTGGGTGTTGTGGTGCTCTCAGATACCTGCACCCTGCTTTCAGGTGCTGGATTTGCTCCCAGCAGCTCTCAGGGTTTGTCTTTGAAATGCCTAGAGCTACTCCTTACATAGCTCACTCACCTGCACTGCAAAGCACGTCTTATATGAGGGGCTTTATCACTCTTTGTTTTGTAAACTAATCTTGCTGCAGCAGCATGTTCTGAAAAGTGTGAGAACGTGAGCTGGAAAGTGCCTTCTGCTCTAAGTAAGAAGCAACGAGAAGCTTGAGGACAGCAAGGGACACTGCAGCAGAGACCACAAGTCAACTTCTGGTGCCACCACTGGCCGTGTCTCAGCTTCACTGTGGCACTCAGAGTGCTGAAGCAAAGTGCTGGGGGCCACTGCCACCAAGTTAAGGTTCATCCTTCCCTACCACGTGAGGCAGGCATCACAGGTTGTTAAGAAACACCGTTAAGAGAATGCGTCTTGTGTGATGTGATACAAAGCTTTTATATAAATTCTGGATGACTACATTACATGAGCTCTGCAAGTCATCACAAGGTCCAAGATTGTTTGAATGAAATCTATGTAGTTCATCTTCCTGTACACAGGTATAAATCACATTTGCTACTGAAAAGCTGTTCTAGAGCACTTTGGAGAAGGTTGCGTTTTTAGGCTTTTTTGGAGAGCTGTTTGTGTCTTGGGACACATCTTATCATTGCCATTACACCTTTCTTTGGCCCTTTGTCCAAAGGAAAAGTGTGAGGGAGAAAAGCCAATTAATTTCTGAAAAATCTACTTATTATTAAAAAAAAAAAAGGTCACAGCTAGATGAATCAACTGTAAGTCAGTTCAAGAAATGCCAGAAGTCACAGAGGAAGCAGCTTTAGTGCACGCAAATGCTTGCTAAATTAATTTATACTCTGCCATTGCAATTTATTATATGGATTTTATGTCCCTAGGGATGACATAGCAAAAATAGAAGACAGCCAGAGCTGATGACAAAGATTGTTAGACTTGGAAAAATATTCTTATACAGATGATTAATGCTAATCTTTAAAGCAGAAATGAATAAGAGGAAATGGAATACATGTATACAGAAAAAAAAAACACTGAAAAGGTAGACTAATAGAATTGCCTCTTTCTGCCATACGTAAACAAGGAGACATTCATTAAATTGAAAGGCAATAGATTTATAACTGATAAAAGCAAATAAATATTTTTCAACTGTGTAATTGCACACTCTGTGAACTGATTTCCAAAGAGTGTCATTGAGGCAGGATTCAAGAAATAGGACATTTATGACAATAACAAGAACATTAAGTAACACAAAATAACACAAGTAGAAACTAAAAAAAAAGGCTACAACAACAATAAAAACGCTAGTAACTATTAACCTCAGAGTTAAAGAAATATTTTGGTGCCTAGATTGTGAAATTAGAAAGTTTTTTCATGTGAGTTTTCTCATATACCATTATTTTCTAGTGCAGGATTTCTTGCTGTGACGCCTATCAATTGGTAGGAATTGCTGATAGAAATGGGACATTGGACTGATGTAACATACCACTGACCCACCCTCAAATGACACTTCTTATGTTCTGATTTTTTTTCACAGATTTTCTTTATCAAAATTTCTTGTTAGGAATGAAAGAATTAAAATAGAGTGACCTGAAGTAGTGCTGTTTATTGTCATGCTTCATTGGAGAGAAAGTGCACTCAATATATTGAAAATGCTAAAATTTCATTGTCTGAAGGAAACAAATATTAACTTTGAGTGGGTGCAATTCATCATTTTTTATTCAAGATATAGTGTATTTTTTATTGGTCAGAAAAAGATTTGCAAAATATCTAGCATGCTTGCAATTTGAATGATTTAGCATAAATCACAGTATCAAAAGCCAATGAGAATGAACAATTTCAAGACTAACTCTTGAGATATCGAAGCCACAGGATGCAATGCTCAAGAGAGAAGTTACCTAGATTCACACAAGAATAGCAAGCATCGCCATCAAACGTATATCATCTCGACCACTCAGAGAACAAGTTTACAACACAAGCATGACTTCTTGTATCATGAGCAAAAAGCACAACTCAAAGAAATCTGCCCAGAGCTTTATTTAAGTCACAGGGAAACTCCTTTGGTTGCCAGTTCAGACCTACTTTGCCTGGTGAACTGCTGATCTCAACCTGTCTTTCCACTGACGTATCAGCACTCAGAACAGGCAAAGCACTTTTTTCTTTGCAGATATAGCTTTTTTTTTGGTGCAATCCCACCATCATCTGACTGGAACAAGGCTTAGCGTAGAAATAAAGGAGTCTGATGAGATGCAGCAGGGGCAGCAATGCTGGGGATGAACATCTCTGCACTATGGGTCTATGCCAGGCTATGGCAGAGATGGCCTCAGTTTTCACTGGGGAGCACGTTTTTCCTCAGAATTTTGCTCAAAACCTACAGCACAGGGGTTCTGAAGAGAGTAAACTGTGCCTACAACCTCAGCTCTCTGCTCAGACCGTGTAAGGCCAGTTCTCACAAACAAATCTGAAAACACCGACTTAACAAAGAAGTGATTGGCAAGGAGTAATACTCAAGGAACATAATGGCCCCACACAACTTCTGTCCATTGATGTCAGCAGTGGAAAGAAAGCAAAGGATATTACCTGTCTAGAAGGGCTGTCTCAAGGCACCAGTTTGACTCTCCTGGGGCCAATTAGTCTGCAAGTGTTTCTTGGTGATGCAGTGAGCACATGAGCCCTCACTAGAGCGTGCAGGCAGCTGCTAAACAGTTTTAATTAAGTCCTGTTTAAGTCATGTTCACTGTCAGAGCCCTTTGCTAGCCCAGCTGTATGCAACCTTTCAAGCCCTCTGAGGAAAATAACGTGTTTGTAAGAAAAGAAGTTGAGGAGCACAAAAACCAAATCCAGGGGACAAGAAACGGCAAAGGGAAGATGTGTGATGGCCACAAGCTCAAAATAAAGTGAGAGGCACCTTGCTACAGCATCCATCACTCCTGGAAAGTGCCCAGGGAAGCAGTAGATGTGCACAGCAATGCTGTCTCTGTGGGTGAGGGACTGGAAGCAGGAGATGCAGGGCAGACAGCTCCCCAGCTGAGTTTGCTTCTCCTAGCAGCATGGACATGAGTGATGAACACAACGCAATGAATGGACATTTGGCCAGGACTAGGAGGAGAGCGATGAATGCCTTGTATGTTTGCTGCCTATTTGGTTACAAACATTTTAAGTAATGATTAATGGAAATGTGCTTGAAGAGTAAGTATTCGTTAGCCGAGGCAGGACTGGAATGACTGTTCTGCATCAAGAGAGTCTGCTTTTCTTATATTTGTTTGCTATTTAATGCATATATTTTGCTTATTTCTACCACAATTCTTTCCAGACTCTTAAGACCTTCTTTATTTGTTATATTTATAATGGATTTCTGATGTGAGAAAGCAAATTACCCACTTCCTTTATAGAGCTGCTTCAATACAATTATCAGAAGTGCTCACATATTAGTGAATTCATCCTGACAACATATTTCTTCAGTAACATCTTCAATGGCTGGAAACTGCATCTTATCTTTTTTGCTTCATGTTCAAAGTTTGCTATTATCAAAGAACAAATCATACTTAATAATAAAGTTTTATGTTTCCTGAAAGTCAAAATATACATATTTTTCTAGTAGGCTTTCTCCAGTCACTTACTAATCCAGCACCAATGTTATTACTTGCATTTTGTTGTCTAGCAACAATCTTTTTTTTCTCCTAATACCATAGTATTGTTGCTAGCGTAGTAACAGCAAGAATTTTAACTGCCAAAAGTACTCAGAGACTGTATATCAACAAATAAATTTCTTCAAATAGTTGGAGATACAAAACTCCAACTATTCTCACCTTAGTGATACAACCTCCCCAAACCAGAAGTCTTCATCCGAGCTGCAGCATAGCAGTAGCACATACATTGCATCCTTTATGTTCTTTCTAACAGTCTTCCAGTTCCACAGTGGCCTGTGGCCTCAAATCGGTTGTCCAGTTTTGCCTTCTATAGCTCTAGGAGCAGCGTGGCCCTATAGCATAGACCCAACTTTCATATTTGAGAAATATTTGGTGTTTTTTCCTCTGCAGGCCCAGACTGCAGGCAGGCAAGCATTGCATCCCGTAAATGGAAAAGATGCAATGCTTCTGCCAGGAAGGAAAGATTATGGATCTTTTCAGTGTGTAGAGAAAGGAATGTTTATGCTTATTTATGGTGCAACTGTAGGAATAAGTAAGTTTATCAATCAGAAGAGATGCAAACACGAGGAATGAGAAGTTGCCGAAAGATACCCATCATTCTGGGACAGTAAAGGGATACTTGCATTAAGAACATGATGAGAAAGATAATGTGGGACAAGGAGAGTAAAAAAAAAAAAAATCTAATCATAGTCTGTGGGTGGAGCAGTGGAATCCAATGCAAAAAGTCCTGGGGTGGATTGGGAGAGGATGGCACCATGAGTGTCCTTCTCTGGAGATCTTTTAAACCCGCTTGGATGCAGCCCTGTGCCACGTGCTCTAGGTGACCCTGCGTGAGCAGGGAGGTTGGACTAGATGACCTCTGAGGTCCCTTCCAAGCTTAAGGAGTCTGTGATGCCTCCTGGAGCAGCTCTACAGTTTCCACTGACATCTCCTCATTGCAAGAGCGCTCAGATACGGACTGACACTAGCAGCATTGTAAAGATCCCCACAGGATGACAACAATCACCATAATTTATCCTTTTATTACTGGCACAGGATACAGATACTCACCATTCTCAGCTCTTATGGTCACTATAAGGAGAGTCTCCTGCTGCTTTAAACATTCAGCAGCCGATAGCCTGTGAGTATGAGGAAACCAGTGCAATGGTGAGTCCAGAATTCAATAAATACATTAAATCTCTAGTTTATGGAAGTATAGAATTCAACATAGTATAAAAGTATCTTATTGAAGTATAGAATTTTAGTTAAACAAAAGAATGCAATATGAAAAAAATGCAAAAATATTGAGAAAACAGAAGTTTGAAGAGAACTGGAAAATGATACATAATGCTATAGCTGAGCAACAAAACTGATGACTGTATGATGTGTGGATTATAAACCATAAATTTTTACCACATAATCCCAATAGAGTTTTGTAGCATGAGGCAGAAAGAGTGATAAAACATGTGGACCTCATTCAGAATTAATCATTTAAATTAATTTTACCTACTGCACTCCAAGAGACTTTGAAAACTAAATTAAGTTATATTTGCTCCTCATATGTACAGCCTTACAATTACATTGACTTTGATTTGATTTAGTTTGCTTCCGAAGTATGCAAAATTACAYTAAGGCTGCTTTAATTCTGAAGCAGTGTCCACACTAAATTAAAGGGAGTTTAATAAATACATTTCAGAGTCACACCTGTAGTTAGTTCAGATTATTTCCTCAAATGTTTCCACATAATGAAGGTTACTTTGACATGYAAGTATGGGAAACTATGGGTTGCAGTCTTGGGTAATGACAGAGTAAGGCAGACAGCTATAAATATTACTACAGAAGTCATTACCCAGTTTTGGTTATTAATTAGTTTTCTAATAAAGTATGCAGGAGTCAGTGGAATTTTCCTAAATTTGTCTGCAGTATGTTCCATTTCTATTATTTTTTTTCTCATTCTAATGAGTTAGCATGAAAAAGTATGTTCCCCTATACAGGTTAATGATGCAAAATAAAGTTTATTTTTATATCCATGCTTAAACCATCTTGCTGAAATCTTTGGCATATTGAAATGGGAGATAAAAGTTTTCTCTGGCTTTAGCAGAGGTGTGCTTTAATTCAAAATAAGCATACAGAAAAGAAGGAAAAAACCCAAAGGTGTCCTCACACACTGAACTGCAGACAGAGCAATTTATTCTAAACAGGTATTTTAGTGGATTAACTCTTGTTAAGGTTTTTCTCTATGTGTAGATCAAGAGGTTTTAAATTGAATTTTGCTAATCTGTTAATAAAAAATAATGTAATAAATCCTCAAAGTGGTTTTATCATCCCTCATACTTTTAAGAACAGTATTAAGAATGAGCTTTTGCCACACAGATGTAGTTCACAAGGGAAAGATTTGCTGTTGCAACTTCAAAAACTAGCTGAAAGATTGATACTTTCCCCTCTCCCTCTTAATCATAGTAGCAACATCAGATGTATAGTAGGAAAGGAGACTTGGCATTTGTACCAAATCCCCTAGTTTTCTCATCACTTAATTAGCCTGAAAACAGAGTCCAGGAGCGCAAAGTGCTTCCAAAATCCTAAGGTCTTGAACAGTCAGTAACTATTCATCACTCTTTTCTTTGCACTAGCAAATAAGTCCAGTGCAGATCACCAAGGAAACTAGAAGCTCACTAACCTTATAATTTTCTTAGAATATCTCTAGAGAGACATAGATCTACAATAAGGTGGAATTTCAGCTTTTTTTTTTTTTTTTTTTTTTTTTTAGGGCATTTATAATTTTAACTTTAAATGTTGTTTTCCTGTGTGTTCACTAGTATACATGACAAAAAGATTCACCATAAAGCAGATACGAGTGAAACAGTTTCTTTCTAAAGGCTCTGAGTATATTACATTAAGTGTGTTACACTTGATGTGGGTCAAGTGGAAGATACGGCGTCCCTCATCTTTGGGCATAAGGGAATACAATGCTTGTTTCAGCCACAAGGGATTTATTCCAATCTAGGAATTCAGTTTAGACTAAGCTATAGAGATTTATGCTGGCTGAGAATTTGCTTATGCTTAAGGAGCTTATTTTGATTTGGAGAATTGAGAGATTTCAGCAAATGCTTGAATTAGAAGAGTTTATCTTCTTTAGGGAAATTTGTATAGTAGTTCTCATATAGTTCTCTTCATAGTTCTCATAAAAATTGTAACTTAATTTTTCGTAGTTTTTATTTCTGTTTAGATAACATCATATTATTTTTGGTAATAGAATTTTCCCTTCCATTTTTTCATGAGTCTAAAGTATATATATTCACATATGGCAATTCTATTGTGAAATCATTAGCTATTTTGAAATTCCATGGTCTCTCTCTCCTCTTTACTAGTCTAAAACTTTGCATATGTCCTTTTTTATATATATAAAGTCATACTAATTTTCTAGCTAGTGTAGTTTTTCATTTGAGTCAAGAACTTATACTTACAGTTACGAACAAAAAGCCTAAAACCAAACTACCAACTGATGATAGCTGAGCTATCCACTTGGGTTGAAAAATTTGTATGTAAGAAAGGTGTAGATACAGATCAAATCTATAAGCTTGCATTTGCTATGAGGAGAACTATTTTGATTTGCCATTGTAAATAGTTCTGCCTCACCTGCTATAGTCTTGTGTGCTGTTGTGATCTCATATACRTTTGCTTCTGCAAACATGTTTTTAAATCTTCATGTCGAATTTGGCAATTGGTCTGTTGTTCCTGAAGGTAAGCAGTCATGATGTGTGCATTCGTAGTCAATTATCACACATTTTGGTCTTATGGAAAGTAATATTTTCATTGACTTACAAAGCAACTAATCTCTAGCTTATTCATGTTGTGTAAGGTTTCTGGGTGCCCTCAGCCACACAGGGGCTTGCAGTCCATCAGTTCTGCCACTGCCTTTGAAGGCAAATACTGAAATATTTCAGAGGGTGAGAGGTAACTCAGCTATTGAGCCATCAGATTAATCAATTTATACATTATAGAGYGAAACACTCCTGTTTTCTCCTCCAAGAAGGGCTTGCCATCCTAATATAACAATATGCCTTTTTTTTTTTTGTGTAAGCTGATGAAGTCATTTCAGTAGCAATGGACCGCATCCAAGTAACCTTGATTGGGAGTTGGGTACTCATTGTCCAGCTAAATCCCAGATTACCATGCAGGCAGCCTGTTTTCTGGTATTGGTGTTTGTTGTGGTTGCTGTTGTTGTTTTTGTTTTCTAAAGCAACAGGCTCCCTAAGTGCCAGGCCTGGAATTTGCCTGCACAGCTGGCAGCCAATTTCCCCCAGGCTCAGCRGCCCCTGGCACAGGGGAGAGGGAAGACTGGAGTCTGCCCAAGCTCCACTGCAGGCTGGGATTAGGAAGAAAAACATCTTCCTTCTGCTAAGCTCCCTCAAAAAGGTTTTGGTTGTCTGGCTCACATTTGGACTTCTTGATCCGCACTGAAGCAGAAAGGACAAGATCATCTCCTGTTTATGTGGCAGACTGATGGCCTTGCCTGGGAAATGCAGCCTGGGCTCTGCGGAAGCAGGCCTCCTCTCCATCTGGGAGTGTGTTTCTGCTGCTGGAACACTGGTACATCTGTGGGGAGCAGCATGGGCAGGGGGCCTGGTGCCTTGGAAACGATCAGAAAGGGAGGACTCTGTTAAGCAAGGTACAGGTATATTCCATAAAGCAGGTCTGAAGTCCTAATTCTCTTCTCTCCCTTTATTACAAAGCAACTTTTCCTGGAGAAATGTGAAAGGAAAGCAATCCTATCAACCCCTGCCTGCTGTTCAGCAGAGGTAGTGCAGCCTGTCTGATCCATCATTGCAAGAAAGGATAAGAATTGTAATATAGCGTGGGATGTATAAATATATATATCCCCTGAATATGTAGAAATGTCATATATTTGTCTTTAAATGATGGACTGGAATGCTCTGGAAGCAGTTGCTTTTATTCAGTAATTTTAAAAAGCTTGTTCATTATATTATGTTTGAAAATAACTATAATGAGGCAAACAAAAGTTCTTAATCTAATTACATAAAAGTTCGAATAAATTCAGTTTGTCATATGTATATGGAGATGTTCTCCATTAAGCAAGCCCATAGGGAAATGCCTGAGTAAACAACAGAATTACACTTGCACATAAATCAATAGGTCTGGTCAATAAAAATAGCCATCCTACTTCTGATCACATCTATGAAAAAAGTGACTGATGTTTCTCCTGAGGGACTGTGGAAAAATTAATACAGCATTACTAAATCCTAGCTTTTGCCTTTCAGTGTAATCCCAGAAAGGGTTATAATGCAATGATACAAGTCAGGGAATAGTCCAAAGAGGCCTCATGCCCATAAGCTACTTCTTCCTTCTTGTTTATTTCATTGTCTGAAGGCAGGAGAAGTCTGTCCGTAGGAAGTGAAAGAATTTTTCAGAGAATTGTAAGAAGCGTCATTTTCACAGGCCCAGATCCTCATGGGAGACTTCAGCCACCCTGGCATCTCCTGGAAGGATGGAATGTCAGGGCACAAGCAATAYAGGAGGTTTCTGCCGTGCGTTGATGACAACTTCCTGACACACATGATAGAGAAGACAGTGAGAGGAGACACTCTGCTGCACCTTGTACTTGCAAGGAAGAACTGGTTGGAGAACTGTGAGTTAAGGATGACCTTGGCTGCAGTGACCAGGAGGTGGTGGAACTCAGGATTCTGGGAGGAGGATAAATAAGCAAAAAAGAAAGATCACAGTCCTGGACTTCAAAAGAGCAGACTTGGCCTCTTCAGGGATCTGCTTGGAAGAATCCCACAGGATATCATCCAATACAGAAGAGCAGTCCAGAAGATCTGTTTGTTTTCAAGGATCACATCCTCCAAAATCAAGCATGGTCAACCCAGACAAGCGGGAAAGCAAGCAAGGGATGGGTTTTGGTAAGCCAAAAGGCATCAAGAAAGGTTTCTGCAGGTGCACTGTCAACAAAAGAAGGACTAAGGAAAATGTGCAATGAATGGGAATGGGGCCTGGTAACCAAGAACAAACACACCAAGGTGCTCAGTGCCTTCCTTGCCTTGATCTTTACTGGTGAACAAGGGATATTGTTTATCTTGATGATAATAAGTCTTCTGACACCTCCTCTTAGAGAAAATGATGAGGTACAAATTAGGAAAGTGGGTAGGGACATGGACTGGAAAATGGTTGAACGGCTTATCTGAGTGTTGTGATCAACAGCACAAAATCCAGGTGGATGTTGGTCACCTTCTGTGTCAAATATCTTTAACATCTTCATTAATGATATGAATGATGGGACAGAGTCCACCCTCAGCAAGRCTGAAGATGATAGATAATGGGGAGATGTCAAATACTCCAGTATGCTGACACTCAGGGACACCTGGATAGGCTGGAAAAAAATGGGCAGAGAAGTTCGAAAGAGAAAAACGCCAAGTTCTGCACCTGGGAAGGAATWACCCCAGACATCAATATAGGGTGGATCCGACTGGCTGGAAAACAGCTTTGCAGAAAAGGCCCAGGAGGTTCTGGTGGATGACAACTTGACCATGAGCCAGCAAAGCGACATCCCAGTATAGGCAGCCAATGGCATCCTGGACTACAGGAAAGCAAGGCCAGATGCAAGTGATCCTCATACTGTGCTCAGCATTGGTGAGGCCACTTTGGGAGAGCTGTGCAAGGGCCTGGGCTCCCCACTACCAGAAAGACATGAACGTATGGAGTGAGTCCAGTAAAGGGCCACAAAGATGATGAAGGGCCTGGGGCATCTGTCACACCAAGAGAGGCTGAGACAGCTGGAAGTGTTCAGCTTGAAAAGGAGAAGGCTCATTCAACTCCTTATGTATGTGTCTAAATGATGTAATTGAGCTTTATATCCATAATTTTAAGCTTTACTTAACACTGTATCTGTAAGACAGTTGAGTCATGCTGACTACTATCTGTTGCCCTTTTTGTTATCTGCTACCTTAGAAATCACATATTGAAATGATTAAGACATCTATAAGTAAGTAATGTTATTAAAGGCATAAATATTCCAAGAAATAATGTTGCACGGTATCCTACTGTAATATTTATCTCTTAGGAAATGGAAATGAGTGTTTTAACTTTTACATGGAAAATCTTTTACAGTGCCTTTATAAAAGATGTGGTTTCTTACAACCAGATCTTCATCAATGATGGACATTTGTAATCTACACTTTCTTGCTGATATTTTTGATTTTTATGTGACCAGTAATGGTTCTTTGTGAATTGTAATAATTCTAGATAACACTGCATTCACATTTCAGGCAAAAGATGTATCAGCATGACACACATGCTGCAAAATCAGAAATAGCAGAATCCCTTGAAGTTACTTAGCACAAGCAGAAAGCAAACTCTTTTGAAGCAAGTATTTTGTGCGGTTGGAAGCGTCCTATGAAACATGACTCCATGGTAAATTTAATTTCTCTTACCCCATTACAATGGTTAATAGCTATTTCATTTTAAGCTACTGCATTTCCAGAATTCTAGAACAGGAGTCCTAGCACTGCCAGTGATCATGGAGATGTTACAGGGTTGCTGTAATTTGACCTTTAGGTCCTTTAGGGACACCATGTCTTGAAACTAACATATTGGGAGTGAAAACTGCATTGAAGCTTAATGTGTTCTGATTGAACTGGTATTGATGGAACAATTTGGGCTGTAATAATTCAATTTCTGAGAAATAAACACAGAGAAGTATATGTAAGTGCTGTTAGATTTGTGACATGAGCTGTATAAAGCAAAGAGGTTCAAGATAAAGTTTATATTCAGTTGAAAAATTGCCGAGCGTATGGTACAAAATAGCTAGCATCATTCACTGAGCTAGAAAACCTGTTATATCCAACTATATCAAAAAGCAGTATAAAAATATCAAGTTTGCAGATCCTAAAGCTTAGCATGCTCCATTTTTTACTTACATGTGGATCAGGATATGGAATTGCTTGGGATTATAGTGAAAGTAAGTTTGATTTAAAAAAAAATCCCAGATGAGTCATTCTTTTGCTTTTTTTTTTTCCCCTGCGGGATGGTTTATTGGGTAAAACCACATTTTTCTAGTGATACAAGCTGCCACATCACTCTGTTTGCTGTTTTCTTCCTACAAATAGCAGAAGAACAGAGATCTTGCCTCTTCCAAAAGTTCACTGGACTATGTCAGCACAACAGAGCCTCTGACCTCTGCAGCTTCACAGGGGACCTCAGCTGCATTTTGATACCATAACTGAGCAAAACAAGAGCACGCACCAGTCTTGCCTTCCCTCTACATTGGTTTCCACAGAAAGAAAACCCAAACTGCTGTCTGTAGGGAAGCCACGACTTGTCCTARGCAAGTGCTCAGCCTTGTTCCAGCAGGACAAGGGGGAACGAGGTCCCTGTGGTGCATGGAGAACATCAAGCAGTACATGACGACTTCAACAGACGACATGACTGCAAGACAAGTGGAAAGAGCAGTGTGGGAAGCCTTGAAATAAAGGCAATTGAAGGCAAAGCTAGAGCAAAAGCAGCACACTGACATACTCAGTATTATGCAGTACCTCATTCTACCTCTACAATTCCACCTTGCCAAGCTAGGATAAGTAAAAAATCTAAATCTAATTTAATGTGGAAGAACAGATTAGATTTTGTGGAATAATACTTGACTTAGTCCTGGGAAATTGAGGAACAAAGTAGACTGAATAAACAAACATGAGAGAGCAAGAGGTTCAGATCACAGAAAGCGAATATGAAACATTTATTTATTTATGATTACTGGTTTTTTTTCATCCACAGTTTAGATTTTGTTTCTGTGCTGTACCTCTTGCCAAATCTTGGTTCACTAACTAGTAAAACTGGTATGCTGCTTACCTCACAGAGCCTCTGAATATAAATAGATGGGATAGATTCCTCTCTAGTTCTACTTGGCTCAGACTTGAAGTTCTTGTTTTTAAAATTCCTGAGTAAAAGTCACTGAAGAAATACAAAATATTGTTATTATTACTCTGAAATCTAGTGAGGTCATGTATTGTGGACCTGACATAATGAGAGTAATATAATTATAGTGACATATTTCAATCCAGTTGTGCATTTCTCATGAGGAAAAGGTTTTAATTGAGAACTGCAGGATTTATTCATAGCTGTTAGCATAAAGGTCATGTATTAAAGGACAAAATGAAGCTTGAAGAGGATGGCAAGACAGTGTGTTAAGATCTGGATACTTTAAAAATCTATGTTTAGATACCTAAACAGGATGGTATTTATAGATGCTGAACAATTCCAGATGTCAGGAACTTCAAAGGATGCTGGGAATACTGCAGCCCCCTAAGTACCAGCAGGGAACTGGTCTGATACCTAACTGTGGATTCAGAAACCTCAGACATTCAGTTTTGAAGGCGCTGTCAGAAACCTTTGGATATTTGACAAACTGAAAAACAAAACAAAACAAATCTTCTGTTAGTAACTGTTAGCCTTTTCCAAACTAGAAAATCGCTAGAAGAGCTTTCAGTAAATACTAGTACCAACATGAAGAAAACAGGTTTCTTCTCCTTGGTGAAACTCCCTAAATCCATTCCTTTCAGATCAACAGTTGGCAGCKCTCTTCCAGAAATATTAGCTGCCTGCATAGAAATGCTGGGCCTGAGTCAGCAGGACCCAGCACACAGTRAATACTGAAGCTTGTGGAAAGAAGTGCAGCGAGGGAGTAACCTTTCACTCCCTTCTGCATACTTGTAGGCACTTCATGCTCTTTTCACACTTGCAAGTGGTTAAACGTAAAGCAAAGTGCTGTTGGGGACTTTGGGGAAATGCTGGATGTGGAGGGAGAGAAGGGGATCCCTTTGCTTTGCCAACAGATGGTTCAAAATGTGCTTTTAGCCCTGRTGCTTGGGGTGGGCACTAGGGCAGATTTATGTTTGCTCAGCCCTGGGTATGTCTGAGCAAAGGAGCTCATTGACTAATGCAAAGGCGAGGTTTTTCAGCATTAAAGGAATCCTATTCTGCCCTTATATCCACAGCAGGGACACAGCGCACTTGTGTACAGCTGGTATGGAAATCAGAGTGGGCTCTCCCTGGGATTTATACGCCAATAAATAGGAAATGCCTTTCTGCTTCATTTACAGGTATGGCTGAGATTTGACCCTTCTTTTCAAGGCCTGATAGTCTGCTGAGAACAAAAGGAGCAGTAAGACGCTTGCTGTTTGCTCTTTAGTGCCTGCTAGCTATCTGCTGGAGTAGATAATACCACCTAAATGAGCATATTGTATCTCTCCACACAGGCCATTGAATTAACAGCAGCAATAATACATCACATAACATTTATTTCCTGTCCACTCAATGAGGAAATGATAAGCGTTTGTTGTATATTAAAATACCACAGTGGTATAAGCCAAGCCAAATGAATCACTAAATTATCCTGAACACTGGTGTAATGTATTCTTCTTACGACATCCGATGCCCTTGGTTTTACTTCTTTTTTATTGTTGCTGCTGCTGCTGCTGGAACTTACATCAYTTCCCCTAAATTTAAAAACTGAAAGCAGAAAAAAGTGTCATGTTTTCAGCAATAAAATGGTTTATTCTCTAAAATGACACTGCTAATCAGCATCACAGTAGCACAGCATTTTCTAACACAGGTCTGCCCTTTSGTAGGCAACTGAGAAACATCAGCTGCTGTAATCACATTAGCCTTTCAGCTGCTCCACCTCAGGTGTTCCCACAGGAAGAATAACTCATTTCTATAGCAATGCCAACCAACAGACTATTTGGGGTCTATTTCAAGATATGTAAACAAGGGACAAAATTCCAAAGTGAACAATAGTTGGTGACACTAACCAACAAGGTATCTTCATTGCTTCAGTGCATAAACCTAGTAAAAAAGTCAATGAAGATATTTAGGTATGTGAATTGTATTAAAGCCTGAAAGAGCACCCTACTTGAGTACAAAAGCTTTGGTTACATGCAGGAACCCAAGAGAAAATGCAAGGGTAATTTTACAAGGCAAACAGTTTTTCTTTTGTTTTAGAAAGGGCCCACAGGATATCCTCCAGGGAAATCAAAGTCAGAGCTGTAGAGCACAGAGCAATGCCTACGGCTTTGAGGCAGGAAGAGGGAAAAAAAAAGGTCTATTCAGAGCATATCGATCATTAGTGTTGACACAATATACCAAAACTTCTACAGATTTTTTTTTTTTTAGGCATCTGTGCTTGTGTTCCTGTTCTACAAGAGCTTCTGAAGGCCCCTTCCCACTGCAGAGAACTGCCCCTGTCCCCAAGAGACTAAGGAGACGTAGCTGAGCGGGGAGGCACGGTGCTCATGGCCACATGAGCTGCAGGCCATGCAGGATCCCCACCGCGCAGCAGCCAAGGACAAGGCTGTGACTTCTCCCACACCCAGGGCAAGTGGCCCAACTGCAACCACTGGGTCCAACTGGGTAGGGGAGCAGTTCTCTACGTGTGGAGCCACTCCACGTGCTCTGAATAATTAAGGTGGTTCTAAACACCAGAGATGTAAGCTCTGGTCTGAAAGGAGGTAGTAATCATCCCATCCACTTTATGGGACCTTTTCTTCTCACAACCTCTATCATATTAAAAAGAAAAGAATAAGTGCTTTTGTGACTAGGCAGATACCTTTTGTTCTTCAAAAAACAACAACAAAAAATCAAATATCCACACAATCTTTCATATTCATCAACCGCAAGCCAGGTTGCATGAAATACAATGGCTGGTCCTCTTCGCATCTCCAGGCAATAACTGAGCTGTATTTCAACACATAAGCACACACGTAGATGCACTTTCTCAAGGTCCTATTGCTTCTGCATAGTTTTGCCATTGCTCTGTCAGTGGATTGCTTTGGTAAAAGCATTTAGCGTAAGGGAAACCTCACCCTGATGACTGTGTTACAATCTTGTGTTTTCCAAAATTAGCACTAGCCTCATATGAAATGGAGTGTGAAGCCTCCATGAAAGGAACTGCAAAAGCAATGAGCTATGGAGCACAAAACAGAAAGATGTTAACAGTGGGGCAATGCAAGAGGTCCCTGGTTGCTTGGGGGTTTGAGTCATCATGTTTGTTGCTGTCGCCTCTCTCATGATGCCTCTGGTGTCTGGAGACCTCAGGATCAGACAGGGACTGGGAAAACTAGGGCATACAAGCATAAACATTGAAGAAGAACCCTAATGCTTTTCTACTAAAATAAATGGGTTGCATAACAGTTCAGGAGGATTTTCCTTTGTCAGATAGCATTAAAATTCTTGAAATAACAACAATAAGGCATATGATGTCCCATAGGATCACCTGGTGCCACTTTGGATAAACTTATGAAGGATTTTTTTTTTTGCCCACTGTCTTTAATGTAGCTGAGCCTYTGTGTAAGTCTCAAAAGGCAGTGATATATTGTTTTAAAGTTACTCCAGAATAATTCTGAAGCATATATTTCTCTTTTAGTGATGCTATATTATAGAATATGACAACAACTGAAAAACAATTCTCCAGAAGAGATTCATGCAGGCGTTTATAAAAAGCAATTTCTCTTCACAAAGACAATAGCAACTGCACTGAGATAGACAGGTCTATCTTTCTGCTGCCTGACAACAGCTAGTAGCAGTTCCTCACAGGAAAAGTATTACAATATAAGGTTTTTCCTCATATACCTTTTCCTTTAGCTTCTAGCAGTCTCTGACTTCGTGATCTTAATAACCCTTGATAAATATCCTYCAAAAATGTTGTCCAGTCGTGTCTGTCTCAGAATCTTCAGATATTTGCCTTCCATTCTTGCTTTCTGTAACCTCTTCTTGGCCACAGTCAGGTGTTAGAGATGCGTCATCTCCCGTTCCAGTCCTCCTTGCACTATAAACTTTCCGAAGTGGAGAAGGAAAATAGCATGAATATGCAGCCATATCTGCTGCCATAATATTCTCTGGCTTGTTCTTTAGTGGTTTCCTAGTGGTTTCCTTTGTTAGGAAAACACAAGGGAAACAAAACGCCTAAATTTGCACTTTTGGCTGTCGCTTCAAGCATTGATCCCACTAAGTCCTGTGGCTCCCTTACCTCTTTTTACCTTTGCTGGCATGACCAAACAGGGAGTGCAGAAGTGGTGGAGGGAACTGATCCAGCTAAAGAGAAACAAACACAACAGCAGTAGATTCATTATCAGCTTAGTTCTGCCAGCCGTGGGAGATGCAAAAGGTCTAACTGGCAACACAGGCAAAATTTATAGAAGAAAATATCTAGAAATACAGTTTCCCATAAAAATCTTCCAGAAAGAAATGGAAAAAAAAAGTAACTACTTGCTTATCAAAACCCCACTTTGTAAAAATATTGTTATTGTATATTGTATATAATTCTGCTAGCAAATTCAAAATAGTTCTATTCAGCTTTCAGGAGTCAGTATACATATATTTTCTATCGCAACTAAGATGCTTTGTATTAGCTGTAAGATATATAAAAGTACTTACATATACACTGTGCTTGTTAATACGTGTCTGCAATAGGAAAATAACAGAAACACTAAAAATAGAAAGCATGACTATTGTTGAATCACTAGCAGAAAGTTATAATTGTACATGTAAATAGACTACGATGCAAATAGAGAGAAATATTTTTATTTCTATAAAAAACTAGGAAAGTGAACATGAATATTCTTCATGCTTTCATTACTCTGTAATAAATGCTCAAATAATTATAGCAGCATTAATTCAGAGAAAAAAAAAGTGCTTCGTATTACATTTTTTTTTCTTCGGATCTCTATGACGGAGGAGGGAAGAGAATGGGAATGGGGGGAAAAAAACATTGTTTTTCACTGAAAACTTACCTGTTTCCTGACTCATAGGTCTGTATGGAACATTTCTCCATATTGTTCTCTTAAAAATAAATAAATAAAAACAACAAAATTTAGAAAACGAAGATAAGGCAGCTGGTGAGAAGATGCCCTACTGAATTTTAACRTTAAAAAAAAGGGTACAGAAAATGAGTTCTTTATATGTAAACTCTCATGGGACAGCTAAGAAGCAGAAAATTAAAGCATATATTTGCAGGGTACTGTGAATTGTGGTTACCTGTAGCATAATTACTGCAGATGTGCCATGAAGGGGCAGGATGAGCTGCAGGAGGCACTGAAGGCGGATGCCCATGTGGTGGCAATTCCCCAAGGCTGGGCATGGCGTGGCAGTGCTGGGACCCTGCTTGCATGGCCCCAATGGCAACCTCCAGCAGCAAATTTGATACCTACTACCCACCACCCTCTGCTGCTCTCACCTTTGTAGCCTGCTGTGGCTGAGATAAAAAAGAAAATTTGCAAGCCCGGTGCATGGTTGAGAGCACCTTCCCAGTCGCTGCTTTCAGCCCAGGGCTTGCTAGTGCTGTGCTGCAAACCTTGGCTGCCCTGACGCTGCTGCAAGACCTCGGGTTGCCTGCCCTGAGCGCTCCTCCGCGCTTGGAAGTTCTCCAAAACAGCTATTTCCGAACATTATTTGGACGTGTGTCCTCTCTGGATGCTTCAGTTTCAAAATATGAATGCTTTTTTGGACTGGCTATAAGCGATTTTCAGAGCTAAGTCAGTGACAGCGTGGCTGCACGGAGACTGAAACCAAAATAGCGCTTCCAAAATAATGATTCTGGAATAATAATTAAAGCTATCATTTTTGCCTCAATCCAATTATTCTGGAATTCCTCTTTCAGGGTATTTGTGCATGGAGAGGATCCCTGAGCACTCTACCACCTGCATTTTCCTCTCTCAGGTGAAGGAAAATCCTTTCGCCGAAGTGCTGGGAAATAAAACGAAAATCTTTCAACATGCTGCTCTAGCCTGCAGTTGCTTTGACAATAAATCCATCAAAGGTATCACACACTATTTTTGGTGCCCCGAGAAATGAATTCAGAGCTGCAGCTTCTGTTGCTTCATTGAGTTACTCACTGCTTTAAACTTAAAGAAGGATGATTCATGGGTGATTAATGGCAAGGAAGAGAACTGCCATTCGTTTGAGTGCTGCAATAATGCTGCTGTTTCTTTTACCCTGTTATTTAGGTAAGTGTTTACAGCCTTTTACAGACAGCAGGCCCAAGGCTTTGGTACTCACGGGCTGCTTTCAAGCAGCATCCTGTACTTTAGCTGGGGGCCCATGGTTTCCTATAAACCTGAATTTCATCGTGGTTCAGATGATTCTTAACCAGCCACCTTGTGCGCTGGGGGGACGGGGCAGCCAGTGAGCACAGGCTCCAACACCAGCCGGGGAGCCACACACATGTTGTTTAATAACTGTTCAATGTAAACTTGAGCCCATGCTTGAGCAGAAACCAGTAAAAAAACCTGATGTTTTCTGCAAAAGTCTGGGTATTTTCATCACAAACTCCAAGCACTTGGAGTTCACCCTTCCCCTCTAACCAGGAGTCCATCAAAGGGCAGCTTGGAGCATCCAGGTTGAGGTGCCCTCAGAAGTTCTTGACAAGACTCCCTCTCTCTGCCCCATAAAGGAAGATAACCGAGATAAGCAACAAGCTATCTAGCAGTGCATGATGTAAAAGCTTCCCAGATTTTTAGGTTTATAATTAAAATACAACATGCAGAAAGAAAGGGAAGGCTAGATTTGGTGTTTTGGTCCTGAACATAAATCTAGAGAAAGGCACTATGCCTATCCCAAGACAGATGTCAGGCTGTTGTGACTTCTCAGCTACATGAAAGGAGTAATAAATAACCATAAAATCCTTTTATTAATTCCGTTACTAGATGTGGCCAAAAATAGGGCTCAGCTTTTTGTAGCAGAGATAAATACTGGAAGAATACTGAGGAATAAATTGCTGTTATGAATTATCAGTTAATGGATGCTGAAAATGTATAAATTACAGATATTAAATAATTATGCAAATTATACTCCATCACCCAATCATTTGTTTAGTGAAAACACTTACGCTGTATCTTGACAGAGTGACTGGTGGCTGGAGCAGTCCTGTTGATGGATAGCCTATATAAACTTAGAAGTAAACAAACTTCTGTTATAAATGATATTGTCTTTCATTCAGGAATCAAAGCTGTTTGTAACGTTCACTGATGTCTCAAGTGAGCAGCAGAGAAGGGAGAGGGCAGAGCTGCCACCCCGCAGGTGCCATGGTCCTTGATGAAGAGGTGCTGGGCTCCCGGTGCAAGATGTGGCCTTCCTACACCAGTATGGGAAGACTATCTGGAGCATTGCTTTGCTGGAGGTTGGCTAAAATCCAGCAAATCTCTCTTTGTTTTTTAAGCTAGTTGCCCACAAACCTCACTAGATTTTATGGTTACACTGGCTGCTTCCTTCTCAGGCTAAATGAGCAGGCAGCTAAAAAATCCCCCTGTTCAGCCAGGCCTAAAGCACTGGTAGCAACTGCCAAAGACTAAACTGAATGCAAACACTAACACGGGGTGTTAATTAGTTAAGGGGCTGCATGTGTGTGTCGGCATCATGGGCATAAGGGAAGACAGAATATGAGAGCTGTGCAGGCAGGAAAAGTCTCATTTGCAAAACAGAAAGAAAACAAGAAGGCCCCTTTTTGGGCTGAAGGCTCGTTGAAAGGCAGGTTTGGAAATACAGAAAATGAAATTGGCTTGGTATGATCTCTGCGCTCATGAGAATATTATTTGTCAACAGACAGGACTGTGTCCAAGAATTATCTGTGATTGTTTCCTCCCACTAAAAGGACTGCGCGAGTCRCCGCGCAGAGGTCAAACGCTGTGACAGGCAGGAGGAAAGTGCAGTATCAGCTCCCTTGCGTCCCAGGGCTCTACTGTTACCCATTTGAGGTTGCCTACTAATGAGAAATCAGAGCATTTATCCACGGCCTTTTGGCCCTCAGCTCCAAGGGCTGCGCAGACCTCGCTGCTGACCGGCCTGGGCTGGCGGCCCGCGGACGGCATGGGCCCATGCTGGCTAATCACCCGCCTGGGCCCAGCGCGCACGTCTAGGCTTTTATTTTGCTGAGCACTGCAGCAGGGGAGTACCTTTGCTGACAGGTAGCACTTCGGGCATATTGCTTGCTTGTTGAAATAAAACTGCTGCTGGTACAAAAAGCTTTCATTCGAAACCGGGGTGAGGTAGCTCAAAAATAAGACGACTTTGCTGTTTGACCACATATCTTTGTGCCAAGGGACAGGGGAAGAGCTCAACACGCGTCTGCAACACGCTCCCTTTGGCATCAGATGTGCTAATTGCTGGCGCCAGGAACTGAACCATGGCCACCATGTTACGCTCTGCTGCTTTTGTGTGCAAAACATGCTCATTAGCAAGGATGCCGAGCGTCCTTGCCTCCGTCATCCACAGCTACCTTCATCCCTAAAACRACAGCTCCTCTAGCAACAATTACTCTCCAACAGGGTGAGGCTGAGATTAATTACTAATTTTAGGTCTATTATTACGTAGCTACTAGTTACTACTGTTCTTCAACTTCAAAACAAACCGGCTGCTTAAGCATCCTCCAGAACAGGTGACCCCTGATTATTATCAACATAATTTAAATAAGTAGTAATATGGTTGAATTATTATTTGTGAGATGAAGTGAGCATGGAGGCTGCATTTCCAAGAGAGATAAATAAGCAGTAAAGCAATTGCTTGAGGAATTATTACTAGTCTCTCTCTGATATCCCCAAATCTAATGACATTTTTCTAATTCTTATTCTTTTGCTTTTCACAGAATCACAGAATGGTTGAAGTTGGAAGAGATCTCCAGATCCAATAACAGAATGGTTGAGGTTGGAAGGTTTTGAAGGCCTCCGGAGAAGGAGACTCCACAACCTCCCTGAGCAGCCTGTTCCAGGGCTCTATTGCCYTCACAGTAAAGAAGTTCTTCCTCAAATGCAGATGGAACTGCCTGGCTTTCAATTTGTATCCATTAGCCCTTGTTCTGTCACTGGCCACTGCTAAGAAGTGTTGGGCCCCATTTGTACACATTGATCAGATTTCCTCTCAGTCTAATCYAGGCTAAACAGGCCCAGCTCACTTAGTCTTCCCTCATACAAGAGATGCTCCAGACCCTTAATCAGCTTTGTTGCTCTATGCTAGAACCTCTCTAGAAGCTCCATGTCCCTCTTGTCCATGGGRGCTCAGAACTGCACCCAATACTCCAGGTGCGGCCTCACCAGAGCTGAGGAGAGGGGCAGGATCCCCCTCCCTCCACCTGCTGGCAACAGTCCTCCTGATGCAGGCCAGGCTCCCATTGGCCTTCTTGACCACGAGGGCACACTGCTGACTCATGATTAACTTGGTATCAGCTAGGACTCCCAACACTCTCTCCATGGAKCTGCTCTTCAGCAGGTCAACCCCTAATCTGTACTGGTGCCTAGGATTATTCCTCCTCAGATGCAAGACCCTGCACTTGTCCTTGCTGAACCTCATGAGGTTACTCTGCTCTCAGCACTTCAGCCTGTCCAGGTCCCTCTGAATGGCCAGCCATTCTGTGCATGTTCGTTCTGCCAGGTSCATGCGAGTGGACTGGGCTTTTCTCTGCCTTTTCCAGCTCAGCCATGGTCAGAAACTTTGCAATAATTAAGCACTTTTCARTCATTTCCAGCTGTAAGAAATTGGTCTCAGAAGGATGCAGCTGACTATGCTGAGTACTTGTGTGCTCTAAGCAACTAGCCTAATTTGACATGTCACATTAGATAAAAATTTCATAATAGCTGGAATTTATATGTATTCTCCCCCGCCTTTTCTTCCTTCTCCTCCTCCTCCTCCTACAAAAAACTCTACTATGCAGTTAAAGAAGTAGAAAACTATTTATCATGTTTCCCTGATATTTTGTCAAAAGGCCATCACAGTGCACACAGACCTATAGATACAGTTTGCTTTCTTATCAACAAAGGTCAACAGTGATGACAGACTCACTGACTGTCAATTTATCTGTTCCTCAAAGTCCTCCATCCTCAAAACCTGTATTTCATTGACAGTAAAAAAAGTCCTGAGTTCACTCTGTTAACACCTTATAATGTCAAGCCTTTTGTTCAAAAGCAGTCCCAGCACAGACTGTCTAAAACAGCACTGCTGGGTCAATAACTTCAGCCTATGGCTTCTCACTTCTTTCTCCCCAAAGGCAAGGGATCGGAGCAATGCAACCACCCCTGTCCTAACAGTTCCCTGTTAGCAGAGARGCACAGGTTAACACAGCTTTCCCAGCTGCACAAGCTAAATTGTGCTCCATTTCTCTACTCTCCAGGCTCAGTGTAGCAGGAATRTGGTCAGATTCTTCATCTAGATCTGATAGTTTTCTCGCAGACAGTTTATTGCCTGCCCATGGGAGAGCACCTACAGAATTCATTCCTTAGAAGAGTCCTTTTGAAAGGTAGAAACTCCTGTACAAAGATTTCTTCCTCTAAGTGGAAAGCCATTTCAGCCTCAGCTATTCAACAATTTTGACTTAGGAAGGTTTAATATGCCTCCCTGCGTTACACTCGGATAATTTTCATGGGTAGATACCCTAGCAGATTATCCTCCAGTTTAAAACTTCTTTGTGGAGTGCAACAACTAAAACAGCAGTGGCACAGGCACTGGACCACATAGGAAAGCTTAAGCAGAAATTAATTTAGGTAGAGTAGTATTTGGATTTAATCCCAAATGCAGTAGTTTGGATACTTAATTGTAGTGCAGCTGTTCATGTCAATGTGCCAAAAGCAAATAGCATCCAAGAACCTGGGAGAGCATTGATAGTATAGCCTGAAGGGATATCGCTAGGAGAGAAAAGAGATATATTTGAAAATAATCTATTTGGTTCTACAGTAATCAGAAAAATCAGATTTTTTAAGTCACAGCCCCTATTTTAAGCTACTGAAATTACATTCCTGCTCTAAATCACCTTCTCTTTCTTGACTGCAAGAGTCAAGATAATATCCTCTTAATTTAGACAGATTACATCCCTCCTCATATGTCTCCCCTCTACAAACAAAGACAGTGACAAGAAGTTCCCAATTCACATCCTGGGTTTTCTTCCTAATAGAAACAACAGCAAGGCCTGGCTGAATACTTCAGCCCAAGGCTATAACAATAGTATTCTCCCAGGCAGAGATATGTAAGTGCTTCCCTTCAGAACAAAGTATGCTACTGAAAAGCAGATTTCACCTGCAGCAGGCATAAGTTTCCTCAAGGAGACTAGCTCTGGTTTGTACCAGTGTCACTGAGGATGCCCACACATCAGGGAACARCAGCTACCTCATTCAGCAGCTTTAACAGTAAGTCCTCTTACCCCATGAGAAATACAAGGTAATTCTAGATAGATTGCTCCGTTTTCACCAAGAGTCACGCCACCTCATATTTGCCCTGCAGTAGAAGCTCTCATATTAGCAGTACAGGTCATGCACGGGTCATGCACAGAACACCATGCTTCCAGCTCCATAATCCTGAGAGCACGATCCAGCTCAAAGGTTGGATGAAACAACAGGAATAGGTTTTTCAGCAATTGAATTTAATTAGGATTCCAGGCAGACTGGAACAAGGGACTAATAATCGTATATTAAGGAATCAAGATAATTAAGTTTGCATCTATCTTTATATTTATATTTTGAAAACCTCTGTCATGGTGTCAGGTAAGGAGGTTAAACTYTTCAGTCTACTGTTCCCTACTAGCCACTCTCCTCACTCTTCTGCCTCCCASGATTCTCTGCAATCTGCTGTGCACCACTGAAGGCATTGGATGGTCTCCTCCTGTGATCTGTGTCGTGGGGAGAGTAGACAGGGTCAGCCAGGACCTGTTATGACAGGTCTGGAGCGATGCGGCCCCTCTGACTACACCAGGGAGCCAGAGAGGAGAGGCTCTCGCCTCCCACAGGCTCAGGGGAAGAGGTGACCTTCTCCATAAGGCCAGGGCTGGGGCCTTTCAATAGTCTTGTCTGTGAGTAGAAACATGGGCAGTAGTTGTTACCTTCCAMGGTTGTCCTCCCAAGCTTGTTCTCCCTTTCTGCTTTCTTACTTCACTTATGGAATGTTCCTTCTATTTATTTTTTATTTGATCCCTCTACCGACCCTTTCCTGTGTTTCTGCTGTCTTACTGAGACAGATCCTTCAGTCCTAGGGCTTTCACTTAGCTTTTGGCCAGAGGTTGGACTCAAATAAAACCAAAGAAAAGGCTGGAGCAACCAATGCTGTGATCACAAGCAATGCTCTAATTTCAGCCCACAGGCTGAGACATTATAGGAAGATTCTTTATATTTAGCCTCAAGTTCTGAG
Organism: Nothoprocta perdicaria; assembly: GCF_003342845.1. Taxonomy (NCBI): domain Eukaryota; kingdom Metazoa; phylum Chordata; class Aves; order Tinamiformes; family Tinamidae; genus Nothoprocta; species Nothoprocta perdicaria. Next base: position 220,061 of record NW_020454494.1, read on the forward strand.
GATCATCATGATAAATGGCACAATTAAATATTCTGGTATTTCTTCTCTTCTCCTGGACTTTTATCTTCCTGTTTTGGGTTGATTTTCCTTTTTTTTTTTTTTTTTTTTTTTTTTTTTTTTTTTTTTTTTTTTATTTTTTTTTTTTTTTTTTTTTTTTTTTTTTTTTGTCTATTAGGCTCTTCTTCCTAAGGTCTTTCCTAGGTCTGTGGAAAATGTTCTTCCAGTAGCTCAGTAGAACACAGAGTACAACAAACTGTACACTAACAGCAATAAATGGTCTTGGCTGTCATAATGTCTCTTCTTTGAACTAGTTAATTTAAAAGACTTGGAGGACTTTTTACTGYTAGGTATAAAAATCGGTGATGAAATTGAGTGCATTCGTGATGCAACCGCTTTCCTCATAACAGCAGGAATTGAAGAACAAATTGTAGTATCTTTGTTCAGAGCTTTTTCCTCTTGTCACTGAGTGGCTGAAAAGCTTCTTTTCCTCTTGCTGGGGGTCATATTCTAGTTCCTGTTTTTGCTTTGGTTTCTCTAGTCTCTGGGCTCTGGTGTTTTTTTTTTTTTGCTGTTTCCCTTTATGAAACAATAGTCTGCTGACATCCTTTAGCTGCAAATATCTTGCCCATGCCTTTGTTTCAGGCAGTAACATGACAGTGTTGTGAGAACTCTCGTTTGAGTCACATCATCTCCTAAAATGCCTTTACTGTTACAGTTTCTTTAAACTGAAAACAGTTGTAGATTTGGCACATGGAAATGTATCAGGGTTTTATTGCATTTTTTTTTCTTTTTTATTTTTTGAGCAATCTTGAGAACTTGATGGCAATTCATTGGTCTTTTTGATGACAGTGTTAGTATTGTCATCAGAATAGGCTCCCACTTTTGCTGAATTTATATAAGTATTTAGGGATGTGTGTAAGTATATGTCTTCTAGGAGATTTATATCTAAGCTATTGTTCATGTCTTGAATTTTTGGAAGAATAGCTTCATGATGTAGCTTCTGGATTGTAACAGGAAAGTCAAAACACAGAGGGTCGGAGGTGTGAGCTGAGCATTGTTTTCAATATGTACATCAGACCTGGCTGATTTGACCACAGAGGCACGGATGGTGCCCGGGGCTGGAGTCCAAAACTCTGTGGGTTGTCATCTGGAGAGCTTAGGCTCACCAACATTGRTCAGCTGCTGGATGAATTGCTGAAATGTAGCTCCCTTGTAGGAGTGCTCTGAAAAAGGATATAATATTTGCCAAGTCTTGTATAAAATTAAGTTACAAATTTCTGTCTGCACTTCAGTTACTGTTTACAGGGGTTAGCTACTGTAGGTGGAGTTATTCTTAACATTTAATGTTGGAAAAAAAAAAGTTGGTCTTATACTTAGTTAAAATGATTTCATTGCCATGTTTAGTACTAAATGTTAAATATCAAAAGCAAAAACTATCTTGAGTTCAATAGTAAAACATTCTTAATATCATGGAACAGTCGATGACTATTTCCAAACTCCTTAAACAGTAATTTAGATAGCACTGCTACCTCCAGCATTACAGTGGAAGCTTGACAACCATAAACTTTAAAATAAAAGGCTTTGACTCCATCTATTGCACAATGTTGAAAATATTTTGGATATTAGTTTTTACTGCAAAGTGTAATAATAAATAAACTACAAAGTGTGCTTTTCTTCCCTCAAGATTAGTCACATTCTGTTACCTGTATCTGGGCTGCCTCTGGCCTTAACCYTAACAGTTTAAAGACAGGATGGATCTTTGCCAGGACTTTTGTGACACCTCTCTAGGGAAGCCTCCTTATGGCCCACAGAGCTTTGCTCTTGCACTCATACACTCACTGACCTTCACTCTGGACAGTACAGGAATGAGGCCCAGGTGCTGCTCAGGTGGGAGATAACTCTAGAAACCACATGCCTATAGACCTTGTTGTGCCATCTTGATCTCATCTGGGTGATTGTCTTCTGCTCTAAAAAGGTGGCAGACATTGTGGGACCAAAACAGTGATAGCAGTCCTAATAAATATGAGAAATGTTCTTCAAAAAAAATGGAGGGAGCAGGCAGCAGGTCTGTGTGCCCGGTGCAGTAAATAGCAAATAGACAGAGGTAGAGATGCCAAGGCCATGACACATGGTTGTGGATGGGGGGTCCCAGCCCTTCATGTGCCCTGGTCGGGGGGAGCAGTGTGGGAACCTGCTCTCTGACTGTCATCTCCACAATCACAGGCCATAGTTTGACCTCAAGCAAGGGTGCAGGCTGCTGGGGTTGCCCTTGTGGCTAACAGCAGCCTCATGTTTTTTGCTTTCTTTCAGCACAATYAGTAATGGATTAAAGTTGTTAAACCAGTAGTACCAGTATGGGAATACAGCACCAAAGAGGATGAAGACTGGAGCCAAGATTGGCCAAGWCCAGGCTTGGTGGGACACGAGGGGTGTGCAGAAACACAATGGTACKGGGCAACAGCAGCTCTGGGCAATGCTGATGGGGTGCTGATGTGTGCCTTCTCCTGCAATAATCCACACCAAGGAATGACTTAGCTGAAATATATAAATGGGTCTGTCAGGTTCACAGCGGGAGTCTTGATGCTGACTTGAAAGAGTGGAGAGCATGACTTCTAAATAGGAGAAACTGGAAGAAGAGAGATATCTCAAAAATGCCATCCAAAAGCTTTTACAAACTTTATAGTTGGGAAATGGCATCCAGTTTTGGTTCTTTTCAGTTACTTACTTCCACTTTTCTTACTGATTTTTATAGCTTAAATATACACATACACACATGCACAGGTATATATATGTACATATATGTGTGTGTGTGTGTGTGTGTGTATATATATCAATGAATACAGGAGAGCTATGTTGCGGCTTTTTTTGAGGACACTGCACCATTTTTGACATCACTGACCAGAAACTTTTGAAAGTTTTTTGAAACTTTTCACAGATTTCATTTAATTCCCAGGAAATGGCTTAGACAAGAATTAAATATTGAGTAAAGATTTCTAAAGATGGCTTCTCTGCTGAGAGCAATGACTTGTATGAGATTTCTCTGGTAGTGGCAAGATTTATGTCTGAATAAGAGTACAATGCTTCTGAACTGTGAAGCTATTTCAGGAAAAATAATTGAAGAGCTGATTATCTGAAGTCATTGGAAAGTATTTCTTGGAAGAATGTGCTTTTTAACTTTCAAAATTATACTTATCTTTGCATTCTCTTCTCTTGAAACAAAATATTCAGAATTCTCTAGAAAAAGGAGGGTAATAATTATTACGTTAAGGTTACTGTACTGGCTACAAAAACTTCAGACAGGAATTTTCAGAAATAGCTTTGGGCAACTCAGCTCAAAAGAAATGTGTACAGACAGCCAAGAAGAGTGATTGATTTCCAGTTTTCCAGCCATGCTGACATTTATCTGATCAGACCAGTTTTTCATTTTATTTTTTCAGAGTATTCTTCAGTGGTTTTGCACAGACCTGCTTTCAGTTAAATATTATGACAGAACTTCTAGTTTATTCACTTAAATTGCCAGATGTCCCCATTTTTGAGAAATTATTTTGAAAGTTCTTCCTTTAACAATGATGAGGCATTAATAATGTGGAAAACACAGATTGATAAATTCTTTATCCATTTAGCTTCTTCTTCCCTGATTTTAAGAAACAACTCTAAAACATAATGAAAAGAAGTCAGTTTAGAGCATTCCCAGAGTTCTCCACACATTTTTTTTTCTTTTTTTGGGGGTGATGTTTATTTGATGGCAGCCACCGAAGTCAACAGAAGGTCAGCAGTGTCCAGGGACTTTCAGTGGTGTYTGTGGGGTGTTGTCTCAGCAGGTCAATGCTTTTAAGTAGCGACTAATTGCTCTCTCTTCTTTGCACACCTAAGCACAGTCCTAAGACCTAGTAGTCAGAAGATGTATAACTAAAAAGTGAAGTAAGAGAAATAGAAATGTCAAAAATTTGTTCCTACTATCAGTCCAGCTTTCACAAGGTCAGGTGGGCTTGCATCTGCCTGAAATGAGGGTTAGACTTTAAAAGTGAAATAATTCAGGATAAAAATACTTTGTTCAACCCCATATCTTTTCTGTTTGATGTAGAGCGTGGGGTCACAAACTGTTGTACCAACACAACTGAGATACAGTTAAATGAAGTGCAAAGATAAGAATGAGAAAAAGGGATGGGCCTATAAGTGAGGGGCAAGCAAGGAAAAAGCTTTTTAAATCAGTTTTGAAACCGAAGGACCACCTTGTCAAATCATTCCCCAATATACAGTGCCATCCAGTTCAGTGGGGTTGAATCTGTAGGAGTAGAATTTGGATTTTCCCATCAACGTTCTTTCCATGAGCATCCATTAAAGATCATACAATGTCAGGCAGCTTTTTTTCTTCCAAACTTGTCCAAAATTACCATGTCTCATGGAGTCACACTTCACTTCTTTAGTATGTGTCTCTGACACACTGCTATCAGAGAAGAAGTTTTCATCCAGTCATAGATGAATTACATAGTATTTCCCTAGCTAGTTCCCCAGGGTATACTTAATATACTTAATACAGGAAAAGCTGAAAATGTGTTTAAATCTATTTTGCCAGTAGATTTGAGTTCATGATGAACAGTCCTATGTGAATTCATGTAGGGAAACAGCATCTCACACCTAGAGCCATGATAGTGCAAATTTAATTCCTACTGAATACGAATAGGATATTTCTGGCAAAAGGAGTAACCCTTTCTAGCAGTTCTTCAGGGAAAACATGAGCAGAAAAATGCTGCTCCTTTGCAGGAGCTGAGAATTTTTGACTTATCCAGTCATCACTTCTTTTTGCTTATTTATTTATTTATTGTAATTTTAACACAGAAATATTTAATGGAACTTGTGTTTCAGTTATGGAGAGAAAGTTTTGAACTGCTAGATACCTTTAAGGCATTTAAATAAACATTTTGCTGGCATTAGTGTATTAACATCCACTTACACCTGAAATGAACCCAATAAACTAAATCTAAAGATCAAAATGGGAGTAAGGGCTCAGACTGGGGAAAAAAATAGCTTATACACAGAAGTACTTTGGGTACAAATCCACCCCAGAAATCTCTTCTCACAGTGGTGGTATGAAGTAGACTTTGATCCATGGCATTTGCATATTTGGGGTTTTAAAAGTTGCTCCCTGCACCTCCAACACTGATGTAATATCTATTTCCATGTATTCMTTTCAGCAGGAGCAAACTGGACCACTACAACTTACTCTGAAAAACCCAGCCCTTGCATTCAATTCCTGTCACTTCCAATTGAGGTCATTTTTCTACATATTTCTTTTCATGCTTTCTGCAAATGTATTTGCAGGCAGAAAGAACCATTGTGCATTWGACCACAACACAATATAAAGGGCTCTGCCCAGGAGCTTTTGCATTGAGTTTATAGTTCTGCTTTCCTTAATGGTATGTAGAATTGTTTCAGGGTGACAGGGATAGCCTTATTCCCAGGGTGAGGCCGTTTCTTGGCAGGGTCAGGAAAGGCAATTCATTTGTCTAAACCATTCAACCTTGCTATACATTCAACTGGTAAATGAAAGTCCCACCCATGCCTGTACTTACAGATTCCCAAAGAAGAAAATATCTTAGCATTTACTGAAAAGAGGAAAAGTTAAATTTGCTAACATGACAGTTTTCATGGCAATTAAAATAATAAGCAGCTTGGGTTAGGAGTTGATTTATTTTCATTTTCAAGCCTATTCTTCTCTGCCTCTCCTTTATCTTTTAAACACAGGTGCGAGGGGTTGACTGAATCCGTATCTGTTACCCCCTTATCAGAGAGTTTCCTGATTTGACAAGAAAAATTATGCCTCAAACTAAAAAAGTGTGCCTGCTCATGCTTGTAAATTCAGAACCTGCCTAGGTRGAGTTGTGAGCATGCACATTTTACAGGCATGGTTTGAGGAGCCACAATAACTTGCAGTAATAGATATTCAGATTCCGTTATTTCAAATGTAGGTATATGAGGCACCAGCAATGAATTAAAACAAAACATGTGCATCATTTCTGTAGAAAGCCTCTGTAGGCAACATGGAGAAATGATGTGTGGTCAGAAGAGGGCTGGTATCTGCGGGTGCTCAGGGGGCGCAGAGCCCCAGGATGATGCCGTCCTCCCAAAACATCATGAATCCCAGCTGGACATTTCAGTATGGGTTTGCATGGAGATATTCACCTTCACTGGGGCAAGGGTGTTGTTGGGCTTTTGCAACTACAGTAAAATGATGCCCGTTTTGACAGTGAATGTTTAAATTTAAACTCCTGTGCATGGCCAACTACAAAAGGTGTCCAGTATGTTCAGAACATTGGTAAAAATAGTTTTAGTCTGTTATTTCCCCAAGTCTTTTAAATTGTCCTAGACCTGGCCGAARGAAGAACTAGATTTCAACAAAATGATATAAGCAGAAATAGGAAACTCTTCACGGAATACTTTTATCCATTTTGTTTCTTTGTTTTGACCAGTTTTACTTGCTTCTAAATTTCTGAAATCCTTGCTCTTTGGTCTTTCTACTTTACCCATTTTTTATATTATATGGAGAGTTCAGAGATAAAAAGCAAATCTGTAATGCCTTGTCTCTGGATGAGCTCTCTGACACATGAAATAAAAGCTCCATTCCTAAAAAGAAACTAGGAATTTCTTCTTTACCTTAAGTAGATGAATATTCTTCAGGTTACACAATATTGAATATTGAATGTAAAAAAAAAAAAGGTGGGTGGGGAAACCRACAGGAAAACTAGGCCATGCCCAGCAAGGACGATAATGCAAAAGGAATCACAGGTGTCTACAAAGTCTAAAGCTAAAACCAGGCATAAAGTCTATGTGAAAAGAATGAAAACATCAGGATGACCAGAAATGCAGAAAGAGCAGATATTTGCATTGCTATTATGAATTCTAAGCAGCARCAACTGTATCCACTGCTAGAAGACATTTAAGCTGGACTGCCGCACGCTCATGGCCCAGGCTCTGTGCTAGCAGACCTTGGGTCTTGGTTCTGACTTTATTTGTCAAGCAAAAAGTYCATCCAGACTGCCCAGATTAGCTCTTTTATATGAAACAAGCATCTAGGTACGTGTTATGTTATGTTTCATGGTACAATGTTTGCATGACACGTCTCAGATCCCTTTCCTACTCTGTTGATACAATAACCCTTGCAAGCGATTTGCCAAAACTGGAACTGCTTTTGCCTGTGATCAAGACACCTTAAGGTGGGACTTTAGTCAAAGCTGGATGCTAAATTTCCCTTGGGGTTAATGGCTAAAAACAGAGGCTTGTACAGAGGAGATCTATATTAAGTATCGGGACACAATTTGCCCTCTGGGTATGCGGGAGTGACTAGTGAGACCAGATGGCGGGTGTAGGTACCAGGGACTTGGGACCCCTTTCCTGTGAAGGGAYTGGTGCTACTGCAGATTTATTGAATTGTGCAACCTTGTAGTGTGTGATTCTGTATTCATTTGGGATTGGGTATTTCACTGAAGATAATTATCGTTGTTTACCGTTTGCAAACAATCTTCTTATACAGAGAACAGATGAAATTACAGCTCTGTCTCAGAATTTATAACAGAAATGAAATTAATGAGATTTAACAGATTACTTAAGCTGAAACTCAGTCAGCCTGTTCTTTCTGTTTAATTACATTTTTTGGTGAGTCATGGGAATAGCAGAGAGTGCACTAGCAGATCTGCAGTTTGAAGTTTTTGGCCTAGATCCATATCCCGGAGAACTCTCTGAGACTCCAGTCGTGTTCCTGCTTCCTTCTGTCCCAACAGCTCTGCGCTCCTATATTCCCATCTGAGGGACCTGCTGCCACCAATGCCCCTCTGCCACCCCACGGTCTGGTCACTGCACCGTGATGGGAGGTGATGGAGGTGACCAGTTCGAGCTCTCTGCCATGATCCTGGTCCCGCATCCCAGCCTCATCAGTCTGGGATAACTACAGTTAGGAGTATGGCATGGAGTCCTCTTCTCCAGCTGCGTTCTGAAAGGCATATGTCATGGCTACATTGGCGAATTTGGTTTTGGAGGGCATGTCTGTATCTTGCAGTGCTTGAGCATCAAAGAAGGGTGAGATTTCAAGCTGGTGTTTCCAAAGAGGAGCCCTGCTGCTGGGCTAGCCCTTTGCTCCATGTAGACCCCTAGGCTGCTCTTTGAGGTTTCTGTTTCTTCTGTGCACATTATGAGAGTCCTGACTCTGCCCAGGGTAGTATGAGCCATGTCAGTGAGGGTGAGCACTGCAGCATCCAGAGAAAGGTACCTGATGCAGGAAGTCATGATCGTGGCTTTGGTCCTTYTGTACATCTAAGCCAACACTCTTTATGTTTTGCTTTTAATACTGTAGACTCTCCCTTCAGGTAGAGTGGAAAGAACAGMAAGAAAATGATTTTGTTGGAATTTCTTTTAGTAAACAATTGTTTTTCAGAAGTGATAATTCTAGCACTGCACTTGTTCGAGACAGCTCTTGATAACACAGCCATGCACATTAGTATGTGCCGGGATGCCAAACTGCAGGAAAGAAAAGGTCAGAAAGTGCTCAGTMTTTGCTCACATGTAAGATGACAACTGCTATCTGGAGATTCTCTGACACRAAATATTGGTCTTTATGTTGTTCAGTTCCAAGATAAACCTTCCTGATCCTACTGTCCAAGCTAGATTTATCCAGGATTAACTTTACAGATGCAACAGTGTGTATATGACTATATATGACATAGTGTATATGACTATATAAGCCCAGAGAGGTTGTGGAGTCTCCTTCTTTGCAGATCTTTAAAACCCGCTTGGACGCAGCCCTGTGCCACGTGCTCTAGGTGACCCTGYGTGWGCAGGRRGGTTGGACTAGATGACCTCTGAGGTCCCTTCCAACCTTAAGCATTCTATGATTCTATGATCATCTATCAACTAAAATATCGGCAAGGGGCATCCTTATCTTTGCAAGATTTCTCCAAAGCTGTTGCATAGCATGGCAGGTCAGTGAAAAGAAAAAGCTATACTGTGAGTTAGCTGAAGGTGCATGATACAGCTAGGATATTCATGGTCCAGACKGGTGAGCTGGTGAGAGGGTCGGGTCAGTGGAATTTTCTGCATCAGTCTTCCCCTTTCTAGGCTACCAGTTCATTCAGTCTTTCTATGCACATCGCATTTTCCACACTTGTTGCTTTGCTCTGAGCTTTCTTTAACTGGGCTACTTTTTTCTTGAAGAGCAATGTCTGAAACAAGATACAGAAGTCTTGCTGTGCWTGACCAGCACCAGGCGAAGCCAGACGGTTACTCCATGGGCTTTCCAGCACACCTCTCATGGTCTTTGCTGTGATATTGCTTCCCCACCGCAATGAGCATTGACACTTCTGCAGTGATTCATACCATCAGTCTTGTGTTGCTTCTCATCCTGTATTTGCACAGCTGATTGCTTTTGCCAAAGCTTCGAACTTATTATATTAGTTCCTCTTGAATGCTGTTATGTTTTTGAGATCATTTTTCACATTTAAGATGATTGTGAATTCTGCTCCTGCCTTTAGARGCTTGGCAGACCCTCCCAGGTCGATGTTTTATGCATACTCACTTTCATAATATGAGCCATTAGGGAAAATACGAAGCAGCCCCGGTTCACAATAGCAAGCAGCAGCCCATTTTATGCTTTTTTATAGACATTCAAAAAATGTCTACAAGTTCACTGTATATAGTTTTCAGACAAGGCTTGTAATATCATCACAGTAATTCATTTAAGAGTGCATTCACTCAGTTTGTTTATTAGCAAAAACCACAGCAAATACCCTACTAAAGTTGCATGGTATGATGCTATTTTGCCCCTGCCCATTTGCTTGTTCTCTTGTCTTAAAAGGTGGCTTGGTTGGTTCCTGGTTTATTCCTGGTAAATATGTTTATTTACTTATTTACAGCTACTTTATGAATTGGAAGCAGCTTGAATTGAATTTCATCAGGTCTCCCTGATAATTGTAATTACTAGGTGAATGCTTACTCTCTGGCAGTGGTGGCTCCCAGGTAATCAAAGCAAATGGTTTCTAATGCTAAAATATCGTTTAAAATACCCACAAAATTCACAGATTCACAGAATATTCACAGAATATTTAAGGTTGGAAGGGACCTSTACAGATCATCTAGTCCAACCTTCCTGCTCAAGCAGGCACACCTASAGCATGTGGCACAGGGTGGCATCCAGGCRGGTTTTGAAGACCTCCAGAGTAGGAGACTCCACAACCTCCCTGGGCAGCCTGTTCCACTGCTCTGTCACCCTHACAGTAAAGAAGTTGCTCCTCACCTGGAGACGGAACTTCTTGTGTTTCAGCTTGTGGCCATTACCCCTCGTCCTATCGCTGGCCACCAGTGARAACAGCTTGTCCCCTTCCTCCCTGCATTCTCCCTTCCTGAACTTATACATATTAATCATATCCCCTCTGAGCCKTCTCTTCTCCAGAGAAAAMAGGCCCAGCTCACTCAGCCTCTCTTCATACGAGAGATGTTCCATTCCCTTAATCATCCTGGTTGCCCTTCTCTGGACCCTCTCCAGAAGCTCCACGTCCCTCCTATACTGGGGAGCCCAGAACTGAACACAGTACTCCAGGTGCAGCCTCACCAGAGCTGAGTAGAGGAAATGATTATATTAATTAGATATTGCAACTAAAAAATAAGATCACTGTTTCAGACTTAGTATGTGCGAAGCATCTGAGAYATTGGCATGACTCCCTTTCAACATTATCTAACACAGTACAAATATTTGCAGCAAAGTTGATGGTCTGACTGATTCAGTCATTTCCTTGTTCTCGCTGTGCAGGCATATTGATATTTTTCCCACTCTTTATTAGAAGCCACTATCCAAAAAAAAAAAAAAAAAAAAAAGACAAGGAAAAATTCCATTTCTCCTCTTTGACTTTCCAGAAACACTGAAAGGTCATCAGAGAAGTCTGTCAAACTTGGTGCATTACTCATTCGTATGGAAAGCAATTTGGGCAGGAAGCTATGTCTGGTTCATTTGTATGTGCCTAGCACAACAGGGACTTCCTTGAGGCCCCTAGGAGCAAAAGCAATAGATTTAGTGAATATTCATTCATTAAGGACTGATACCATCCCTGACTTTAAGACAATTAACATACTACTTTCACAGCTGGAGAAGAGAAGATTGCTGAGTCAATTATAGATCTATAAGGAGCCAGAAGATTTGAGAACTTGGCCACATTATTTTCTCGGGAGGGACAACCTTGAGCATCCAGGAAGCCATCGTTTCTATATAAGAGATTTATAAGCTACAGACCATTATAATTACTGTGGTATCTTTACCCAAGAGGTGTCTCAGATTCTTTCTAACCAGGGCTCTTCTGCGCAAGCACCTCTGTTTTCAAGAGGCCAAGATGATCAGAGTATCTCATCTACCAGAGTAGTGACTGCACAACCATGGGGAAAGCCGTTGCCTTGAAGCACCACATTTGGAGCAGGAATTACCTGCACACAGAGGGCTGACCGAGTCAGGGCTGTTTAGGCAGCCATTCATCACAATGCAAAGAGCAAATGAGAAGCAAGGAAGAGGAAGTACTGTTACCTTTATGCCAGGTGAGAACAGAAACATCTACTAGATATCTTAATCTAGAAATTTTACAGACAGAAGCAGTGCTACTTTCCATATATTATCCCTCTCTCTCTCTCTCTCAGTAAAGGGTATGATTTCAGGTTCTTGGCACCACGTCAGCTCTCACAGCACAAAGCACACACGGCATTTTATTTGCAGTACAGTGTGTATCTTCAGATAATTCACCTTCAGAGATATTACGGTTTCTTATACATAGAGGCATATGATGAAAATAAATGAAAACTTTTATTTATTGAGAACTTTTCAGCAGGTCTTGGACTTGAACAATTTAATAATCACTAATATTTTATCTCGGACATTTGCTAACAGAAAGAATACTGTAGTATAGGTATTGACATAAGAATATTTCATTTAGAAGGCGGTTGAACTGCACTAACTATATGCAGTCTAGCTTCAAGCAAACAAAGACACAGGACAACTCACTTCCTAGCTGAATCTCAAGGACAATGATGAAGTTCCCAAGATCAGCACAAGATCACCCAGGTGGATGGTGCTGACCCATACAAGGCCTTTTCTCTGCCACTTCACACAGTGCCACTGTGAAGGGGTGAAAGCTGGGTGCCATGAGCTCACTGTTGATGACAGATCTGTTTCTCTAGAGTTAACGCCAAGAGAAATGACATTTGGAGGAAAAAGCCTATGCTGACTTTCCAGGAGCTCTACAGGAGAGCAGAGGAAAGGCAGAGTAATGGTTGTGGCATCACTTTTGCTTCACTAAAGCAAAAGTCCAAGGTAGTTTTCAGGTGGAGAGCACAACAACTTTGGCGTGTGCCCAGAAGCCCAGCTGGGAGAAAGAAGGAGCACCGTGCTACGCTAGGAAGCAGCACAACCATCCATTGGCAGTTGGGAGGAGGAAGGACCTCCATCAGTCTCTCGTCTCCTGTGCTTCCTACTCTCTAGCTACAAAGACTGCATATAATGAGGACACAGCGTAGAGTTAGTTTCATTAGCGCTTGGTGGTGGGCAGGCGTCCAGCTCAGTGCAGTTCTCATCACCCTGCCAGGCCTTGTGAGTCAGCCGGGGTCTTGGGGTGGATGCTGAGAGCCACCACGGCGCTGCCTGGATGGGCGTGCTGTGGGGCGAAGAGGAGGCTGCCGTGGTGGCAGGCACCGTGAGTGTGGACAAACCTGCCCTTGGGTGGGAGCTGGAGGGAGCCCCGCTCTGGGTCACTCGTCCAAAGAAGGGGACATTATAGGCAATGGGTGTTGAGACTGTGGATGCAGATTATAGGCAATGAGTGTTGATAATGTGGATGCATTTGGTGGTGGCTTCTTCAGGATGTGGCAATTTCAGTGTGTCTGGATGCCTTTCTTCCCAGGAAGAGCATTTAGTCTTCACTTGCCTCCACTTGCAAATTTCAAGTATTCTGGAGAAAACTCAGGGCTTTTTAACGTGCTGCTCAGTGAAGAGTTAATTTTGCAGCTTTGTAGGAGGGCAATGATGAAGTAGAAGTCAGGCCATGTGATTTAACAATARAACAAATCTGTTAGTGGAATGGTGTAAGTCAACTGCTCTAATTTCATCTTTCTGTCTGTTATAAATCTGGATTGAGAGAGTTGCATAGTCAAACCACAGCTAAAGCTACACAGGACTGAGTGAGCCCCCAACTTTGTTAAATGTTTGCAAGTGGAGCATTAGCTCAGTAAAGCCTCCTCTGGCTCAGGCTCATCCCAGGCTCACGGCATAGCCTGTGAGTTCAGATTTACAACTCCTCTCATCTGGTCGGAGGGATGTTTGTTTTGCTTCTCTTCACTGAATTATGTCCTTCCTTTCATCGCATGGTGTTCTGCAAGATCAGGTCACCTGAGGCCTCAGTGCATTCCTACTTGGCAAGGAAAAGGCAGAGAGATACAGAGACATGAACACAAAGAGCAGAATTGTTCTTTGACGAAAAATTGAAAATTAGGAGGAAAACATCAACAAAAAATGCAGGGATCTTTTCATATATGGAAAAGACTCCTAGTCTTTCTTTAGTGGATACTATCAGATTAACAATAAAATTTGAGTAAGGGATGAATGGTTGAAAATAATCCCTTAGACGAACTCAGGTGCTAATGGACAGGATGTAATCAGTAAATGACTGAGGTGGAAGGAAAAGGGAAATCTGAGTCATTTGATGTAAGAACTAAAGAACTAYTACTACAGATAAAGACTCAGACTGGTCTTGCTCTTGCACGTGGGTCATTTCTTTCTCTGCTTTTGTGCATGCAAACACATCCCACGCATACATGAGCAGGGGGCAGGTCCTGTCTCTGGATCCTCCCCTGGATCTGGGGCAGAGAAGCCAAAAAGCGATTTGTGGAGCAGAAGGCAGAAGACGACACAGAGATATGGAGTCACTGGCCACATCCCAGCTTGTCACGCAGCCACTGCCAATACTGCTGCTCTCTGATCCCGCCCAGAGCAGATGCTGACATGGGGCCTGGGCAGACGTGCGCACCCTGACACCCTCTGATGACACGGGAGTCCCTTGGATGCTATTCCAGGCACCTGGGAATGCCTCTGGAGCGAGATACCTCTACAGTGGTAGCCACCTTTGAGCCTTCAGGGAGTGATTTAGAGGCTGAGTTGACCTGGCACCCTTGGAAATTTTGCTAAAGGAAAGGTTTCTGTGCCATCTCACTTTTTCTTTCCTCATCTCTAGAGCGGTGTAGCTGAAAATGCAGCTCAAGGAGCACAATCCTATGCATTGTTTTTTTCTTAGGTAAAAGCCTGCTTCATAAAAACAAATATGGATCAGTAATGACAGGAAAGCCACACAATATTTAAGTTATTCCTAGCCAGTGATGATTCTGTTCAAGCTTTTATGCATTTTGGCTTTACGTGCCACCATCCCATTTGAACTGATAGTTCCAAGATCCTGTAATTCATTACTGAAATTACTGAAGAACAAATAGCAAAGGACAAAATCATATACTATTCACTTTTTGTTTTAAGATTCCAAAATCTTTACTAGCAGCAGGGTTAGTCATCCTTGTATTTCTTCCTTACTCTGSCTTAAAGAACAGCAAGAAGACATCCCCTTTGTCTCCAGGTCAGGAAAAATGATGGAAAAATAAAGCTCAAACACTAAGCGTAAGGAAAGCATCCCCATTCCTTCAGCTTACTTTAAAGCATCTTAAGGTAGCTGGCAGGTAGCCTGGTGGAAGGGATCCAGTTCTCATATCTATAGAGGGAGCTAGGAGCACTAGTTATCTTAGATAAAGCTAATGTTAGCTAAGATAAATCCCACCCATAATTTCTAAAGGCAAACACACAATAACAACTACTGAGAGTTAATTCACATTGCTACTGTGGCGTGAGACACCTCATGTAAGCATCCTGCCTTAAATTTCTCATTTGCAAAATAGATTTCATTACTGAGGAGCTATGGATTATATAACTTCCCTAAATGCTTCTGAAAAGCTGTGGATTATTGTTATCAAAGTCTTTGTACTCTTAAATAAAAGTCTCTCACAAACTCTATGAAGGTGAAGGAGCATCTCTTTCTGGGCTTCTTTGGGTCATTTTTATATTCATAAATGCACTTTTTCACTCAAATGAGAGGGGCACTCTGATTAAGAGTCAGTGACATATCACAGCTCATGATTACATGCCTATTTAAAATTTCAAGTGAATATAGCTCCAGGAACCTTATAAATCTACCATTCCATTTAACTACCTTTCAGCTACCTTATTAAATCACTATACTTGTAGATCAGTAAGAGGAAAGTCATATGAAAGACTAGATTGATTTAGATAGTATTTTGTTTGTGTTGTCATTGCTCACTTTTGAATAAGAGGAAAAAAGGCTATGACATAAGTATTAATATCATAGAGAAGTATCATTGTGCAGCCTGGAAAGAAGGAGTTTTCTCTTAAATCCTTGGGGCAATGCAAAGTTCCACAGGGCTCGTGTGATTTCAAAGCAGTGCATTATCAGTGAAGAGCTGCTCTGCCATTTATAACTTGACCATACAGTTTGTAGTTCAAAAGGTGATGTGGACAAGAAATATATTTAAAAGAAACTTTCCACACAGCGTGAGCACTCCCTTTTCATTCCTGGTATCAGTATTAGMACTACCTAAAAGCATAGCTGAAATCAGAGCTCTATGTATCTGGCAGTAGTGAAAATACCTGGTAAGAGACAAGCCCTATTTGAAGCAGGTATGGAAAAAATATAGCAAAAATGGAGAGAACTGAAGTGTGAAGACTGCTTTGGGGGTCAGGTCACTGAGAGAACCAGGATTGAGCGAGGGCCTTTTCAGCAAGGCGCCATCCCCAGCCCTGYGTCACCTGGGTCCATGGTCTGGGAGTTACGTTGTGTGAACAAACACCCCAAAATGCAGCAGGACCCCTCTGCAGAGGGGCCATATCAGATACTTCATAAAGGTTGATAGATCAACCTGGTCATAAATGGTTGATGTCAGTTCTGCACAACCCAAAATCGCAGGATAGATAAAGGACAGAAAATGGCCTGTTCATGTGCACGTGATCTGTATTTTTTTGTTGGTATTTTTTTGTTTATTTGTTTCAAACTGTTGCTCATCTACAGCACAAAAATACCTGCAAGTAATTTATGGAGAGAAAAACTGATTTTCCTGGTTTGGTTTTATTCTTAGATTGATACACAAAGTAAAGGCTTGGAGTCATGGTCATGTTACCACTGCCTACTAGCTGACTAATTGTCAGTGGATTGGAAACTATTCAAATTCTCTCTCTTGGTCTATGGTATATCTGAAAATTTACAGTCTGCCACTCTCTAATCTCCATCTTTATAGCTAAATAATGCTTTACAACTGGGGTTTTGATGCTAAAATCTATTTTCCAGAAGATTTGTGAAAATTATCAGAGACGTTACACCTGTTTTATACTTCCCTTATTAGTAAATGAGAGTATTATCTTGAGTAATGTACTTAGGCTTTCTGTCCTGATGTGAAGATATAAATTCTGCTTTAGACAACAGTAGTTTTAGTATTATCTATATGAAAGATTTTTTCACAAAACATGCTATTTCAAGCGAATTTAATGGACTTTGTTCAGCACAATAGATCAAACTGGAATGTTTTCTGATATACACTAGCAATGTCATTTATCTCAACTCTCCAATCTTACTGCATCTATTTGAAGAAAATACCGAAGATGTTGGATTTACTGATTATTTACTACTTCCATTTCACTTGACTTTAAGAGGTAGAGTCAGGCATACAAACTAAATGGTTACAAAATCTCTGGGGATTGCTTCTGAAAGAATAGAACTATTAACTTGATGTGTCAAGACATAATTCAAAATAGAGAAGTTACTGCTGACAGAACTAGATTAGTTTAGTTAAAAATTATTTGGCATCAGGAGATATGAACTTCGATTTGCCTGATTTTTAGAGGTAAATACAATAGGATAAATTTTATGAAAGGCTTTTAAAATGTGTTTATGAAGAAGGTCTAATATTTAGTTGCTAAAACAACAGTTCTATTTAAATGTCTTTACAATCTAGGGAAAGTAAAAAGTAATTCCTGGAGTGTAATTCCTCAAACATAACAATTTATGTGCCAAGTGAAACCTATCACTGGTATTTCTTAAAAACTTCAGAAAACTAAGCAAGTAGCATTAAAAGCAGCATTAACCTCCCAAGCTCACTGGGCTCCCAAGTTTCATCAGCATTCAACTGTTGATGAATTGCCAACATTTTTGAAGTGAAAGCCATATAAACAAAAGTACAAATATGTTTAAAATGTAAATGCTTTTGGGGATAAGATTAAATATCTCTGTTTCACAAAGAATATAAGGATGCCCCTTAAACCCCTTGAGTCCAATAGGACATAAACAAATGCTTGAAATTTGGCATGCACAGAGCTTTGACAGCTAAATTCACAGTGTTGGGAATTGCAACATGGAGCGGTCTCTTTTCCTGCTCTTATTAGCCCTGCCACACAGTGGATCCACAGGTTGGAATTAGATGTCTATAAATATAGTAAGATTTAGGTAGGATCCAAGCATGTAGCAAACACATGTCAACACGTGTTGAGTGGGAAAGGGTTAAGCCTGGCTAACAGGAAACTAGATGGAAAGTCTTTAGCTTGTCCTCGTGCAGAATTTAGGCTCATTCCTGCAGTGAATGTATAGCTCTGGCTGAGATTCATTCATATCACAGGTCCCCTTTAGGAGTCAGATGTCTATGGGATAACAGCCTATGCCAAGCCCTTTCTGAAAAACATTTCAAAAGGGCCACATGCTCATTTGTAAGAAGATTTCTCCAGGTTCAATTTATTCCTTTGCCAAAAAGTGTTTACTGTAGTGAAAAAATACCTGGACAAAAGACAACAAATGACTTCTGCTGGATGGAGTCATAACTTTTTACCTTTGAAAACTCAAATAAAGAGGATCTGCAGTCCAGGCCCAAGGCATCAATGGACAATTCAAAATTCTACAATTAATTTCAGCCATATCTTCCTGCTGCTTTACTGTGAATTCTTGATGTTCCTGAGGCCAGCACTTATGACAAATATGGCCTGTCATAACAACACCTATGACCTGTGTTGTTTGTTCATCATTTTCACTGGCAATAAATGCTCTTAAAGTCTTACACGTAATTCTCATGGGAAAAAGAAAGCTAACATATTTCTCATGAGATTCATTCTCAAAATACAAAGAAATGAGACTATATTTCTGGTCAATATTTTATTTATTTAATTTTGTTCTAGTATGCTTTCCGAAAATTATTTTATTATGTTTCAGAGCTAAGGATAAAGCCATGATGCCGTTCTTTTCTAAAGGARTAGTTTGTATTGTGATCAATGGCGCAGCCTAGCTGGAGGCCTGCGGCCCRTGGTGTCCTCCAGGGGTCAGTGCTGAGTTTGGTCTCATTCAGCTCACCCATGACCTGGATGAAGAGACAGAGCGCACCCTCTGCAAGCGTGTGGATGATAGCAGGCTGAGAGAAGGGRCTGATATCCCAGAGGGCTGTGCTGCCATCCAGAGGGACCTGGACAGGTTGGAGAGTTGKGCAGAGAGGAACCTCATGAAGTTCAAAGAGGACAAGTGCAGGGTCCTGCACCTGG
Source organism: Nothoprocta perdicaria (assembly GCF_003342845.1). Lineage (NCBI taxonomy): Eukaryota > Metazoa > Chordata > Aves > Tinamiformes > Tinamidae > Nothoprocta > Nothoprocta perdicaria. The sequence goes on from NW_020454494.1 coordinate 238,704, forward strand.
CAAGGAATAACCCCGGGCATCAGTACAGATTAGGGGTTGACCTGCTGGAGAGCAGCTCCATGGAGAGGGACCTGGGAGTCCTGGTTGACACCAAGTTAACCATGAGGCAGCAGTGTGCCCTCGTGGTATCCAGGCTGCATCAGGAGGAGTGTTGCCAGCAGGTCAAGGCGGATGATCCTTCCCCTCTCCTCAGCTCTGGTGAGGCCGCACCTGGAGTATTGGGTGCAGTTCTGGGTTCCCCAGTATAAGAGGGACGTGGAGCTTCTCGAGAGGGTCCAGCAGACTGCAACAAAGATTACTAAGGGACTGGAGCATCTATCTTATGAGGAAAGACTAAGTGAGCTCGGCCTGTTTAGCCTGGAGAAGAGAATATTGAGAGGGGATCCTATCAACGTGTAAAAATACCTGAGGGGAGGAGGTAAAGAAGATGGGGCAAAACTCTTCTCGGTGGTSGCCAGTGACAGGACAAGAGGTTGTGGATACAAACTGAAACATAGRAAGTTTCCTCTGCATATGAGCATGAACTTCTTTACTGTTAAGGTGACAGAGCAGTGGAACAGGCTGCCCAGAGACACTGTGGAGTTTTCTTCTTTGGAGATATTCCAGTGCTGTCTGGACGTGATCCTGTGCAATGTACTGTAGGCGTCCTTGCTTGAGCAGGGATATTCGACTAGATGATCTCTAGAGRTCGCTTYCAACATCAACCATTCTGTGATTCTAGCATAATAATGGAACTGATAACAGCTCACAATCTTAGATTCACCTTGCATGGGAACAGAAAAACAGTTGACAAAAATGCATCTGACCAAGAGAATGCGCACTGATTACAAATTGGCAGGACTCGATGSATCCTAACTCTTAGTCCCTCAAAACATGAATAGTTGAGTGTGAGGCATAACTCTTATTTCTTTTCTCCAAAGTACCATATATATTTGTTTTCATTTCTTGTAAGTGAAGGCAAAAGAGGGAACTCCATTATGTGAGATTTTATTTTAWATATAAATACATGAGGGAGAGAATTTATGACTTGGTAAATTGTAAAAAAGTWCATCTAACACTTTCTGATCCTTTTGAATGTGTCCATAACTGGGGAGAACAGATATTTTTTGGTGAGAGTGAGAAAGAGAGAAGGGTCAAGGATAATTAAGAAAAAACAAACAACAGATGAGGATTTCAACCAGAATCAGTTTATGGTTTATAATGTTCCATTGAACAATCTGAAGACTTCAAAACATTCAGCTGTGTAGGATGCCCCTTAGTGGCTGAATAAAAATACTGTTGACAGATAAATAATTTTAAACACTAGAAAAGAAAAACAGCATTTGTGTTTATTAAGTGAGAAAAGAAGGAATTTAAATACTTTCACACACAKAAGAGCTACAAAGACATGTTTATGCAAATTCTCAGAAATAAAATTTGGAAACTGGTGACAGCAACAGAATATTCCTGAATAAACTATTATATTGAGTGAGAAGAACAAGAGAACAAGGGGAAAGGAGAGAAAGAAAAAAGGTCAATCTATTTTTATTTTAATCAGAATGTGTGTTATGGGATGAGTGAGTTTTGTTGAACTCTGCAACAACAACAACAATAAAAATCCAATATTTTTACTGTTTATTTCCTAGAGTAGAGAGTTTCTGTACAGAACACYGAAGTTAGCTGGTTTGGTGTCAAAGCTCCTTTCTAATAACATACTTCTGGTGCAGTCTGCAGCTATTTCTGCTGTTATATAAGGATACCAAAACATGATACAATGGCTTAACATTTCTACACATAAGGCATGAAATGKTTAAGACTCAACAATAAAGTATAGAATGCACAAATCCTGTGATACAATTCATATATATAGTTAGATATAACAGTATGAAGAGTCTCTGAGTCTTCATTTGCTCTAAGACTTGTCATGAAGAGCATGCTTCCACGTTGTCTCCTCAAAACAAGTCTCTGTATAGGAGCCTATTTGTAAAAGCTGTAATAAGGTGACCTTAACAGAGCATTGTGCCCCCATCTATATCTTTATCCCTATTSTGACTTTAGCTATGCTTTAGCTATGCTGCAGCTTTAAATCCTCTATGTATGCACTGGATAATGAAAGAAATCCATTCTGTTAGTCATTATTCTTTTTTCTTTCTCAAAGAAATATGTGATTCTTCTCTTTTATTTTTTTTTGCATGTAGAAATCAGGACTGCAAAGTGTCTTCCAACCTCCAGACTGATAACTGAGAGCGCGAAGCCGCTCATCGGCACTGCTGACATGAGGCTCACTGCTTGAGTCACATCCCAACGCGGATCAAAGGGTCAAGGGAAGTCTCTTTGCTCGAGCTAGCTGGTGCGTGCTGTAGCTGGATATGCTGATCCCAAACATTCCCAGGAGCACGGCTGTACGCTGCAGCAGCGTGTCTGTCGAGTTGATAACTATTTTTCCTGCAGCTTGAGTCTATGGGAAAAAGAGGGCAAGTTACTTGCTGATTCTGCTGAGTACCATAAGGAGGCAGGTCTTTGGAACCCACTTTTTTTTTTTTTTTTTTTTGTCTTCATTATGTTTAAGAGAGTACGACTGTACTTTCTGCTGAACAATACCTGGCAGAAACAAATGCACATTTTGGAAGGTGACCCTTTTTATCACTTTGCAAAGCAAAGGGAAATTTTCTGATATAATTTTTCATTCATTTGTAAGTCTCTGATTTCAGTGCCTTTAATGGGGTTCTTCCAGCTATTTGGCTGAGTTTTTATTTGGCTGAATCAGGCTTAGAGTTTTAAGAATAAAGGAAATGGATTTTCCTTTTCTATGAAATACAAAGACCTCTTCTCCCAGATTAGCTACTGTGCATACTGTGATTAGCTACTGGAGCAGCTCACTTCAATATCAGTTGTTAATTCAGGAAAGCAAGGCTAAAGGGGATTGGTGACATCTTTCTTATTAACTCAATGGCTAGAACTAGACCATTGACACAAGCTTTAACACCCTCTCATCAACAAATCTGGCAAAGAACTAGGCAATGCCAAACAAAGGGAAGAATAAATTACTTAATAATTATCTGAATAACAATTGAAAAATAAATTAAGCTAGTACTGCTTGCCTAACACATACAGTACACTGACCAAGAAGCAGGAACATAGCTGCATAGAATATCTAGAAAGCAAACCACAAATTCTTATTATGAGAATTATAATTATACTGACACTGTAAGTTAAAACATATCATGGATATTTCTAGCTGCAGCATTTCTTTTGTGAGATAATGATTTAGCCCTGCCCAAAGCTTTGGGTTTTACTCTTTCCCTTGCACTCCGTGGATGGACTGCATGGCACCACTGCAGTGGCTGACACAGGAGCTCCTGCTCAAAGGAGCCTGATTGTCACCTCCAGATCACAGGAATTCTGTGCAAGTGCAAATAGCCACAGTTCTGAGCTTGGACCTTGACAACGTGAATGACTGTGTGGCTACTTCAGCAGGGGCATAAATAAAGACAATAGAAATTCCCAACAAAAGTACTATGCAAGGCGATAACATAAGATACAGGGGCAGACATGAAGAACTCGCTGCGAGGACTGCCGCACAGCACTCCTAGCTTAGCCATACCACCCAAAAAGTCTAGGCTCTATGATTTTGGATGCAGGTCACAGAGTTAAGAGCTGGGAGATTCTTGAGCAAAAGAACGTACGCCCCACAAATATCAAAATATGGCCAACATTACACATGTCCTTCTTTAGAATATATTTTTTCTATGACTCTTTTATTCTCTTTTATTTAGCCGATTTAAAACATTTTCTATCCATGCTTTCATTTGTTCTTCATATAATAATCCATTTGCTGGTCCCTTGGTCTTCCAGAGGCAATTACTGTTTGAGATTTCTTTACCATAAGTATAAAAGTGAGTTGACGATTCACTGATAGTTCCTTTTATTTGGAGTCCCATTATCCTCATTCTTGTTAACATTTTCCTACAGCCCCAAATACTCAAAGCCATTGCAATCTAAAAGGATGGCAAAATAATTACTGTTGAAGTAAGTGCTAAAGAAACATAAGCTGTATCCACCTCCAAGTATTCTTCACTAGGCATTCCAGAATAGTACTAATTATCAAGAATTATCCTAATTCATTTACTTTCAAGCAGATGTCTGTGTAAGATGTATATGAGTAGTTACAAAAGCCTACCCACCAGAAGCCATTGCTCCCTTGGGTTGGTCACACAATAACACGAGATAAAATCTGTCTGATAAAGACAGATATTGGTAATTCAAAGATCTAATTAAAAGAGGGAAAAAAAGGACAGAATTTTCATACCTGCAATAACCTTATATACCCAGGTGTCATTCTTCGCAGACGAATAACCATTGTATCTGTCCTTGTAGAAATTCAGCCCTACAATTCTAGAACACAGAAAACATTACTATTTTTTAAATTGACCTATTAATGAAACAGAAGATTAAATCTAGTATGGTTTGTCATAATGCAAAAAACACTGTAAGAATGAGCATATGCAAACTCTCTTTTCCTCACCTGGTGCTTTTCCCTGCCAGGCCATTACCTGCTCCCGCCCTGCTAGTATATAAAGCTCAGCTCAGTTACATAAGCTGTCACATGGGATCTATCCGTGGAGCTTAGGTGTTGGCAGGGGCTGTGACTGGCTTGCCTGGGGCTAGGTATGTCTGCAATATTGGAAGGCTCTCTGGGAATGTCTGGAGCTCATTAAGAAAGCAAAGCAACAGCTGACCTCCTTAAGAAAAAAAAAAAAAAAAAAAAGCCTAAGCCTGTTTTATAGATAGCCCTGGACATAAAAAGGGCAGTCATTAGAGCATTTTGTAGTGTACAGTGACAATGCAAATAGGATTTGAGTGCTTTTGTATAACTTAGAAACTATATTTATACCGCTGCTTGACTGTGTGGGAAGTTTAATTCAGCTATGACCCAGGTTGAAAGGATGTTCCCATGTATTAATAGGGTTATATGGAGACACATACAGAAGTAAGATCTCTCTCTTCTGATGGCATTCTCCTCCACATGGTATTCTGCATATTCTTGACTCCTTTTTCTAATGGTAAGAATTTAATATTTAAGAAAAACCCCAAACCCAGTATTTATCATTACTCTTATCACTGTATTTTCTTACTGAGATTTCTTTTCACTGTAGTGAGCTTGGACTCAGTTCTGCTCCTGGGTTACACAGTGTGAAAAATGCCAGAAAATCTGATCAGYGAAGTTAATTTATTTAGGCTGTGCTGGGAAAGCTTCTATCTCCCCATCATCAATATATGCAACCTAGAATAACGATGGCAAGGCAGAATTTAGTTCCAATTATACTCATATTTCTAAACACGCAGGGCAAAATCTTCAAGTGATGTAAATCAGYACAGCACCAGTGAGCAGAGTGAACCCGCATCAGTTTTCTTCAGAAGTGTTCAGCAGAACAGCAYTGGTCTACACCCCTTTGGTCTCTCTCTAGTAAGGCAATCTAAAGCTTATTTGGAGACTTATTCCTTCTACAAAACAACAAAATCATGAAATGTTTCTGTTCTACATTAGGTATTTCACAATGACGTCAATCATCAAGACTTATTGTCATTCACTCACTTCTTGCTTAATTAATCCTATATAAAGGAATGGAGTGGTGTTATTCTGGGGCTCTGGGTTACATAAGAGAGCAGGAGGACTAACTTTTCTCTCACTGCACCACGTTTATAACATACGAAGTCTGCAGGCATCAGCAGAGTCATGTCTCATACATATACACAAAAAAGTAGCATAAGTTGAACCAGCTCTAAAGTATCACAAAGTGATTGAGGTTGGAAGGCACCTCTAGAGATCATCTAGTCCAACACCCCTGCTCCAGCAGGGACACCCAGAGCACGGGGCACAGGGTGGCATCCAGGTGGGTTTTGAAGACCTCCAGAGAAGGAGACTCCACAACCTCCCTGGGCAGCCTGTTCCAGGGCTCTGTCACCCTCACTGTCAGGAAGTTCATCCTCACCTGGAGATGGAACTTCCTGTGTTTCAGCTTGTACCCATTGCCCCTTGTCCTGTCACTGGCCACCACTGAGAAGAGCCTGGCCCCTTCCTCCCAACATTCTCCCCTCAGGTACTTGYACATGTTGATCAGGTCCCCTCTCTGTCTTCTATTCTCCAGGTTAAACAGGCCCAACTCACTCAGTCTCTCATCATAAGATAGATGCTCCAGTCCCGTAATCATCTTTGTTGCTCTCCACTGGACTCTCTCTCGAAGTCCCGCATCAATTTAAATTCCACATCAATTTAAATACTAAAAGTAGGCGATGGGGAAACTGCCAGCCTGGTCCACTGGGTACATTGACTCCCTGCTAAGGCACAACTGCCGAATACCCCCCAGGGAAACAATCAACACAGTTGAGAGAGAACTGAGGGGAAGAGAGAGACTTCCCAGCTCAGCTTCAAATGACACGGGAACACAGAACCCCAGTATTAAGGGGAGGTCTTCAAAACCCGCCTGGATGCCACCCTGTGCCACATGCTCTAGGTGTGCCTGCTTGAGCAGGAAGGTTGGACTAGATGATCTGTAGAGGTCCCTTCCAACCTTAAATATTCTGAAATATTCTGAAATATTCTGAAATATTCTGAAATATTCTGAAATATTCTGAAATATTCTGAAATTACTAAATCCAAATCACTGTGCTTGTACAATGAGTGTGGCATTGGAATCTGAACTATGCAAACAAAAATACATCTCCTGTTTTTGTTTCTGACCGTTTGCAACATGCTACCTTTTCCACACATACAAAAAAGAACAGCTAGGATTGCTTCCCAAAGCAGGTTATAGCCTCAAGTTTCATAACTTGAATTCTTGTGGAAATACAGAGAATGATGGATTTTCTTTTTGATTTCTGGTCTTGCTCCTATTCAAAGAAAAACATATTTTCCAATATCTTGACTTAAACTACCAGAATTTCAGTAGTTGAAAAAAAAAAAAAAAAAAGCATCTAAGCACTAGCATTTTTTTTGCATAATTCTTTCAGTTCAGAGATTGAAAGCAAATGGAGAAACAAAGGTCCTGTGCTACTGTATTCAGAAATGGACAGTTTTATACTGCTTCTTTGTGCTAAAAACAAAAGCAAAGAAAAGCACTAAAGGAAAGTGCCTTGAGCACTATAACTGGCCTTAAAAAAAGATTCCTGGACATCCTCAATGCTGCTAAACTGTAGAATGTTTTATGTAATTACAAATATCACAAATATCATCTTCCAAAAAATTAACATGCCCAACTGGATGTAGAAAGGCCTGCCTCAGGTCCTCTGAAGGTTCAGGTCTCTGAGAACTGAGATTCCAGCCTGACATTTTGCATGGGAAAAAAAAAAGACATGAACATTCCCCTCCACAACCCATTCCTGGGCAGGGAGATGGGATAATGGAACGGGAAAACCACAAACAGAAGTGGTTCTCCTGGCAAATAAATGAAGATCTGACTTTCAGAGCAGACTACGAGCTCCATTCATCTGTCTTCACTGCTTGATGCAACCACTGCTTTCTAGGAATCACCATGTAAAGCAGCAAACTGTGTGATATCCTCCCTCCTCCACTTCCCTATCAGAAATCCAAAGGTGATGGGCACTTTGAACCAAGCTGTCAGTATTTACAACTTGGTGCTCTGTTTCCAATAAAGGGAAAATCAATATCGGAGTTAGATATATCTTTGGCATAGTCTTGTTATCTCACAAAACCAGGCTCAACTTCCCTGGTTTTCCATGATGCTTATTTCCCAGCTCTTTCTCCAGGTTATTTTTCAGTGCATTTCCTTTATTTTCATCCTGAAGAAAGGGCAGCTATTTCAACAATATCCTCTGCAGCAACACCTGACCTTTAGAAGCTTCTCTTCAGCAAAGAGGCATAGACTGGTTTCTTCTGCTGATATTCCTTCTGCTGTGCTTTCTTATTTCTTTTTTTCTTTTTCCCTCAAATTCCTAAAAATTGTGCAGCTATCATGAAGCAGATGGAGAGAGAAAAGAGGCAAGGTAGGAGAGTGCACAAGTGAAACCACACATGGTGTTAGGTAGTCTTAAGAGCTGTTTCTCTTTCACCTGTGTGAAGTCCTTGCTGCTGGCTTGCAGCCAGCATGTTTTTATTGCACAAAGGAAGGTGAGACAGGTTCACGTGCACCAAGACCTATTGGTGGGGTCTGCAGCTGGTGGCATGCATTGGCTGCAGTGTTGAAAGTCACTTTTTGGCAAAATAAAATAGAGGAGAGAAAATTCAAAAAAGCGAAAAATGAAAAACTAGCCTCAGTGACCAASAGGAAGAGCAATGATGGGGACCCAATGTGAACAGCCTCCTCYAAGGCCATGAGAATGACGGTGAGAGAGAAGATCCAGACACCAACAAGGGGGAAATCTCATCCCGGAGGCTCTGGGAAACCCTGCGTGACATCTGGGGTGGCGGGTGCCCAGGTGCCAGTGGAAGGCTGGTTATGCAGCTGCAAGCACAGGGCTCCTGTCAACACACAGCCTATGGGGATGTGTGTGCGTGTGTGTACGGCATCCATCCATTCACTGGGGTCTGCGACGTGCTCCAGGAATTTCCCTTCAAAAAACAGAATAGCAACAGAAAACAGCAACAAATCTTACAAATCTTCCTTAGCATACAACCATATGACTAATCTTGTGCTTTTTACTTTGTTATTAGATATGAGAGTATTTCCTTGAAGATAATTCATGCATTATAAATATTAAAGAAAACCAAAAACCCTAAGTTGAATGGAAAAAATAAATAAATGTAAATAAAATTTCCGGGGTTAGAGCACTGGACACCGCCAACTCATAGAAGATAGATACGACCTAGCCCCAAAGAGCCTGCAATCCTTGTGGAAGCAGATGGATACAAGCAGATGGGGAAGTACATGGAAGCAAAGAGAATGCACTGGTTGGCATGTGAGGCAATGTTCTCAGCTCACTAACAGTGAAATTGTTTCCAATTTTTTTGTAGGCGTTGCAGCAAAGAACTCTGTGAAGGAGGGATCTGAAAATGTTTAATGAGTTTTATGCTTCTAAGACAGGCCCAGAACAGGAGCAAAGTTGTATTGCTGCATTATGCATTAGTGTCTTTGTGGAGCGCAAAATCGGGAAAATGTATTGGAATATCTTGGATATACAGAAATGGGAAATACCATCATTAAAAGAGGGCTGGAAGTATGTGAATTGAGTCATAGATAGATGATCGTGAATAACTGCGTCCTCAAAGTCTTCTAAGATTATGGTTGGATACCTGCAAGAGATTGCACTGCTGAGGCTTTTGGAGTTACCAACCAAGTGGCTTAAACTACTCATTTTTATTTCGTACTTAGAATTGACTAGTTCACTTACTGCAACTGAACTACCAAGTGGTAACTCGTGCATTTGTAAAACCAGGAGTTTGTATCTGTACACACTGCTGCAGGCTCTGTATTCTGAGATACTACCTTTGATACTATATACTACAAATACTACCTTTGGTAATAATGAGAAACAGAATAATAGAAATGGGAAAAATTAGTAGCATAAAAGAAAGTTAATTTCCAATATGAAGAAAGGAGAATGCTGCTATGAAATGCAAATTTTATGTTAGAAAATATTTAAGATTTTATCTGTTAGAAAATACAGAAAAAACAAACTTGGATATATGTTTTGATCAAATGATTACTATGAGCTCTTATGGTTATGCAGTTGTGGAAAAGCAAGAAGTAATCCTGGTATGTATTCCCAGAGCATTTCCAAGTGTGAACTTCACTGTCTAAGGCACTCAATAGCATAACACATCTGGAATACAGTTTCTGGCCACTCTGTGCAGTCTCCTTTCACCAAGCCTTAGACCTCTGCAGTGCAGATGTCTGTCTCTGAGGTATTTAGACTGAGCTCCCACTGTAGCTTATCCCTTTAGGTAAGATTAAGATAAGGTAAAGAAGTGATGAGTGATAATATAGCTAGTCCAGACAAAGACATCAGTGACACAGAGACAGTCACATGAGTTGCACCCCATTGATGAGAATAGACAAATTCAAAGAGAGGCAGGTACGAAGGACTATTGAAATGACCGAGACAAATGAAAAGTATGTATTACAAGAAAAGCTATAAAGAAGATGTCTTGTTTCATCTTGCAAAATGAAGACTGGCAAGAATACAACTCTTCCCTATGGATAGGTAGGGGAAGCAGAAAAACAGAATTGCTGTATAGGCCAAAGGCCAATATTGCACAACGAACCAACCAAATCTACACGTGAATGGACTTAGTGTGGAAAGAAGAATGCTTATGATCAAGTGTGGGTTTCTGAAACTCCCAGGCAAGAGAGAAAAAAAGATGAAATAGTTTTAATGTACAATCTGGCTCTTCTTCTCTTAATGTCCCAAGGCCCTGTGACATTGAATAGAACTATCCTATTAACTAATATCACATAATGTAACAGTTGGAAAGGCAGGTGCAGAGATTTATATAATAGACCTTCCACTTCCTTCTTAGCTGTTTAAAACCACAGACACTGTAAGGATCAGACGACAGGAAGTGGTTTCCTTTAAACAATGATACTGCTATTGTAGTGTCTAGTGGAAACAAGTTGACGGTTTTATGGCAGTGTGAAAGTACTCAGAAAAAAATTGCTCTTAGGTTCCTAGTAAAACAAAGAGTAGTAATAGAATTCACTCTCATTCTTATTTRTATTGTATCATGCAGTTTATCTGGGGTGCATATTGGCAGGAAGGTTTATCTACATTACAACTCCACTGTGCAGGTGAGCATGTCGATGTGTTTTGTATCTCCCCGTCTTTGGTTGCCTTGTGTTTCATTGAGGGACCTGGAGTTATTTAGTGTGGAGAGGAAGAGGCTCCAGGGAGACCTTATTGCTTTCTACAACTACCTGGAAGGGGGCTGTAGTGAGGCGGGGGTCGATCTCTTCTGCAGAATAACTGCAGGCAGGACAAGAGGAAATGGCCTCAAGTTGTACCAGGATTGGTTCAAGATAGACATTTGGAAGAATTTATACATGGAAAGAGTAGTCAGCCACTGGAACAGGCTGCCCGGGGAAGTGGTGGAGTCACCATTGCTGACAGCGTTGAAGAAATGTGTAGGTGAGGCACGTAGGGCCATGGTTTAGCAGGTAGGGTGCTGAAGGGTTTACAGTTGGAACTCGAAGATCTTGAAGGTCTTTTCCAACCATAATGATTCTGTGCTTATGGGAGGGTTCACATCTGGGAGACTGTGACCAGACTTCTAGGAGAGGTCCAGAGTCCCAGCTAACGCAGTGTGCAACAGAGCTCTCCTCTTCCTGCASTTCCAAGGCACTGACTCGCAACCACTCCAGGATCCAGAGCATGTGTCAGTCACTGATCTTACTTCAGCAGTAAGTGAAATCCTGACAGTTGCTTATGAAGAGTGGTGGATATAATCAGGTAACACAAGGATATTTTCCAACGACCAAGGCACTGCTGATCCGGCTAGGGAAGCATACGGAGGACTTATGGCTATATCTGGATTCAGAAGCCTTGTGAGACACATCACACCCCAAGAGCACAACCGCTCCTGTGACTGTGTGTGTCACGATGGGGTGTTATTTGTTGCTGTACAGGAGTGACATACAGTAGTTCCTCTTTTGCAAACAACCAGTTTCTCCTGTAAGCAGCCTGTAATTTCTCTTCCATTTAGAAGGGATGAAGCAAAGAGGATTGGGCTTTTTGGGGAATAAAACACATGCTCTTTCTCTTCTCTGCTCTACARTCTGCCAAAATGGGAGTCTTCATCGGATACCCACGAGACAGAGGCTCCTGCACCAYGTTGAACATGTTCTAGTCCTCCTTTCTGTGAGTGTTTTCCATCAGGAGAGGAATTATATTGCAATCTGCGAAGAGAACAGATCTTCTTTTTGCCTCCCTTGCTGCCTTTATGGCTGAGGAGGTAGAAAGCCTGGCTGTCAGCCTCCACGGCCCCTTGGGCATCATTCCCTCCATCCTGCAGAGCTTCACGGATCATGAGAGGCTCCACTGCAACTTCGCAGAGATCTTCTGCAGCTTGATACACAGTGTGCAGCTACGGTAACCTTTAGGTTTTTAGGGYTGTTACCTATCCAGTGCATTGCCTCACACTATATGCAGCTTCATGGAAGCTTTTCAAACATGGTTTGGAAAAAGCCAGACGGATCAAGCCCTTGCAGATATACCAGATCTTCACGGTGATTCACACAAACGAGGCACCTTCAGAAGCAGCATTCTGAAACACAGTTCCAGAAGGTGCAGGTTTTTGGTTCATGGAAAGCCACGAGATCTTCTGTAGCACCTGTGGATGACTGGAAGGCTTGGGAAAAACTGCTGTATTTTTTATGTATGAGAAAGACCCTAACATACGGTATCTTATAAACTGTAACTTGTTTTTCCCTAGTTAGGGACTCACCTCTTAGTGCAGAGCCATGGTGCAAAAAATCATAAATAATAATAATAAATACATGCGGTAACAACATTTGGGGTACCCAAATTCTGAAAAGAGAAAGGAGGCATTCCAAGAACATGGAGGCATTCAAAGCATGGCCATGATTTATTTCTGGTTGWTAAGCACTGATTTACAACAGCAGCACACAACTCCAGTCAATCATTTTACCGSTACATCTCTTTTCAAATAATTTTTTTGATAGTCAAATTGTGTGGGTAAGTATACTCCATATGGTTTTATAAATTATGAGTCATGAATCCTACAAAAATATATATTTTTTTTCTGATGCCAACTTTAAAACCCCCAAAGTGTCTGTTCTTCTTCCTAAACAAACCTGCAGAATCTTCTTTTTGGAAGGACTGAAACTTGTTCTGTATGTGTTCACTGTTAAAATTTATCTGGTATTATCAAGATGCAGAATTCTATTTACATTTGTTATTACTGCATAAACAAATGTATCTGAACAAATATATCTGAGAAAAAAGATCTCAAATCATTCTTCTCAAGTCTCCTTTAGCATTCTGTTAGGATAATTACTTATATTTGGCAATAATAGATACCTAGCTCTACAACACTGACAAATGGTTTGTAACTCAGATAATGCAAATGCTTCAATTCATCCTTGCAGATATCCAGACTTGAATCCATTCTGCTTTGTGCTGTGTATTTCCAATGCAACAGGCTATTGAATTAGCCCAACCAAAATAGACAAGGTCTGTAAATCCTCTTCTAAGACTTCTAATCCCTTATTAAGACATCTGCTTTCTTTTTTTTGGAATGGCACTGAGCCAGCAGAGTTGTGACCATTCAACATAATCAGTAAGATATTTTTAGGCATCATCCTGTGCAAAGGTACATGTCTTATATTGTGACCTCTAGCTGAACACTGAAAGATTCTCTCACCAACTTAAACAGAGGGTAAATTGTCTATGAGGCAAACAGAGCRTGACAAATATATTAATCAAAAAGTATCATTTCTATAATGTTTATTTTTCCATTAGGCAGTCCTTATTCTGATTAACTGCTGTGGCTGCCTTAGCGTGAGGCCAAGCAGAAATGATTAAAACAATTTAAATTACTTAACAGTGGAAAGCAAACATGAGGGGAAGCACAGTGCACATCTGCACTTAACCGTGTCGCTCTGGACTTACCACTGAATTCTCTTCTGAGATTTTATTTCCCACGACACAACAACAACAAATCACTTGGAGCAGATGGTATTCACCTAAGAGCTCTAAAGCCACTGAAGGATGAAATAGCAGCACTGCTGTCTGCACCGCGTTGTCTCTCACTTGGAATTGTCCTAGTATCGGAGCACTAGAAGGTGGCAAAAAGGTGGATTTTTATATGGGATTCCTGGGGTGATGAGAGGAATTACAGACCAATGAACCTTATGTCCTTATTCAGCAAAGCAGTAGAACTATTCWAAGGGAACAGGCACATGGAAAATTATACTGGGAAGCAGCCAATTAAGCTTGTAAGTTGTATTTTGCCAGCCTACTGTCATTTTTTTTTTTGAGGAATCAAAGAATAAATGGACGAGGTGTGCTAAAGTCAACCTGAGAAGGTCCCTTAAAAAAGCTTTTAAGGCTTGGAGTCTTATGTTTGAAGAAGAAAGATCCTCATTTGAATGAATAAGCAATAAAAAGACATAAAAGAAAAAAAAGGGAACGGATGGTTTGCATGCTGCAARGAAATCATCAATTGAATCCAGTGGCAATTTGTACTGGGACCTTTTGGGGCAAATTCCTAAATGATCTGGAAAATGATCTGAATTCCCTCATGAACAGCGAGAGAACAGAGATTGCAGGTTTTACAAGAACTGAAATTAAAAGCTGACTGTGAAGAGCTACAGTAGGACATCCTGAATAACTGTGTGATAAAATGACAAATGAAATTCGATGTAGGTTTGGGAAAGTGGCATATTGGGGAAAGAAGTAGTCTCCACTTTAACTACCTCTCTCTCCTTAGAGATCCTTGCCCAATACCATGTCGACTTTGGGACTTTTACCTTCCAGGTTTCCTACCATTCTCACGTGAAAGTGMAAATCTTGGGCTGTCCACACGACTGTGGTTCAGCACGCAGCCAAGCAGGTCTGGGAATCACAAATGCAGCCAAACGCATCTCTCCATCACTCCTGCTCACATCACCCCAGTAAGTTGCTGCTGYTTCCTGCTTCCCAGGGCCCGACCAGGCTCAGGTTCATCCTACGGTACCTGTGGGGTAATCTGAGACTGTTTTCCACTTAGAGAAAGAGGGCTGACCTCCCTACATGTGTTATGGGACAAGATCTTGCAACTTACGGAGAAACAGATTGGCAGGGGCTTCTAGAAACACAGCAGTGACCTAATTATTTGTGTCTAAAGCACCTGCCAAGGACAACTGAAATGGTTGGCTCCATACCTAACTCTGATGGGTTTTGCTTATGCATAAAGGAATCAGATTGAAAGAATTCTTTCTCCTAGGGCATTTTCACAGGAGCGCTGTTTTTTTTTTTTTTTCTCCTTCCTAAAGCTTTTAATGTAGGGAAGAACAAAAAACCTACTGGGCTCCACAAACCATGTTCTGTGTTAGCTCTGAACCAGGCTCTGGCAGTGGGAGGCTGCTTCCTATTTTTATGAGTGGGGCTTAAAATGTCACRGTCATATTCTCAGACAAAGCTGCAGGACTGAGTTCACCAGTTTAATTCACATTAAGAAAACAAATCAGTGTATATTTCTGCAATGTCTCTTCTCTCTTTTACTGTTTTTGAGATGAAACCTTTCAGATTTCCCTTCTGCCTTCTAACTGAGGGCTCCTGCAGCTGATACAGAAATGGATGCTTACAGTTATGTTTTAAAATCGCTTTTGCTTCACGTTCAGTTCCTGCACTAACTAGCCCTGCTGCGACTTTGTTGGCTTTTGCGCTGCCACACTGTCACCACTCCTTTGGTTTTGCCTTCTGCAGCTTTGAGGACAGACTGTGAAACAGCCTCGACTAAAGGGAACGATGAACGTGACCAATAACTGCCCTGAAGTGGGAATCCTACAAGCTGTTCCGACACAAGGAACCTCCTGAGAATCTGTCTCTGTTGCTTTCTGGCCAGTGACAGCTCTGGGCAGAGAGCAATTAGGGGCTCTGTTCTGCGCTCACCAGCTCCAATACTGCTAATTTACCGAAGCCGGCATTTTCCTTCATGCTGCATCCACCTTTTTTGCCAGCTGGCACTCAGTGAGCGGAGGAATTTCAGAGTCCAACTGCACTTAGGTGCCTGAGAATCATACGAGGAGAGACTGAGTGAGTTGGGCCTGTTTTCTCTGGAGAATAAAAGGCTGAGAGGGGAYCTGATTAACATGTATAAGTCCCTGAAGGGTGAATGTAGGGAGGAAGGGGCCAAGCTCTTCTCAGTGGTGGCCAGCCACAGGACAAGGGGCAATGGGTTTAAGTTGAAACACAGGAAGTTCCACCTGCATGTGAGGAAGAACTTCTTGACAGTGAGGGTGACAGAGCCCTGGAACAGGCTGCCCAGGGAGGYTGTGGAGTCTCCTTCTCTGGAGATCTTCCAAACCCGCCTGGATGCCRCCCTGTGCCCCATGCTCTGGGTGTCCCTGGAGCAGGGGGGTTGGACTAGATGATCTCTAGAGGTCCCTTCCAACCTCAGCCATTCTGTGATTCTGATTCTTCTCTCATACACTCACACTAAAAGGCTCAGAATATAGGAAACGTTTAAACATTTAATGCTAACACGGAGAGTTGATGGGTCTCTGCTGCATCCTGGATATCTATTCAGAGAAGGGCTCATGTGGTAACTTGAAAATTTGCATGCCACACTATAAAACTGGGAATGTAACTTCCTAAAAAAAGTTTTTAGGTCTCAAACCATTATTTTTCATCAGTAGTGAATGTGTTCATCTCCAGGCTCTTTCCTCACCTACCAGCTGGAAGAAACACAACACAGCAGATAACATACGCGACAGACACCTTCATGGGATTGCCTTTTTCGAAGACAGAGAATATACGAAACAAAACTGTGTCACATTTTGGTAACAGAACTAAGGATACGGATCACATCTTGCATGAAAAAAAACAAATACACATTTTCCTTTGATGTTTGAAAACACGGAATTTTTCAGAATAAACATTCATAACGGAAACCATTCCTGCAGAGCAACAAATTGAAAATAAACACATAATACAGAGTTGAAAGGCTATTTATTGTGAACACCTTTCAATTATTTATGCTTCTCCTTTAAACACATTTAACAAACATAATTTTATAGTTTTCTGTACAGAGCGTATTTAGTTTGGATTCTTATTTTTACAAAAAAAAAGGTTGTTCTTGTAAAAGAGTACTTAAGGAAATATTTGTGGGTAGCAGCAGAAAAGCATAATGCCCTGTGGTGTTATTCTCTTGGGAATTTACTTAGTGCCACATAAGCTTATGATTAAAAAAGAAAAACTTGAAGAAGACAACGAAGTACACAGTGAATACCGCGGGAAKCAGCTAGGTGACAATTTTCAAAAAGGAGGTAACAATAGGGAGTCATCTCTTACTTTACTGTTTCTCCTTAGATCCCCAGTATTAGTACGAGGCTCTGTTCAGCATTATTATTAATGAGGTGTAAACAGATATATAATCACAGCTGATTCAATTTGCAAATGCCACCATGATTAGCAGACAGTGGATATTAATGAAAACAGTACACCCAAACAAAACAGTCCATCACTTACTACACAGCCAAAGAAAATTAATGTTAACATGAGCAAATAGAAAGTCAAACACGTAGCAACAAGAAGTTCACAGCAGAGGCCTCTATCCTGGATGGTGATAAAGCTCAAGACTGCCGATGGGTACTTGTCCACCCCAACAAGTAACTCAGTGTGGACTCACAACACAGGCTGTGGCAGAAAGTGTAATGTGATCCATGGACCCACAGAAATGGAAAATAGCAATTAGTGAGGARCTACTTAATCTGGTAAGAAAAGCATACCACGAACAAACGGCTGGAAGAAAAATCTAGACAAATTCAAAAGAAAAAAAAATTCCACYGGTGAGAGCCATAGAGTCCTGGAATAATGATGGGAGAAGGTGTTAAATCCTCATTTCTTGATAGGACTTCCAATCAAGCTTGCATGTCTCCACAGGAGACATATTTAAGCCAAATCCACAAATTGTGATTTTGTCAGGTTCAAATACGGGGCTTCATCCTGAAACAAGAGAAAAATTTATGACCTGGGATCTAAATGAGGTCAGAGAAAATAATCTCATGTCCCTTTTAGCATTATCTTCTCCGAATCTATCAGCTTGCTGAGTGAATACAGAGAAGGAAACTTTCTGAATGACATTTGCTATCTGGATAACTGATTCACAGTAGAGCAGTAAATCACTAAGTAATAAGTAAATGTCAGAAACCATTAAGATGAATACATTCGTGCAATGCCTTTTAATTTAGAAGTTTAATTTTTTTTAAATATTTTGCACATTAATTTTATCTTGGGTAATTTGATTAATGTGAAAGGGTTAAACAGACAAGCTAATGAAATGTCGGGCTATGTACTTAGCTGAAACGTCTAGAAAAATCAATGTGCTTTGGTCTGTCAGTTAGCAGTCTCACATTTAATTGAATAACATGTCAAGTATTTTAAGCTGTTTACCAATGTAAATAGAATCCAACACTACAGTAATGGTAATAAGCTAAGATGCTTTTCCTGAATTTCAATCAGATTTGCACATGATCTTCATTTTAAGTTCCCAACATGCTCAGATACTTATCAAAGACCCATTAGGTCTATAGGGTTTGGTGATGACCCCTATTAYTCAATTCTAAATTTGCTATTGATTCACTCACTAAATGATGGGTAATGGATAATCAGTTTAATGCTCCTCACAATGGTTACTTCTTCCCTATGCATTTACATTCTCTTCACTTCATTACTGGAAGGAGGAGGAATAAATCACACAGAAATCTTTACTTCTGCCTACAAGATTCTCAGATAGATGGTGGAGGGCAGTCTCCGCATGACTGTTCAAAGAGGAGGAGGAGGAGAGTCCTTCTCAACACTTTTTGGGTCAGTTCCAAGCACAGCTGTTCAACAGCTTCTTACTCTTCTCTTTTGGCAGACCCAGGCACTGACTTCCCAACAYGAAGGATGCTGGAAAGCATGAAATGCTCCCAGCATAAGAGGAGCAAGGAGAGGCCAGGACCCTGTCTAAGATGAAGGAGCTCGTCGGTGCCAGGCAGGCACCAGCTGAGGGACATGGTTTTGTAGAGCCAACAGGCACCTTCCTGCCTTTTTCTCAAATGCAGTGAATGAATTTTCTTCGAAACGATTGAGATGTCTGCAGTGTGGACAGTTTGCAGCTGACCCACTTGCCAGTGCTCACTTAACAGCCAACATAAAGAAATCGGATTTCCTATTGCACTATTCTTCTCACTCTAAAATATATGCTTAGACGTGATCAGTTATATTGGGTTTTACCACTATCTATTTCCTCCCAATGATTATAGAAGTTCTTAGGGCAAGCAGCTCAGATGAAAACTCTGTCTGAAGTTAGGCGGAATGAATCCTGCCTCACAAGTCTCCAAGCTCTCCAAGTCTCAGCAAGCTGCAGACAGATGCTGCCCCCAGCACCTAGGGGGACTAGACTAGGGAAACCCTGGTCTCTCTGTTAGCAGACATGGCATTTCAGCAATGCAAAACTACCCCTCTGTTCCTAAGTACCAGCTACCCTGCTTACAAAATATTCTCGCATATTCTTGATCATAATTGAGTCTGTTACATAACCATAGCACACCTGCCCCTCAGATGTTTTAGAAACCCACTGTGCTGGGTGCTGTATAAACTCACTACAGCAAGTCAATCCCTGCGCCAAGGTGCTGCGGGCCTGAGGAGGAGAAAACAGCTGAGAAATTAGGCAGAACGATGTGGGAACAGACAGGTACACGTATGTACAGGCACATACAGGCAACATGAATGAGCAGAGCAGGCAGTTGTCTTAGCACATGACTGACCTAGCTGTTGCTCAGCTCTTGGGCAGCATCAAGGCAAAGAAAGGTGAAAGACAGAAAGGCWGTTTTGCAGAAATCTACTGAGGGCTTTAGGAACAAAAAATAAAAGTGTGAATGCATTACTCTGAACRTCCCAGGGGCCATATTCCTGGAATGACTGCCCTATGAGGAAAGGCTGAGAGAGAAGGGTCCGTTCAGCCTGGAGAAGGCTGAGGGGGACCTGATGAGCGTGTATAAATACCTCAAGGGAGGGAGGGAGGAGGATGGGACCAGCCTCTTTTCAGTGGAGGCCACTGACAGAACTACAGGAAACAGCCACAAGCTGAGGCATCAAAAGTTCCACAGGAACTTAAGGAAACATTTCTTAACAGTGAAAGTGACAGAGCCCTGGAACAGGCTGCGCGGGGAGGCTGTGGAGTCTCCTTCTTTGGAGATCTTCCAAACCCGCTTGGACGCAGCCCTGTGCCACGTGCTCTAGGTGACCCTGTGTGAGCAGGGGGGTTGGACTCGATGACCTCTGAGGTCCCTTCCAACCTTAAGCATTCTGTGATTCTGTGATACTATGAACAATGAGTATATGGATAATACAACCTAATCCTAGAAACTGAGGGGACAGGAGAATCATTATCTGTGCATTGTGGACTGAGRAAACCGGCAAAGATCTTAAAGGTGAAGAAAATAAACCTATATTTGATGCTAAGGAAAAAAGGAAATTGAACCTTAGATTCATTCTTTCTCTATTTCTGTGAAGATCTCTTCAGTATCATAAAAGACTTTTTTGCATTATGTATCTGAAAATAGGATACTGCACTGTAGTAATAATTTAAAACACAAATATAGCTTGTTCATACATGTTACTAATGTATACAGTTCATCAAAATAMCTATAGATTATTAATTCTACAAAGATAATGATTCAAATCAGAATGTCAGTATTAAGCCACATGTATGACCTTGACTGAGTATGGAGGGCTCACTCCAAACTATAGTCAAGCAAAACATATAATATACGGCCTTCTCCTAGATCTTTAGAAGTAGAAAACTTGCAGAATTTGTACATTTCTGTTTTTTCTTTAATGATATTTAATGAGTGCATTTTCCCTCCATGGCTTAGTCCAACATATACACAGCAATTCAAAAATATACACTTTTTATCTAAAGAAAACATATAATAAAATTTGTAAAAGGCATTATAATTATCCTATTCAACACAAAATACTTAGATGTAAGAAGAGGATAAAGCAGTTAATAAGGAAGCTAAATTACCTGCACAAACATGCAGTGCAGCCCCCTCAGGTGCAATCTGGGGCTGAAGCAATTAACTACAAAACCTACTTAGCTCCAGCCTGGGGTTGGCCTAAATATCAGTGGGTTTTTTCAGTCTTGCATTTTGTTTTACACCATTAATACAAAATTTCTCACTTCAGAAGAACAAAATGGCTTTCCACACCATGAATAATCTATTTCTATTAGAAATGTTGACTTCTTCCAGTCCACGAGTGACCCACATCCCTTAGGAGTATACACCRTTAATTAAGGAAGGTAATAAATGGGGAGGAAATAACACAATGGAAGTGCTCATCCAATCTGAGTGTGCACAGGGACTTGTATGTACTA
Source organism: Nothoprocta perdicaria (assembly GCF_003342845.1). Lineage (NCBI taxonomy): Eukaryota > Metazoa > Chordata > Aves > Tinamiformes > Tinamidae > Nothoprocta > Nothoprocta perdicaria. The sequence goes on from NW_020454494.1 coordinate 259,723, forward strand.
CCAACAGCACAGACCAGTTCTTCCACTGCTGCCCGCTATGGATAGGAACTGAGCGTGGCCTTGTGGATTCTGTTACCTTTCCTAGTAGTCTTSGCTAATAGTGCCCCTTTGCTCAATGTACATAATTGCTAAAAATAAAGATAATTATTATGTTATTGCTTGAGCTGCAATAACTACATGCTCGAGTTTATATAGGAATGGCATTACTAAAGTTACGTAGCCAATCTGTAAGGTATTTGAAATGGGAGAGCATCTGCTTCTTTAAGGTTATCAGATCAAGGATTTCTCAGGGCAAAGTGAACCCTAAGTAACAGAGAAAGCAATAAAAACCCCACAGAAACACAAACCTGACAAGCGAGCTGGAGCCCATCACTAAGTAGTGAGTCATTAAGAAGCTACAGGCATAGCCTTGGAGACAGTTAATGTGGATTTTGTAATTGATAAGGAAGGAAACCAGATGAAGTTTATGGATACTTCAGGAGAGACTTTGGGACCRCCCAACTTCCTAAGGGTAGAGACTGAAGGTCTGTGCATTAAGTGTGGGCATTACACAGGCTGAGAGCTCTGCTATCAGAGGGATCTGCAAAGGTAGGCACGCTCGTGGGCCTGCAGAGAAGGGCATGTGTGTTTTCACTAGCAAACTTCAATCCAAATCAGCTGGAGAGGAAGGATGGGATCTAGACTTATGTTTTGTGTTGGTTCTGGTAGTGCTATGTGTGAACATTGTTAAAGGCAGCGTGCGGTGTCGCTGGCCTTGACAAGTGTCCTCTCTGTGTGTGCCTCTCTGGGGCACACGTTCAGCCCTATTCCTGCTGCAGCTGCAGGCAGGAAAGCAGCAGCTGTGTCCGTTCACCTGGGGCAGAGGGATCTCCAGGTCTCCAGACGCACTGGGCTGGGCTCCAGCAGCTGAGGAGACATCCCTGGCTCCTGCAGTCTGCAGCTTTACAACGACCCCTAACAAAATGACTCAAGAATAAGGAACTGCAGTTGTTTGTACCATCTTAATTTTGCCTGTTTTGTTCCTATATTTTATGCTAATGTCTTTAATTACACGATCTAATTTATTTTTCACATTCACGGCACAGGATGGATGGTGCTTACCTAATGAGCTGCTACATATTCTTTCTGTGTGGTTGCTGAGCCTCATTTACTGCACAACTTTCACACCCTAATCTGTGGCTGAAGTGATTAATTCCCRCAGGGTCTGTCAGCAGTGTCTCGGTGCCTCACACGCTGCAGCAGCGTTTTCTCCATCCTACAGACACAGGACTGACAGGGCCTCACTGAAAAGCCACAGCTACAGCTGGGTGCCTAAACGCCAGCAACTCGTGGACATTAAAACAAGGGACACACTGTCAGCTGCCTCCTCACAGAGGCTGGTTTCAGTAATTTTCCCATCAGATACAAACCCAACTGAAGTTCTCCAGGGCTGGATGCAGCTCCCCCAGGCATCAGCCCATTCTTCCCAAACCCTATCATGTGCTGGACACTTTCTAATTTCTTCAGCTTGATGAGAAAGATGCATGGCTGTATTTCTATTATCTGTACTTGAGCATCACTGTAAACAATGCCTTGCAAGAAATAGTATTATGAAATGTAATAAAAAATAGATTAAAATAAGCAAATAGCTTGCACTACTTAGATGGTACTTAGCCATAGCATCTTTGCAAGCACATGCTAGAAGTGATAAATATATTGCTCTTATTGTACTAGGGAGGACACTAAGACAGCAGCATAAGAAGTGGCTTGTTCTGCATCACCTACCTGATGAATGACTCAGCTCAGAGAAGAACACCTCCCTCACTGTGTCCTTTTTCTTAAAAAACTTCCGAACATGTTATGACCATGGCTATTATTTATTGTATCACTTATAAATGAATAAATTCAGGCACAGAAGGATCGTGAGAGAACTTGGTCTCATAATTCTGCAGTCAGTGAAGTCCACTAGATCTACAATGTCAGAATCAGCCCACTTATAAAAATGCCAACATGCAGTTGGGGAATTAAATTGTACAGTGCAATGGAAACTATTGAACATGGAATCCAAATTCCTTTACCATTCCAAAAAGTATCTGCATGACCCAGAAATTTATCTATTTCCATAATTTAGCAGTTTATTGAGCAAAAATACAATCCTCAGATGTATCTTTGCTTCAGTTTAAATATTAAAAATATCTGTTCACAAACAAAAATGTATACAAGATAAACAAGAAAAGTCAAGAAATAAAACTTCAAGAAAGAAACCACTCACATATAAACATATACATTAAATAAACTTCTTGAAATACTTTTGTGATATATTAACGAGTCCAGCTACTGCCTTTACCCTAGAGGGAAATAAACATACTGGCCAACTACAGACTCAGGCCATGCAACATATGAATGTTCTTGACCAACCATGCACAAAAATCCCATGTGGTTTTATCCCATTTATTGTTTTCTGTAGTTAGTAACACTGAAAAACAATTAATTTACCTGTGTGTGTAGGATGCAAACCGACTCTGCTCTTCCTGAGCAATTGCTACTTGGGTAAGAGTTCGTATTTTACATTTAACCTCGCACATATGGACACAGGCCATTTATTTCCTGTTCTGCACAGGAAGGATATCTGTAATCCAGTAGTGAAACAGAGAGGAGACTATCTTGATATGATCTGCAATGAAGAAAACAAATTATTCCTGAAATGTCTCTAAGACATTTTTGAACATTAAAGAAAAGCAGTTGTGTAAACAGTTGTTTCCTTTTGATAGAAGCATTTCAGTAAAACAAAACAGACACTGGAGATTGATACATATTAATAATTCCTAGAAAAATGGGCACATGTTTTGCAGGCCAGCCGTTTGCAGGAGATCCACTGTTGGTCCTAGACTGTGAAAKGTCCTAATATATTATTCAATGATTCAGAAAAGAGAAGATTGAAATGACACAGCCACATGGATAAGGCTAAAAGTCTGTGATCTCCTCCATTCTCTTTTCTGTCTAGAGAGTGATTTCAGCCATTACTATTAATATTATAGTAGCACCTGGAAGCCCCTGTGAAGAGCAAMTCTTTCTGTGCTGTCACATACAGGCAACTGCAAAAAAAAACCCCAAATGCCTTAATCCACAGATTATCTAATTACTCTTATTTTTAATGACATGACATTTAATGTGGTTCCATAATGTTGTTCTAACAGAGCTTTCCTCTTTCATTCTCTTTGAAATCTCATTCAAAACAACTGTTAATTTGTATCATATTAGGGTCCCTGGGCATCCGGCCTGCTGACATGCTGATATGCAGTAACTGTGCTACTTGTTGTGGTCTGCAAAATAGACTCTCCATATGAAGGAGATATAAATAAATAAATTTATTTATAAGAAGGACAATTTTCTGCATCTTTCTCCTTACCAATTTCCTCTTTCTGTGTTTTTTTTTTTTTGTAAACTCTACCACCGAACTTCTTACAACTTTCTTGGCAACTGCTTCGTAACTCTTACTTACGTTGTGCCTCATGGGCATCCTATCAACTCAATTACAGCAGGTTTGAGATTAGAATTGAGCCTTCAGAACAAAAATCAAAAATAAAAGTCACCAGCAGAAAAATCAACTGGAAGAGTAAACCATTTCAGGCTGTTTCTGTTTCAGCAGCAGCATCAAATGAATTTTAATTAAAAAAAAAAATCACTCATAAAGCTCTTTTCTGCTTTTTYTGAAGTGACATATTAGCAAATCTGGCTATTTGCATGGATTTGTTTCTAATTTGCTTCTAATTTTCTTTTCCCTCTTCAACTTGTTATTTCCACTAAAGAGAAGTAAACACAGCAGCTTATCCAAAGGCTGCAAAACCTACAGAATTTCTGCTGTATTCAGTGCTTTTGGATAATGTGAGTTATTACTTTACAAAAGACTTAGAAAACTACATAAAATTGATGAGATTCTCTTTCTGGCCTCTCAAATCTAATTGAATTCTCTGGGAAGTAAGAATATTTAGTACGTTATGTAGATTTGGCTGATGCTAACAAATGAACTAMCGACAAACAATAATGATGTTTTAAATGATGACTGCTGAGAGAAAAAAAAATATACCTTCTATGGAACCCATACTGATCCTGCCCACATTTGAGAAACAAGTAACAGTACAAGAAGGAATTCTATTAAAATTATTGGGTCACAAAGAAGCTAGTAACAGAATGATTTCTCTTTTCACAAATGACATKGTTATTATTTTGTTCTTTAAATTCAGTAATGTTTTTTCTTTTTTTTTTTTTTAATAAGCAATTTTAAACTAGCATTTATAGTTGAAGAAAACTGCAATTAAATATTAGCATGTGAAGTTTAGGTTTTAAAGAACCCAAGTGGGTGACTAAATAAGAATGAAATAATGGGATTTATTGATGCTTATGCATTTAAAAGTAAACCTAAACCGAGTAAGTGGAAAACTTACTCAAAAACTTACAGCTTCATTGCAGTGATTAACATTTAAAAATAATCTAGAGTTCTAGAGAAATTTCTAGAGAAAAAGGGAAAATTAAACTTGTTTGAATCTTAAATTCATTATGATTTGAAGAAACATTGTGTTTTAAGAATCTCACTGATCATGTACTTTGCAGCTGCTGAAGAGTATGAAAAGTTTCTCCATTGGTAAGAAGAAAAAAGGCAACAAATGACTGTTTCCTATAGAGAAACATACGTTCAAATTTTGTATAATCATGCTTTCACTACCACGTARCTATTGACAGCTTCCCACTCCCTTATACAAAAAAGTGTGACAAATCTGAATTTTAATCAACCCAGAAAAGAACATCAGTGAAAGAATACGAGTGAATGGTACGTACCAGGAGGCATCAGGGAATGTTCCTGGAATTCCTGCAAAGCATTCCTCAATCTTGCAACATCCTGTAGCAATACAAGGGATTTCAGTTGGTGTAGGAGAGTCACGTCCGAGGAAGCCATCCTGCGAGATTCAAGATATCGTAAAAGCTCTTGGGCAKCTGCTGAATTTACAGCTGGATCTGTGCATTCCGATTTATCTGGACAAACAATTGGAAGGCTGGATTAGAAATACTGAATGGGCATGTGGAATTTTCCTATTGATATTTACTTTAAAAGACAGTATCTTTTTTCTTTTTTTAAACTACAACTTATAACCAAACACCACATACTAAAAGGCAGTCTATTCTTCTCATTTTCTGCAAGATATTTAAAAAAAAAAAGTGGGGAAATGTACTAAATACAGAAAGTATAAGGGGCAACTGGACTCATAAAGAAAGGAATGCAATAGCAAGACAGTAAGAGATCTAAGGCTTTAAGATTAGGGCATGAATAAGGTGTGATGAAGAATTCGTACCACAGCCTCAGCGCTCTATCTTTGTCTCCTATGTACTATTTATTATAAAAATGCATACACATATGGAGACAGGGAATAACTATAGGGAAATAACACAAAGCATTTCTGAGGCAGTTAATTATCTTGCTGTTGCACTTTTTATGTTTTTAGAACTGTGTATTTGAATATGCAATACAGCAGGAAAGGACACAGTAGTGTTATTACTGTGCTAACGTACAGATTTATTCTTCCTTTCTAATAACAATATCTGTCCCGTTAACCAGACTACCTTTAAAGTTACATTTTTCTGCTTTTTATTAACAAATCAAATAGTAAGAATGGATTATTTCCAATTCAGCTTTCTTATATATGTACACGATGTACATAAGCACAATATTCAGGGTGACTATTTGCAAATGTTATTAAAACAAGGGCTTCCGATTCTATCTAATAAGTGGGGAGTGCTCAAATCACTCGCCTAGGCAAGGCAAAGAGCAGAACTTTGCATGTGGAGTAGGATCCGCCTAAGAAGCCAGTTAGTCACACTCTGATTTATGGCTGTGACATCTCATCTGCAGCTGCATTTGCTTTCACCAGACAGCGTATCTCTGTGGATCGCAAGGGCCTCATTAGCTTAACTTGAGCTGCGGGTTTGACAGCAGCGTTTGTCAGTCTGTCAACCACTGCTAAACCTTCACCTTAACCAGGCCTGCGGGAGGTGGTGGCTGAACAGGTCTGCAGGCACCGGCCGCTGCCGCCTCGCGCGTTAACAGCAGGACTCTCTTGACCACATCGACAACTTTACTCAGTTACTCTGGAATTCCACTAACACAAATGCAAGTCATTTAGTTTCCACTTACTTTGACGTACACTGAAATAGCAACATTTTTTATTTTTGGCGATGAAAAGACTTGAGCCCTTAAAGGAAGCTGACTCCTGGGTGCTAGGCTTAGTGGGAAAACCTGACATAGCAGAATATTTTAACAGTAAGTAAAGACAATTTTATCTATAAATCTTGAGAAAAATTAACATGAAAAGCCTGATGTTACCTTAATAGATTTCTTAAAGTTGTGAGGTAGTCTAAAGATAAATTTTAGACAATCTAAGACAAGGAGTGACAGTTTTGAATTAAGATGAACAAGTAGGTAAGTTATTTAATATTTTCCTTTCAGCTCCACAAAGGCAGTCAAGACCATGTGTTCTGAAAGGTCTTCACTGTTTTTTCCCCCTGTTTTCACATTATAATTATAATTTTAAGGCTGTGTTCTGAGCAATTAAAGAAAACACGAGTTTGCCCTTAAGAAAATGTACTTAATTCTAGATGATACCAACATAATGTTGTATATGTACAGATAATGASTATACTTATCATTAAAATATCATTATCTTTGAAAGGGATTTCAATAGAAATGAATGGAAATGGACAGAAGTTTAGAACTACTTTTGCCCTCCTGATTATTTGTTTTTTGAAATCAAATAATCCTTCTGGATGTTTGCTTGCAGGGCAAGCAAATGCACTTTAAGCACTATATTTACCCAAAGTGCACTGGAATGTTTTAAAAATGAGAAAGCAATATTATCTATATTTTCAAAGAAGATAAACAATGATATTAGGATCATGTTTTTTTATGCTGATACATATTCATTTAAAGAGCTAAGGACAGAACTATTGCTAAACCTCTATTTCCATGCCAAGTTCAATAGATACTTCCCGAATAAATCTGGCCTATTATAAAGAAATAATGAGAATATATATACTTTTTTCAAAGCTGTCCTGCTCATGAAAAGAAAGGAGAGAGTGGTACATACTGTCAGCAAAATAAATTTGTTGTGTTGCCTGTAAGAAGTCTAGAATGCTATGTGTCTTTTCATCTATGTCCTTAAGGTCTGCTCCTTCTTCAGTGCTGGTTTTATCAGGCTGGTATGTAAAATCTACACCGGTAGTTTTTGTTAGCAAGCCAGCTGCTCTCATTTTTTCCTTTTGTCGCTTTTTTTTCATTTTCCTCTTTTTGTTTTTGCTCATTTTGGGGTTGTCTATCTGCTGCCGCTGTAAATTATCTTGCAAAGGAGTCTTTTGAATTCCAGATTCTGTTTGTTCTCCATGTAAATCATTAGGGTTTTTCAAACTGCTTTTTTGTTTCTTCCTTCGAACGCGCTTTCTCTTGGTTTGTCCTTGATATTCCTCCTCTGCAGATTCAAAAGAGATACAATAGTTGTAAAGAAGAAGATCTGTAATAAGCATTTGGGAGCTGCATACAATGAAATATTACTCCCTTCAAATTCTTGGATGTCTGCATGCCTCTAAACTTCTATACTTAAAATGCCTTTCAGTACTGGAGTGTCAAGGCAAATTCTTCTGAGAGCACCAAGCAGACAACCTCTTTTCCCTCCCGCTCTTAATGAAGACGGTATTTTTCTATGAGCTAGTTACTTCACATCATGTTTAACTTCTTAATATACACACCAGCACAGCACAGAGTGAGGTCAAAAGAATTCCCAGGGCAAAAAGCACGGGCAGAGCTAYCCAGGCGGAGAGAGCAGGATAAGGGAGGCCTCCCAAAAGGCCCACAATACCAGGTGCTAGACTCAACCAAGCACACAAGAAAGCACCATATAATTTACAGTAAAACCCTGGCAYGTATTTCCACAACAGCAGTGTGCCTTAAAAACACCAGGCATCTGTTCCTGATTTGTCTCCTCTCCCCTTTGCAAACACCATCTTCCTCTGGGACATCCTGCTGCTAGCTCAGCTTTAGACATCAACTCTATGGGGCATCGCTGGCATCATCACCCTTGGCGAGTAATCTCTGATCTTCCTAACTGCCTGACTTAGCTCTGCTGTTCCCGTGCTACTTTACAGTTCCCTTACCAGTTAACTCTTTTAGTTTCTGAGTCTCTTGAGTTTCTGAGTCAGATTTTGGGCTTCTTTATCTATATTCACTGTATGCAGAAGCAAATTCTTCAGTCATGCCTGACCCTGAACCAGCTTCCTCTCCCCCACACAGGCACTTCTCCGTGCAGGGCTTCCTGTCACCAGCAAGGGAAGACTGCCAAAATCCATCTTCACTTCAGCTGCACTGCTGCTGAAATCCTTATCTATGCCTATAATAATTTCCTGTCCAATTAACTGAAATTCTCTCTTTTATGGTCTAACAAAATCCTCACCCATTCAAATATCACAGAGCCCAGAGCTGTTCTAATGTCTTGCTCTAGAAAGCAAATCCATTTGTCCTTTCCCCAACCTCTGCCTGCACATTTCTAAATTCCTCTTTATGTCCTGAGCCTGATTCTCCCATTTACCTGGCTTTAGCCTGTTCTCCTTAAGGCAAAGAGTCTTCCTTAGCCCAACACTGAAATAATCCAGCACATGAAGCCCAACTCTTGGCTTCCAAATAATCTGCAAATTCTCCCAAACTACCTCTGACATTTTCAACTTGTTTGGCTTTTTCATCACTGCTCCCCGCAACCCGTCCTTGCCTCTATCTTCTGCAAGTTGCAGGCTCCCAGTTTCATTTCTGATTCTTTTTCTGTCTTGAACTCTGTCAGCTCTGAGCCACTTTCCCTCCCTAAATATCACTAGAAGACTTTTAGTTCTTTAGCTGACAGATGACTCACTGCAAAGCAATTTTCCATATTTTCTATGAAGGAGACTGTATAAAAATAAATTTGCTGCATTGTAATTGAACACCATAGCATGCTAAAGATGCACCGAACAGCACCTTGTACCCACATTATAGAGCGTTTCACATGGATGGCATTTGAGCTAAACATCTTTATATACATTTTAGACATATGGGATGTAGGAAAAATAACGTCTGTGTAGTCATGCAGGAGTAAAATACCAGAGCTGAAGGCAGATATGAATGGTGAAAGATAACATAAACAAAGCATCAATGTTTCATCTTGAGACCTAACTTGGATTCTCACGGCAGTCTTTGTGTTATAATAGATGAGTTCTACTTTAAACACAGATCCATTGGTCCCTAAGGCCCTCAGAGACCGTTTAGATGAACTGATGGTAACAGAGCTGCTCTGATCTGTGTAGACAACAAGGAGGCCAACACACTTTCTAGGCAACCACAAGCCACTGAATCTCAGCACAAGTACGGCATACTGTGTAGCCAGGCACCTTCAACACGTGTGAAGGAACTTCAAAAAACCATGTAGAAGGAAGAACAGGTCTGAAGACAATAAGTTTTGAGTCAAGTCCAAAAGTTTCCTTATCCCAGAAGATATGAAGATAGTGGGGGGAAGCTGTCAAGAGACAGAATGAATGCAGACATCTCATATGAATTTTAGTGAGAGAATTATATGACTGAGGAGAAATCAGAACTGTGCTGAGCTTCCTTCAACACAGAAAACAAATCAAACCCGAGAGTTTATCTTCAGCAGTAAAACTGACAGCTCTTTAGCAGTTTTTGTTATTCTTTCCTCAACATTTTATCATCTCTTTAGYAGGACTAAAATTCTGCTTTTATTATTCAAGAATTCTCCCCCTTGGTCAGTCATCAAATTCTGGACTCCAATACCGTGCCATGTGTAGGAGTAATTTGACATGAAGGAACAGATGAAGTTAAACACTGATATATGCAAAGCAATGCGCACATAAGGGATTAATCTGCACAACTCATTGCTAGGGTCAGAATGAACTGCTATCAATTCAGGAAAAGCAAAACAAAAACCAGACCTGGGCCTCAGTACAGAAAGTTCAATGAAAATATTTGCTCATTGGGCATCAGTGAATAGCAAGCAGCTTGTTCAGTGAGATAAGAAATAGGATGGAATATAATAGGAATAAAATTACAAAGCAATTCCCTATTTCATACATCTGTGGCACTCTTCATGCTTGCAACATCCAATTTCTTAGCACAACTCTTACACTATAAGACTTTGGTAGAAAAGAACAAGATTCTCACAGAAGCTATCACAGAAAAAACTCCAGAAAGACTCGGATTATCCGTCTTGAAACAAAGAATTAATAACGTGAGCTTTTTCTCTTTTCTCATACAAGAATAAGGAGACATACAATTAATTTGAGCAGCTGCAAAAACAAACAATAAAAATGTAAACACCTGCTTTCCCAACAGCTCCGCAAACTTAATGAATTCCCATTCATGAAGTAAACATCGAATCCAAGAGCTCAATGGGAYGCAAGAACTGTACACTTACACAGACACCAAGACTACCCAACAACTATGCTAAAATATAAACATGGGTTGTAAAAGAAATATTAGGCAAAATGTTCAAGTCACAACCCACACAGTGGACTTATAAATGAAATATTGAGGAAGGGGATCCTGCCTCTCTCCTCAGCTCTGATGAGGTCACAGCTGGAGTATTTGGTGCAGTTCTGGGCTCCCCAGGACAAGAGGGATGTGGAGCTTCTAGAGAGAGTCCAGCGGAGGGAAACCAAGATGATTAAGGGAATGGAACATCTCTTGTATGAGGAAAGACTACGCAAGCTGGGCCTGTTCAGCCAGGAGAAAGGATGATTAAGAGGAGATCTGATCAATGTGTATAAGTACCTGAGGGGAGAATGTAGGGAGGAGGGGACCAAACTCTTCTCATGGGTGGCCAGTGACAGGACAAGRGGTAATGGGTACAAGTTGAAACACAGGMAGTTCCATCTCCAGGTGAGGAAGAACTTCTTTCCTGTGAGGGTGCCAGAGCCCTGGAACAGGCTGCCCAGGGAGGTTGTGGAGTTTCTTTCTCTGCAGACCTTCCATACTCGCCTGGACGTCACCCTGTACCCCGTGCTCTGGGTGTCCCTGCTGGAGCAGGAAGGTTGGACTAGATGATCTCTAGAGGTCCCTTCCAACCTCAACCATTCTGTGATTCTGTGAAACATTCAGAGGTCATCACCTCATGTACTGTTCTAACAGCTAGTTAGAACAGTAAGTACCCTGTGCATGCTTAGACTATTACTCTGTCTGATAAAGCAASAGAGCTCATCTTCTTCACAAAGTGACTCACCTCATTTTAAATCAYCTGAGAAGAAACTGTACCCTGAAGGTGTCCATTTCTACTTCTCTCCTTCCATTAAGGAAGACATAGAAGAGATGTCGATGATTAAATTAGACTGGTTTCTTTTAACAACGGGAAAGAAATAGTCTCTTCTACAAAAATCATCTTAGCAATATGGAAGAAGGTACTTCTTAATACTGAGCACATCAACTAATTTTTACCAATTAACAAAACTCTACAGATGTCTATAAAAAATACTTTTGACTAATTCACTACATTTCATATCAGCAGGGAGGCTTGATAAACCTTCACTAGATGTGCATTCGGTTTTAATAACTTTCCTGACTGCAGAGATTTGTTATTTCAAAGAAAACCTAATCATAATGAATAGAGGGAATGTACACACAAGCATTCTTAATAACATGTTTAATATATACTTCAGTAAGGTTGATAGCAACATCAGCTTTTGGACCACAGTAACAATAGCCACAACTGCAGCTTGTCCTAATCCCACAGAGCTAATGGTTCTTTTTCTCCCTCTCTTCTGTAATGGCCTGTTACCCCTCTCTCTCCTAACACTCATCTCTGCACCACAAGCACTCTAATACATAATTAGATTATCTAAAATTACTGTATCTAACCTGTTYAGTCTGCATGTGGTGCGCTCTGTCAGATCTGAAGAAAGTTTTCAAGACAGAAAGCCCACATACGTTTTCCAGACATGGTCATATTTTGACAAGTATTTTTTTTAGCCTTCATAAGGACATCCTCCTAAGGAAATGTTCAGAGTTAAAAATAACCATTTCCTTTGGTGTTACTCTTTCTTTGGCAGGGTTATTTTTAACTGAGATTACTTCCTTGATCCAGTTCACCACGCAGCTGCACAGTCACACTAGTCTGACTGAGAGGATGATGTTGAAGTGGGAGTGAGCAGCCTGAAAAAGAAGGTTACAAGCAAAAGTCATCTACTAACAACTTACCTGGTCTGGTCTGAGACGTTAACAAGTTTTCTCTGTTTAGACTGCACATCCCCTAACCAGAGCAGAGGCACAACTATGCCAAAAAAGGCCTTCAAACGCAATGGAAGATTTAGTTTATAAAAGCCAAAAAACAGTATGCATAGTATTTTTAAGAAAAAAAAAGGAATGATTTGTARGCTCTGTAGGCCTACATATTGATTTTATAAACTGCTATTGAATTAGTAATATTATTCCATATGCATCACAAGAGCAGGTGAAAACACAGAGACTAAACACAAAGCTCAAGATAAGCTATGAGCAACAGGCTTTGTAACTACTTCCTTCAATGGCATCTCCCTTCAGACTAATTGGCAACTACATGATTGAGAAGATGAGCTGTGAACTGCACCAGTTCATTATTTCAATTCCTTCAGGCAAAAGCAGATGGGAAATGATCAGGAAGGCATCGCATAGGACAAAATAAAATAGGGCTCCGTTTCATTAGGTTGGAGAGTCCAGCAGGCAGCATGTTAGGGTATACAAAATTCTGCAGCAAAACTGAAATATCTGGCTTTTGGCATCTGAAACACCTGGAAAGGTATCTGCAAATAAACTGACAATGCTGGCGATGCTGGGGTTTTCAAAAATCTGGCCTCTAAACACAGAACAAACCTCTCAGCGCAGCAAAAGGAGGAGTGGAGATAACGCAGACTGAGGAGATGATATTCAAGGGGACTTCCTCTGACCTTTATGGATCTCCTTGACAATGTGCTCATCGTGACTCAAGTACGGCAGCTGGCTCTCCTGTGCTTCTTCAAGGACCAACTCCTACAGCAGGTTTTTGGAGGCTGTTCATGCCAATTTTGTTCTGCTCAGATGAAAAAGGACATGTTCCTCTTTCCTTATTTTTATCCAAACTTTTTTTTCTCTCTCCCTGATCATTATATACTACATGAATTTTCCAAGGTGCACCAAGCAGCCAATGCAAAATAATTTCATTTTGGCTTAGGATCTTTCAAGAGAAAAAAAAATGTTATTTATAGTGCAGCTTAAAATAACAACATGCTATAAATTGACTAAGGGAGAAAAACTGTTGCTAACTGATGCAATAAAATGTAATGGCCAATTGGGATGTGAGTAATATCAGAAAGATTTCAGGAGCACAACAGTAGAATTTAGTATTTTCATTTTTTTTTTCTGCAATCATTTCAAATCATCATATGCAATCAGAAAAAAAAGCCCTTTAGTGGTTTTAGTCACCTACAACACTTTTGACATGGAAGAAAATGGCGAAAGATTGCAAGTTGCTCAATATAGAGACTGTCTGTTCTTTAGTTTCATTCATACGAAGACTTGAAAAATAAGTAAATGTTGCATGTACACTGGCTATGACAACAGAACATACAGTAAATCCGTACAGTACAGTACAGTACAGTACTTACAATGACTTACAGTAAATCCAATAAATAGGAATGACAATAATAAGTAATTAATAATTAACAATAAGCATCACACTGTCTATAATACTTTTCTAATTAAACTTTGCCTCACTTTATATACATGTGAACTCCTCTTTTTCAAAAGCTATGGCAACCCCCTGGCCTAAGAGCCACTTGGATCAGAGCCACCCCCCACCAACCACTGTAACTCATCTCAAGCGGGAGCCACACACAGCAATCACAACGAGAACTGCAGAATTATATAGCAGAACAATGATGGGTTTTGTTTTGAACCCTTTTCCGTAGTAATTCCCAGTGTATGATGTGCCTTTTGACTACTATTGAATGCTCAAAAGCTGTTTTCACAGAACTGTTTATCATACTCCAAAATCTTATTCCTGTTTGGAAATGGTCACCTCAGATCCAATTATTCCCATGTGAACTCTGACTGCTTTTTTCCCCAAGTGCATCATTTGGCAAACATCTAAAATGAATTTCATCTGCCTTTTTGTTTTAATTACTCAATCTGAGTTATCACTGCAGCCATCTCTTGCCTTACTGTAGTTAGTATCTCTGCATCATTAAAAAATCTTCCTTCTCCAAAACCTGACTTCACTGTTCAGGCTTTTTGACTACAGAATTAATTGAACATAAGCCTCCAGTTGTGTCTCCTTCTATTTTGAGAGCTGCTCTGTTTTACTCATCTACTTATCTACGCTAGGACCATCTCTCTTATGCTTACATCTTAAAAGGCTTTTGTGAGGGCCTTTATCAAAAACTTTGCTGCAATTCAAGTAAACCACAACAGCTGGATCACCCTTATCCACATATTTCCTGGCTCTTCAAAGAATTCCAAGGTAATTGCTGATTTCCTTTTTCCAAAATTTATGTTGGTCTTTCCCAAGTAAATCATAGTTATTTTGGCATCCATGATTCTTACTTTGTATTATAAATTGTGCAAAACTGTCAAAGGCAAATACCAGAATTACAAGCTTGTAGTTCCTTGATGATTTAAAAACCTTTCCTAAAAGCTGACATCACTCTGAATGGCCTCCAAGTTTCTGGTAACAGGTCAATTTTAAGCAAGCGGTTGTACATCAYTGGCAGTTCTTTAGGATTTTTTCTCTTATCGTTTTTAGGTGAACATAGTCTGGTGCTTGTGATTTTAACATTCCTTTTGTTCCATGACCTCTAAGTCATTTGAATTTGGCATAGCCTGTGAAAAATCCCCCAAAGGAAGTTTCTGCAGTTCCTTTGGGAGGGTCTCTGCAGTTTCCTCTGCAGATAAAATCAGTGCAGGGAATTAATTTAGCTTCTCTGCAACATGTTTCTCTATTCTTTCTACCTCATGATCCTTTAGCTTGACAGATTATGATGCCAGAGATGTAAAACTTAGTATTAGTTTTGATTACTTGCACTAATTACCCAAACGTTCTTTGGCCTGCCTTACCGTACTTTTACATTAAAATCTGTTTACAATGAATGTCATTGGGGTGTGAATTCAGCTCTTGGAAGGCTACCTACTTGATTCTAACGACGTCCTTGGCTCTGTTCTTTAGCTCTGCTTTTCCTTTTGCTTCTTCCTCCAGCCTGTCATGACAGGTGGTGGGCGACGGCCCACTTCCCATACGGTGTCCTTAAGTAGCTTCCACACTGTGCGGAACAACTTCTTTCTCTTAGTTGACCTGCTCAGACTGTTTTTAGTGAGTATCTTTATTTTTGTGTAGAACACAACTGTGATTTTTTCTTCTTGTTGTTTCAATAGGATGTTGAACCTAAGTAGGTGACGGTTCCTCTTGAGTTGCAGTGAGTTGCTCTTCTGAAGCACCGAATCTAACCTCATGCAGCACCAGGCCAAGAGTTGTATTTCCTTTAATAGCCCTCCCTGTCCACTGGCTTGGTTCTTGGTTGTGTCCAAACACTGRGACTCCACAGCACCCTGCCAGCCTCTTAGCCTGCAAAGGCAGAGAACCAAGTCTCCCATTACATGTGTGTCTGCTCTGATGTCTCTCAGTGCACAGCTAGGAGCATTTGCAATCCCAGCTGGAAGCAGGATGAAACAGGCTCTCCGCTTGCTTTCCCTTTTGATATGTACATGCCGTACACAAGCACACTGATCTAAGGCATCCAGGAAATATTTGAAATGATTCCAAAGAATAAATTTATGTTGACAATATGTTTTGGGCCTCCTGAGTCGCTTTATGCYGAAAGCCATGCTCGACAAAGCTTCCAAGGAAACTGCAAATGACAAATTCGCTATCATAATTTTGGTGACTTAATTTTAAAGATATTCAATTGCTTTTAAATGAGAGCAAATATTTTGAATTTTGAATTATTTTTTTCTTTAATTTTAAGCTCATTTTCTTCATTCATTTTGGCTTTCTTTGGTGGTTATCTGCAATCAATCTGAGTTGCTTGGTCACCTCTAGATAGAGGTATCACTCTGCTTTTCCTAAATGGGATCAATGGTACATCCCAATGGTGCTCCCTAAAACCACTCATCTAAGTTTGAGCAAAACAAACAAGCAAACAAACAAACAAAAAAACCCAACAAATTCACAGAGCTGAACAAATTCACAACCATGAAAGAACAGGACAACTAGTGACAGCTCTGAAGGCTACCAAAGAAGAAACACTCCAATGTTCTAAGGCTGCCTGTAGTTATTACAGCTAAGTAGCTGCAAAGACTAAGTGATACTAAATATGGAAATCTTATTAGTCTTTGGCTAATAAGATTATGTCCTTGCATGTGAACAGACAGGATTWCCATGGACAAGAGGGGGTGAGATTTGCAAAATTTTGACTAAAAATATTCAMCATATTACGTGTACACTTAAACACATTCTTTAATTTTGCAGACCACATATTTACATTTCAAAGATTTTTTAAAAGAATCCTATTTTTTTCAGAGCTGGTTTTCAGTGAATGCTTACTTTAAATACTCCCCTTGCTTAGAATCATAATTGAAAAGATGAGAAAAGCTCCATCTTAAAATCCTGATTGACATTTAAAATTTTCTTTTAAAATTTGCCAGCTAAGTTACAGTAAAATGTAAGAAGATTTTTTGGACTACAGGACCTCAGACTGCTGGAGGATAAGCAATCTGACGGAAAATGTATACATTTTCCTTTGTCACCAAATTGTACTAAAGACAAGATCTAAACTGTAGTCCAAGACTACATTCTGAAATAACAAAACAAAGTTTCTCAGTACTAGGATGCTGCCCTAACTTACCAATTTTAGTTATCAAAGTTATCAGACACTTAAACGTGACACTCAGTTATTGCAATGTTTTATATTCTTTATATGAAAGATTAAGAAAAATTGCAATGTCCAATAACAAGTCACATTCAATCCAGAATATAATAGGGCTTTTATGATGATACAACTACAACTAATTATACAGTTGTATCAGTAAATCCCATTTCAAAATATGATGAAAAAAAGAAATCTGAAAGAACACAAGCCTTCCCAGTGTTTTATTTTGCAATACTTCCTTAATCCAGGTGTCTTTGGATCTTGAATGTGATTTACTTTAAATTTAACATGGCATCCAGGCGGTTTTGTAAAAACATGGGTGTTACAGGGGCTGTGTTCAGCTTATTTCTAAGCCACATATCAATTAATTTCCTTTAAAAAATAATGAATATTCAGGCAATTCATTTCTGAATGACAGACTGCTTTATGTAAGGCTACTGATACATACAGACACACAAGCAGGTACACCATAAAATGAGAAGCACCACAGTCAAGATGGTCCTGTAAGTCAGTAAACGCAACCACATGTCACTGGGTTGGTGATAGTTGGGTGAGCGGTGGGGCAGTGACTTCGGTTCATTCTGGACCGTGTTCTGTGATGGGGCCTGATCTGGCCAGGGCTGGGAGCTCAGCCTGCTCTAGCACTTTTACATAATGAGCACGTGAAAACACTGAAACAACTTTTGAAAAGAGAAAGCTAGATTTTTATTAGAATAGACATCAGGGCGGATGACCTTCTGGGGCAGAAAACTTAAGTGACCACAGTGGAGGAAAAAAATAAACTAAAAGAGAGGGTCCAGCGTAGAGCTACGGAGATCATTAAGGGACTGGGGCACCTATCTTACGAGAAAAGACTAAGTGAATTTAATGTGGAAAAGAGAAGGTTGGGAGGTGGTCTGATCAATATGCAGAAGTATCTGAAGGGCAAATGCAGGGAGGAGGAGTCCAACTCTTCTCAGTGGTGGCCAGTGACAGGACAAGGGGTAACAGGTGTAAGTTGAAACACAGGAAGCTCCACCTGCATGTGAGGAAGAACTTCTTTACTGTGAGGGTGACAGAGCCCTGGAACAGGCTGCCCAGGGAGGTTGTGGAGTCTCCTTCTCTGGAGATCTTCCAAACCCACCTGGATGACACCCCTGCTCTGGGTGTCCCTGATGGAACAGGGGGGTTGGACTAGATGATCTCTAGAGGTCCCTTCCAGCCTCTATATCTGCTCTATATCTGCTGTTTTATGTTGTTACATCMAATACTTAAAAGCACATGAGAGCCAAACGGTATGTGGATAACATGGACCACTGTCGCTCCTGACATTTGCTTGTCGGGAGGCACTCTTAAGTGGCACTTAAGAGAGCAATTCAAGCACAGTGACCTGCGGGGCTGGCTCAGGAAAGTGCCAAGTATTATTTGGTGAAAAATACAGGCTGATGCACATCTCAACAAAGGATAATATTTTTGCTTGCAAATAACAGAGAGAGGCTTATTACTCTTCAGTTTATGACATGATCTGTGAAATAACTCTGCTATACAACATAAAAACCTGTGCTTGACATATTTCATGCAATTCTTAGGATCTGTCATCAGTTTGCAAACACAATGTTTTCCATCACACATTTTGATCACACAGTCCTGATTAGTGCTGATACTGTTGCTCACTTTATTTACCTGCAGTACCGTCTGGCACCTTTACAGACTGCAAGTTTCATTTTTCTTTTCATTTCACAGATTTTTCGCTATCAATAGCTATAAATTATAGATTATGTGTGATACACTATGAGCATGCATAATTTTCTCCTCTTTGATATATCTATGYATAACTTACATGCTGTCCATCACCAGCAGAGTACCTCCTGAGCTTAAGTGAATTGGCTGATGGAAACTACTATTAATCCCACTGGGAGGGAGGTGAATCCTCTTGTTGGCATAAAACGTCATTGCTTCAGGGAAGGAATGAAAAGGCTTTTCCAAAGAGAACCTACTCCTATGTGCTGTAGGGCCACCCTCAGGCAGGAGGTTCTCCCCTAAATGAAATACCCAGCAGCACAGAAGAAATGCGATGGAATGAGAAATAAATTGAAGTCGAGCAAAGCAGCTCTCCAGCACTAGGATTCCTCCCTATGCTTTCCATAAGTTAGACTACAGATGGTGATAAAGAACATTTGGTATCTATGATTTAAGAGGCTATTCTACTACTGTGTCATTGAACGTCTGGAGACATTGCCCAGAGTAAGCATCCATGCGGGTCTTCATTATATAGTTGGCATTAAAGAGGTTTTTTGATTTAAGGAAGACAAAGCTTCACAAAAAATCACCATTCCTCTTGCTTAATTTTAAGGTGACTGATTCCAATCTGCAAAAGCAAAAGCGAGAGGCAACTGATGGATGGGTTCACCTTGATGGAACCAGAGAACAGACCACAGCGTTTCACCTGTTTTCCATAAATACCTTTGGACCACAGTGGATTAGCAGAAACAATTGACCTGGGTTACAAAGGCAAAAGTCTACGATTTTGAAAAAWATAAAGTTCTCACCTTTATAAACTGTTTGCATAATTAAATGCAAACCTAAATTTAAAGGACAAGAAAACAGTGTGGATAACTGTGATCGTTAGTGTTTCACACAAATCCAGGAGGAAGCCACTGAAGAATTTGCAACAGGTATTTATTGTAATATATTATAATAGGTTTGAGAACAGCACTTTTTTTTAACACAGCTCCCTTAATTAAAATTAATTAGCAAATTTGAGTCTGGAAAAATAATAAAAGACAACAACAAAAATTCATTGCAAATGACTGGAGCCAAAAAACTATAGCTTTACTTATCCCTTTCCGAACMAAAAAAACTCAGGAATTTTTACAAATTAGACAAAGTCGGGCTACCTCAGTATTTTGAAATATAAGAGATCAGCTCATTATTCTAGAACAATTACATATTACACAACTGCTGTTGTTCCAGGCACTTTTACATTGAACTATTCTCATTGCTATAGCTGTATCACAGGTCATCCACTATATGAGAAATGATTGTATATTTTTTGTGACAGTAAAGACAATTCCTTTTGCTTTCTGGGGCAATATACTTTATACAAACTCCTGGATGGTTATATATTTTAAGAATGAAGAATGAATTAAAAAACTATGTTCTATACAGGTCCTAAAAGTAAATTTTGTTTAAGTACAACATAGTTTAAATTCTTTCCAAACGACAATTAAAATAGATGAATAAAAACGAACTGCAAAATACTCGGCAAAACCCAAATTGACTCATTTAAAAAAATAAAACAACAACAACAAAAAAGGTCCAAGGAATCTGTGGTAAGTCTACATGCTACCCAAATCTCTCATTAGGGGGGGGAAAAAAAAAAAGTTTCTTAAGCTCTAACTGGAACATAGAGTTTGAAATCAGCCAGTGGCTGAATTCCCACCACCTCGACCCCCTTGTCTTCAGTGAAATCAGAAAGGAGGCAACACATTTCAGGTTTCTGCCCTTTTCATGAGCTGAGGTTTGCCTTTGGTGGTTGAGCTGTTGTGTTCGTAGTGCCACAGCAGTGATCTCTGCCAAGCAGGATTGCGGACGAGGGCCACCTGGATGGAGACAGCTCCCTGGGGACAGGTGCCTCTCAGGGGACGCAGGGTCAGGAAAGACGGCAGCCCACGCTCTCCTACTCGCTCACTCACTGGAGGAGAGATATGCGAGCAAGAACTTCACCCGAGATTCCCTTCTGCCACTACCTTGTGCTGCAGCAGGTAAGGAGAAACTTCCACATGAAAACCTGGCAGAAATTCCCCAGAAAACATTTTTTAACCATCGCTTGTTATCGTCTCATTGGATGTCTTCCTCTCTACCGATTATATGAGGGATTTAGTATGAAAGCTTAGTGTGCTACAGTGCAGAGGTGGAATGACTCAGGTCCTTGCACAAACGTGGCCCAGTGCACCAGGGATGTGCTCTGGGCACCGAGCGACCCACACCTGCACTGCAGCAGCTCCTACTTCTCTGTGCTTCATCTGCCATAGCACTCTCCATGTCCACTTCCAACCATGTCCCATACATATACTCTTGCTTACATCTTCATATGCTTGGGCTTCCACAACATAAGCAGTACTGCTTTACACAGCTTGTGACACAGTAACAAGTGCTTTGATCTGACTGTGCAGTAACGTCGTGTTATCTCAGGAAAGGGTCTCAATAAAGATGCATACTCCGTTCAGCTATCTTGTATTTAATTCCAAAACATAAATGTTTATAAAGAACAGCAACGAAAGACTTACTAGCTTATTGTACGAGCATCAATAAAGAAGAGGAGATGAAGGTGGACCTACAGATCCAAGGGAATAGTTAACTAAGATTAAAAATGGATAACAAATAAAGCACTTTGAAGTTTATGAAAAAATGTTCAAAATTTGACAGCTAAGTGCCTAAGAACCTAAGTGCACAGGCATTTTTGTAAACTGTATCTTATTCTTTGTCAGCAGGCTAAAGTATTTTATAAGCTGACACATGTAACAACGTTTTTTTTTTTACTGCTCATTCTTAGAGAGACAAAAGACATTTGAAGAAACAACAAGAAGAAAAAATCAGAGGCATTTACTTGGCTGGGCTGCAAAAGGCCGCTTTCATTTGCACACAGTGGACAAATATTGAAATATTAATGGAGTTGAGTGCCTACTGAAAACACAAGCAGAATGAAATAGCCTGTAAAAACACTTAAAACCTGAGCCATTCAGATGAGAAAGTAACTAAGTTGCATCTAGGGCACAGCACAAAAGGAATCAAGCTTATCCCGGTTTCAGGACATGTCTTTTTAAAATTTATTAGATGTATTACAATCATTATGTTAGATAGAGCTGCAAGAACTTCATTTTATTTAACTTTTTAACTTTTTTTTCTAGCTACTCTATTGCTCAAGCTACTAATAAAAAGATTTTATGTAATTATATATCTGGCATTATGAGACCATAACTACCACTTGCCCGTGAGAAGCATTTATTTGGTGGCAAGCTGTGCTAGGACRCTGATGTCCAGGGTTCCACTCAGACCTTGGCCTTGGCTCCAAAATCAGACAACCACATGCTATGGACAACGGTGCTGAACAAATCTGCACTGGTGGAATGTATTGGTTATAGTTAGGACATAATCTCAGACAGCATTTTTCATCCTGCTCAGGATGCCTTAAAACTAGTTTTATCATTTTTAAATTAGACTTATGTGGCATTTTCTTAATGTTCATAATATTTATAAATTCAGCTTTCATTAATGTATAGCATTACTTTAAATATATTAATAATTCCTATAGTTCACATAGAAAAAAAAACCAACTTGATCACATACGTTGGATTGGCAGAAGATTGGTATCATTGGGATAAAGGAAGAAATACGATCCTGCAAAAGAGCCTGAATGACAAGAAAAATGTATTTCTCTCCTCCTGCTTCAATAGAAAGATAGTTTGCAGTGGCATACATGCAAGCCCTTGCCAAGTACTATCAATTAATCAAGAAACAGCTAGTTTTAAGGAGGTATCAATCCTCACCATGAGGTACTGCAGGAGCAAACAGAAAAGGTGTGAGGACATCATGCAAAACTTCACCAGCTAGACYAAGGCAAGGAGCTCAACGCTCTGCCTACCACTGCCATTCAGTATCCAAGCTGTTTCATATTGCAGTGTTAATTAAGCCTTCCCTTTATAAGGCATAGTTTAAAATATCTGCATGAAGCATAGGTTGGGTCAGCTCCCTGCTCCCCTYGCATGCTGCTAGTCCTCTGCTGCTGTAAACTGGGACATTCACTCACCTCAGCACAGCTGTGCTGGTTGTAYCAGCTGAGATATGAGAAGAGCCACAGATTTCACACAGAGGAGTTTCTGAGGTGGAGCAGCATCAGCTGGATACAAATCATCAAGTGCTGTGAGGCAGAGATTCAGCTGCTGAAGTGATTTGCTCATTATCAGGAGAGATTCAGAATCGGTCCTAAAGCCTGCTTGAGTTTATACACCGCCAA
This sequence comes from Nothoprocta perdicaria, assembly GCF_003342845.1. Classification (NCBI taxonomy): domain Eukaryota; kingdom Metazoa; phylum Chordata; class Aves; order Tinamiformes; family Tinamidae; genus Nothoprocta; species Nothoprocta perdicaria. The sequence continues at coordinate 282,644 of NW_020454494.1, forward strand.
AGCAGCCTGGAAATGAACTGCGACTAATGAYACATATAGGCAGCAAATGAATACACAGCTTCAGCAGCGGTAAGAAAAACTGCAGCGGCTCCAGGCAGCCAGCACAGGCTGTTCAAGGCAACTGGGGSATCCTTGCAACGCGTTTGGGTTGTTTGCAGTGCACTTTGGCTAGATTACAGCAGTAAATCTGCAGGCTGTATTTATGCCTCCCATTCTGCTACGCAGACAGAGCTGCCACTTTTTCAGCTTTCCACGGATCCCTGGGAAGGGAGAGGGTGAGAGAGACATGCGGCCCATGCAATTCATATCCTGTAATACTGAATGATCCTGATTCTGCAGGGAAGAAAAGGGCTCCTTTCTTTCCCTTAGTCTATATATTTGCACAGAAGACCCTTATAGCAGGTGGACTCCTGAAGTGATGTATGATAAATTCTATAACTATCAACYAGGAACCAACTTCCACTCAACAGGGATAAGGAGGGAAGAAAGACAGCATGAAAAAGGCAAACAAAAGGTTTCTAATGAAAGTATTGGGAAAGAATGAAGGATGGAGGACTATTTCCAAAGCTTTCTTGGCACAGGTTACAATGGCATCGAGGGTTGCTGGGACCTTAAAGAGACTCGTATCTGCAAATTCTGTAGAGGGCTGGAATTAAAGGCAGAGATCAAAAAATTTCCCAAGCAGAGACTAAAAGGAGCAGGTCTATTGAAAGCTATAGCAATGTGTGGCCATAAGCCTAMAAATTCCTGTATAGTTAAAAGCCTGCAGTAAAAAGCATTTTTTTTCTCTACGTTATACTAAATGCTTATATAAGCACACCACCAAAGACACAATATGCATATATTATACATATGCTACCATGCCCACATTCATTTTCCTGCCATAATTCTCCCTATGCATTCAGCCATATTGACTGTAAAGCCTTCATGACAGAACTTGGCTTTCTACTCTATTCTCAGCAATATTTTGAGTTGAACACCAACAGTTTCCTGGGCAGCAGCGGAGATTGTAATCTTACATATAACCCAATATACAACTGACAGACAAAATGAAAATATCATGCAGATGACCAGAAATTTCAAGTTCTACAAAACAAATGAAAGTCTCCTGCTTTTACAGGTGGTGAAGAGAAACACAAGAGTGATGACTTGAGCAAAGACCTAGAGTCAGAGACTAAGCCTATGGATATTCCTTGCCCCTTARCCCAGGACCATATTAACTTTACCCAGCCGCTCCATGACTCCTAGTACAAAAGCCCAGGCCCTGATGATTTTTTCATAAAATCAAAGCAAAAACGCAACACAAGGGAGCAGTGTCRTATTTGCAAAGCGTGCCAGGCTGCGTGGAGGCTGAGGAGCCAGCTGTGCTCCCCTCTCCTTCCCCTTGCCCATCACTCGCGCTCACAGTCACTGGGACAAGAGGCAGCTGAGAGGGGAAGGCAGCTGAGCGTGTYGGGGGCAACACTGGAAAAATTAGATGGGAACTCAAGGGCAGGCAAGTAGAAGAGAAGAGAGAAGCTCTCCATGTCTCTTCATTCTGTGAGGCTCAATCTATACAAGGAGGGGGATGCTTAAACCAAGAACATCCGAAATCACTGTAATTTAGGCTAAAATAAAAAGAGGAATAAAAGAAAAAGTGCTACTGAGATAAAGGCTCTAATTCTCCTCCTGCTTGGCATGCATCAACTCGACTGCCTGAATATACTTGAAGTTACTTCCAGATTTATAGCTACATAAATGACAAGATACCATGGAGGGAGAAATAAGGAAGAAAGAAAAGATCATGAAGGGCAAGTAAGTGTATAGCAGAAGGTGAAGGCATTAATCAAAAAGCATAAGCATGTCTCTTTTTTAAAAAAATAAAGACATGTTTATGCTTTTTGGTGAATATAAAGAATATTGAAACCTTTTTATAATCACTCATTGCTGAATATACTACGACCCGTTCTTACGCCACCTAAGCACAAATTTGCCTTCTTGGTTCCAACTGCGTGTAGTCTTAGTTAAAATTTAAAGACATAAGTAAAGTCAACTAACACTTACAGTTTCTGGAAGCATATCTRCTTGTAAAGTTACAGAAATACAACTCAAAGATCTTTACTAAATCATTAACATGCAGCCATGGATAAACTAAATCATTATGAATATACCGTAATACCACATCTTTGTTTTTCCTCAACATACTTTTTTTCTRTTGTTAGTGTCAGCCTTACTCCCTATCATCAAACAAACCCGAACTAAAGACCAAGCCAGAATTATTTGCCATTACACTTCCAAAGGCATTTTTCAGATGTTTTGGTTTAACAGGAGGGCTAAGGACACTTTAATGTTGCAAACTATCACAGCTGCTCCAATCTGCAGTGACATTAAATACTCTAGATCAATACTTTGATGCATGAGTTCTGTAACAATCTCATATAAGTGCRGGTAATATTGGCATTTAAAGGTTGTAAATAGCTACAGACAGTGAAGGTTAGAAAGCACTGGGATGTGTGCTATATGTAAACCTAAACTTTAATTCATACTTGCTGTTTAGATTGATAGCCCAATTCTGTGCTTAAAAATCCTGGGTGGGCAGCATTAAATTTCAGACTCACCTTGAGGAGGTTAAGGCTCCTCTGTGAACTTAATGTCTGCTACTCATTTCTCCCATCTGGATGCTCAACAGATCACTGAAACTGCTCTAAATAGTGCTAAGAGGACTGGTAGTCTCAGAATGTTTCCTAAAAATGACTGCACAAGCTATATCTAATGTTTATAATCTATACTGGAGGTAGTACATAAAAATGATTTCTATTAAAAACAACACACCAGTCAGCTAGCTTTTGCTGCAGCATGGCACATACCCAGGCTTCTGCACACCAGCGTATATTTAATCCTTGGAAAACAACAAAAAACTAAGCGTGATTAGAAATGTGGAATATGCTTAAGTCAGGTGTCAATTTAAAAAGGAAATCTCCCATTCAAACAGAACTAGGGAGAGACTTTTTTTTTTTTTAAACAACAATAATTTAGCAAATTTGACTTAGGTTTCTTAAAATTACATTTTAACTCTAGTGATAATTTAACTGTTGACAGCATAAAACAATGCAAGTATTAACATGCTAGGGTCTTTTTTTTTATAAATAAACCTAAGACAATATATGATTAAGTTCTTTGAATATGATTACATATTGTTGTTTTCAGAATTTGAATAAAATTAAAATAAAATTAAATAAAAAAATCAGAAGGAAACCTATGGTGATGTGYTAAGAAGGTGACTGCATCTATCAAACAGAAAACCTGCAGCAAGGATATTMAAGTGGTAAAACACCTGAGTGCATAGCTCTTCAGATATAACCTCCTCGCTATCCAACATCTCTATTTGTTGGTGGCATCTTTCTCTGTAACTAGCTCCAAAATGTCAAGCACACTTAAGCTGAAAAAGAACTTGGCTGTAGAGGAGAAATTTGCTTACCCTAATAGACATCTAGCCTTCCAACGTATTGATTAATCCATGAACATCAACAACATCATGGATAGACTTTAATGAACAGCCTTACCAGAAGGGTCACAGCTTTTGAGCACGACAAATACCTGAGAAGGACAGAAGCTGTTGACAACTCAGGAGCATCTGCCACTCAAACTGGGAGCCATATTTTAATTTCTGCAAGGACAGAGCTAAATTATAAGAAGACTACCTATAGTTTTAGAGTGCACAGAAAAAAAATGTGTTTTTATTCACAGCTTTTTCTCTCAGACGCCAGATTCAGAAAAACGTGTGCTTAAATTCCTCAGATGAGAGAAACTGAGTTTACATAAAGTTTTTCCTCTGAGCAGCCTCTCACCTATTTACTTTTACACTTTAATTTACCATTACCTAAACGCAGTACTCATTACTGACCACTATTAAAACTTTGAGATTTGTGGTTGGAAAGTACCATATATACTGTACATCACAGAGCTAACTATGGTTGTACAGGGGTGAATGGACTGATCAAGAATTAGTAATGCAGGGAATTACATTAACACAACCGCTTCCTTCTAACTTGCTCCTCATGTTACAGCGTTCAATTAATTTTAAATCTTTCAGGTAATTCTTTCAGTTAATTTAATGCAATATTCTAAATGATTTTAAGTTCTTCAGTGGTATACAATTCTGGAAAATTGTTGAAAATGGCATGTTGGAATGGYGTTACTGTCACATTTTAAAAATCACACAGTATGGGAAGCAGAAGACCRGAGCTCTTAGTATATAGAGAAAATAAAATCAGATATAGATCTTATCAAACATTGTTGCCTGTGAGTTCAGTGTACTTTGAGATTTTTAGGCATCTATTTTGTATTTATACTTTTAAACATAGTGGGTTTTATTTGGACATTTTGAAAAACAACAGTCAGCACAAAATTATCAYGACAGGAGGCTTCCACAGGGGCTGGCAGGAACCTTGCAACTACTCAGCAATTTCAGCAGTGATCTGAGATAACATTAACATTAATAGAGAGAGGGGGAGAGAGAGAGTACGGAATAAGGAAGTCATACATAAACAGTACCTTGTAACTTAGCCCTTAAAAAAGAACGCTGAAATCACACACACAATTTAAATATTGCCAAACACAGCTGTTTATCRGGAACTGTCTCACAAGAGACTGATTCCTGGAAAGGGCTAAAGGATCAAATATAAAATAACTTATGAATTCCTGGTATAATGCTGTGGCAAAAAAAAAAAAAAAATGCCGCTACTTTTTTTTTTTGGAAATGTGAACAATACATCACTGTGTGTCTGTGTGTGTGTGTGTACCCCATACACCTGCACACCAATAGCCAGGCAGGGCCCAGGCCCATGTCGAGGTGGAGCAGCCTCGCGCGCCCAGTCTAGCAGTCCCCGTGCTCTCAAGCATCACGCACTKATCTGAGGTCTTCAGTTCCACAAGTGCCGTTAGCAGTGAAAGGGGAGCGCTGGTGGCCTTTGCTGCTTGAAACACTCTTCCCTCGGTGTGCTGAGCACTGTGGCTCTGCAACATGTCACAGGCCCCTCACCCTGCCGAGAGCGTACGCAGTCAACCCACAACTCAAGCCTGCAACTCCCCTGTAAAAGGAGCCTCCCTCAGGCTTAAAGATTACGAAGCCTTGAACTTGAAGTGAAGCAAAACAGAGCGAAGACAGAGAATCTGCCTCTTGGTGACTGGCATCAGAGAAAAACAAAAAGAGGGCTATCAACTTAAAGAAAACAACAAACAACACTCTAATTTTCCTCAGGTTCTATGTATCTCTGAACTCCCACGTCCATGGTCTTTTTATTTTTATTTAGTTTCTTTTTCATTTTTGTTTTATTTTGTTTTTCACAGTGTTTGTGTCAGAAATTTGCTCTGCTGTGCACCCAAGAAACACCAAATACCACTCTGGGACTCCACATAAAAATATGCATTTATTATTAAAGTAGTTCATGGAGAAATTATATTCCAGTTCATTGTTTTGTGCTTCATATAATTATTTCATATTTTATATTCTATTATCATAGATTATATTGGAACATCTGAGAAGAAATGTTACTGGACATATGAGATCAAACAGTTTTAATCTTACAAAAATAAAACAAAAACACACACAGAAACAGAGCTTTATAATAAGTTAATAAATATACATTTACTAAAGCCTTCTGCAATTCTGCTTTTATTCAGAATATCCTTATTACACCTCTCCAACTTATCTCAAAGAARCATTACAAATTTAGATAGGTATTAAACTGGGACAGAAACGAAAATTAAAGGTATTGAGTCCATTACCAGAATTCAATGAGTGAGTGCTTATCTACAGCTTGAACAACACATTTTTAATGCCCTTGTCGAAAGTCTACTGTTAAAAGAAAGCTGGTATTCCATTAATGTGTACCAGAGTCAAGATAGAAAAGGCATCTGAAGAAAATAAATCCTCTTCATTGTTTCCTTCTTTTATTATCTAACCCCATATTACTCCATTCTGTCCACAAATGGGTGAGCCAACGACACCATCACAGCAATTCAATCCCTACACAACACCTGAGTTAAAGTAGCACTAAAAAATTCAAGACATCTAAGTCTAAAATTTATTTTTCTAAGTACATTGGATTTTCTTTTTAGTTTTTTTTCTGAAAGACAGCACAGTCTTAGATTTTTCTTTTCATTATTAGATGTATAGATGATTAGATGCCAACCACCTGCTTATCTCATGGAACCAAACCTCAAAGACAAGTGTATTCGTCTGCTCTCCTGTACCCCTCTGAAAAAGGAATGGAAACTGTTACCCGCAGCAGCCAGGAGGCTACAGAAAACTAAACCCCAAAGCCCTTATGTCACTTAAGCGCCCATCACTAAGTGACTGCATAACAGACTCCGTATTTATGGTCACAATAAATGTAGCTATTTATTTACAGGGAGAAGTATTTGAAATATATACAGAGACAGATGGAGTAAGACACAACAAAACATTCACACAGACACTCTTTGTTTTTCTTTTCCTTCCTTGGAAGCTAGTCTGGACAAGATTCCCTTTATTCTGCTGTTATCCATCAAAAGGTAATTTTAAGTTTAAGGGAGAGGAATAATGAACAAAGCCCTATATATTTTATAGCTGACAAGAGCTAACTAATTTATAACTATAATGAACTTGACTTTTAAATAACTTAGAAACAGGTCATGTCTAAATTCATATTCTAGACGCTGGAGATAGCAAATGGATATCTACATTTTCAGAATAATCTTGTGYACTGACCTGCAGACTCTTCTGTGAGTCAAAGGGGTGGCAATCCCTTCTCTGATATCCTATGTAGGCCTAAATGAGACATTGTGTTGCCCCAAAATAAACATGCTCCAAATGAGACATCTGGCTTCAGACAAGCCTTCAATATCCTTTGCATGCTAGAGAAATGAAGGGATAGGCAAGAATTCATGATAAAGTCATGATTTCTACCATCATAATGTCCCAGTAAAGCAGATTCTCGAAATAAACCTGTCTGAATGCCCCATCTGCACCGGTCTGATTCAGCTGTTGTTCTCCTGGAGGTGACCACATCCCTAATTCCTGGCAGAAGGCTCTTTTTTCCTTATTGCTTCTAGAAGCAATACAAAGATTCCTTCACGGAAATAGGGATGCAACTCAAGTTGAGCTCTTGCTCCCATACAACTCAAGTCGAGCTCTTGCTCTCTGCATCACCTCTGGAACTCGCCTGCTCCACCTGAGCGAGGTCTTCAAGAAGTGACTCTGGTGGCTACAGGTCCTAGTAAGCTGTTATGCAGGACCTGCAGTGAAGAGAGGTGCTCTTGAGCAAAGCTATCAACAAAGCACAGCCTCTCAGAGCTTAACCTTACCCACGTTACATAAACCCAGGCTTGACATCCATCACTGCCACATCTGCACTGATGCACTTGAGTGCCGGAGGGTTTTTGTTTCCTTTTGAAAGCCATTCAAATTCTCACCCTCGAATCAGATCCGTATCTGCCCATCTCAACAAAACATCTAGATGACAGACATATGACTGATTAGTATATTGATGTTTTAAATTATTTTCTGATTAGTATATTGATGTTTTAAATTATTTTCTGATAAATACTTCTAAAGGAAACTTGTTTCCTGAAGTGAGGAATCAAAAAGGAAACAGTTAATACTACACTATGTTCAAAAAGTCAACAGTGCTTGGGTGGTGAGACCACCCCCACTGCCAATATACCAGAGAAATTACCCAGTATGCATTATTTACCTTACTAAGGACAGTGCATCACATCTTTATACATTTCTCACTGTTAAGTGATTCAACCTAATGCGAGCCCACAAACTAAATAATTTATGGTATGATGGGTTAAACTATTCCTGTTTAATTTATATTAGTGTTAAGTGCACTTAAAGCCTTAGTCCTGCAATGAAATTTATGTATAAGCTCAAATACAATGAAAGTCATAAACACGTAAAATTAACTATTTTCCTCAAACTTGCAGGATTAGCACAAATTTATATTTTTAGAATTCATGCTTAGATAGGAAAAGTAACAAGAGGCTTGAGCAGCAGCAAGAAACTTCTGGGATACATATAAGACAGTGAAACACTAGATGAAACTGAACAGGAGGTATAAAATCTCCCTGTCTGGAGATCCCAAAGAACAAATTACATTGCTATCTGGCAAAAACTCTATCTATAGTAAAGAAAAGGAAAATATATTCMAAGTGTCTAAAATTCAATTCCAAGTTTATTTTTCTCAATTTCATCATAATCTGYAAAGCCAGTCTCCCAAAATTCAAGAAAAAAAAAAAAATCCAACAACTGTTGAAAAGGGGGGAGTGAAGCCCAAACCTGCTCTTCTTGATCATATTCCAGTAAGAAAAGGTCAGCTGTAAGAGATCACCACCCAAGTGTCAATGCCGTCACTGAGCAAAACCAGAGCACTGCTTACTGYTATCATGGTTGAACAGCTTTGTTTTGAAGTGCTAGAAGAAAAATAAGTTCTAAAAAATAAATAAATAAAGCCAATCTATCAACTGTAAAATTGAATAAATATTTAACCATTCTAAAAAAAATGCTATCCTAAATGTTATTTTATTGCTATGCAATATATCAGTATTTATATGCACCAAATCCTGATTATTTATAGATTTTAAATTGAAGCTCAGCAACTTTGCCACWGATGTTCTGGTCTGATATCTCTATAAGCATATATGGATCTGGTAATGCTTRGAGAGCTGTGTCTGAATATTTTATCTTGCTTACATCCCCTTATAAAAACAAATGGGGCTAATTACAAGTATTGGGACAGTTAATTTAGTCACATTTATAAAAACATRAGAATAAGGCATAATGGGTATGTCCCGCTAATATGTGAAAGGAGACCACAAAGAACACACAGAAATTACACAGGGTGGAGGAAGGGAAAGGTGCTGCAGTGTTTGAATAAACAGCTTGAATCCAGCACTTAATAAGAAGAGAAACCCAATGAACTGTCCCGGGAAGCCGTGGAATTCACCTTGAGGATATGAGAATATATGAGAATATGAGATGTGGGATTTTGAATGCAGATCCTACCCAAAACAAAGGGAAAAAGCACGGCTTGGAAATTGCATATTAGAAACTCCTTCTACCCTTAATCCCAGTAGTATCAATATTTGCTACCGTGTTTCTCTGATAAAAGTATATTTTCTTCCCCAGCCCAAAAAGAGGTTTAAAATCATTTTCTACTGAGAATGAGACCCCTGATAGGCCACCTCCAGGCATGTTGTACTTATTCCTTAGATTCTTTTGATGGTTTTCTTTGAATCCAGATTCAAACATTTATCTGGGTCCCTTCAAGACAGTGTTCCCCTGGAAAGGTGAAATGCCTGGTTTCAAACCAGAACCACGGTGCTGATCACAGGCTTTGTTACGAGTACAGCTCAGGATGCAGGACAGGCCCAATTCCCAAGCCAGAATTTTACCCTGTGGATACTGTTTTCAAAAGAAAGACTGAATGGTCTTTCCTTATCTGTAGGTTGAATCTCAGATTTTTCTTAAATGTAGGCAGTCTTCTAGCTAAAGCAGATATAGCAACTAAGTAAATATTGCTCATCAAGTGTACTCCTTCAGGAAAATCTTTTAGATTTTCTCTTTGCTRTAGACTGGCCTTAGCAGCTGTCAGTAATTCAGTAGCAAGTAACAGCGTAACACAATTTTGGAGAAACCAAATAATTGGAAAAACGACAGTGAAAAAACAGACATCTAAATGGATTTGTCTCATCTAAGCTCAGTACTTCCTTCTAAATCAATCAATCAATTTAATTCTGGTCATGTCATTCAGAAAACTATGCTTTCAACTGGGGTCAAGTTACAGCCTTCTTTACAGACCTTACACATCTCTCTTTCATCCTTTGACAACACTAAATATTGGTTCTGAAGTTCCCTGATCACAGTTTCTCATTCAAGGCCTCTCCACACGTATAGATCAGTATCTCCCCTTATTACCTCCAACCAGGTAAACTTCTGGTCTAAGATAGGTTAAGTTTGACAAGCRAGTTTACATCAGTGTTCAACTCCTTGGAAACACTGTGAGTAGGACCTATCAAAAGAGCTTTATCTAACTATACTCATAAAAATAGTATGTGTGCAAGGAGGTATGAAGTGAACAGACACGAGGCACCTGAGGGGGACGAGCTGTGGTCAGGCTTCCTTCTCAGTTGCACCTTATGCAGCTTCAGTAACATGAGTGGCCCTGCATGGSCAGAACCAAACGTCAAACCTGGTGTTCAAACTGCAGGGAAGGAAATTGGCCCACGCAGATGAATATCTTCATTCTGCTTATGCTGCAAAACAGTGACACCCACTGGCAGCAATGGTTTAAATACCCAATTGTTCCAATGTGGACTTGATACGAATTGCTGGAAAGTTTCTCTGGGAAAAAATCATGGTAATAACTTACCTGTTGAGTCAGCATCACTCTTGGATTTTTCAGAAACTGAGACACTATCAGTATTTGCAGCAACTGCAACATAACCCTCAGGAGGGAGATCCACTGTGTACATCCTTGGAGGTGGAATTGTGTTGACATTACCTACAAAACACAAAAGCAAAACTTCTGGCCATGGATATCAGTATGGATTCTCTCAAACATTTCCCCAAATACAGCCATAACGACAAGCATTCTCAAAAATCCTTGGGAAATGGGAAGCATTAAAACCTTCCTATGACAACCAAAACTGCACTGATTCTGTAGCAGCTACAAAATGGAAAACAAACATTCACACGTGCTCCAGAGGTTTGTTTTCTCCACCATAAGCATATTTTTATTCCTATTTCTGAAATCTTTTCTGCCAAAACTTCAAAAGAAGCTTCCATTTGCAGAGATACTTCAAAAGGCACTACACATTTCTCTCAGCTTACAGGTCCTGTAAGAATCGTTTCCTAAGAGACGGATGGAGATATCCAAGCCAGTTACACAGAGCAGAGGTACTGGAAGGGCAGAATTGTGGTCCATCCATTTGGACACCTTGCAGATGTCGCCCAGCTGCTCTTCTGAACAGCACAGAGCCCAGGAGAGTCTGCAAACAGGATCTCCACAAAGCTCCAAGATCCTTCCCAACCTCAACAACTCTGTGCAGTTGCGTGCCTGGGGCACTGTGCCATTTCACTGTATAGGAAACTTCGCTCCAACGATGGTAGTAGAATATTGCTTAATTTTCCCCCCTTTAAAGAACAGATTTTAAAATATATGGAAGATTAGCAGTATAAACTTGCCATTTGTTCGCAAGGCTATAAGGAACTTTGCACAAACGATAGAGATGCCTTTCTATTTCAGTTATATGAAGCCAGGCCAAATAGCAGGCTGTATTTTTTGCTCAATTCCCATTAAAGAAAAAATGACAATGTTAGAGATGAGCCACAGGGAGACAAAAACCTTTCCAGAAGGCCAGGATGTTCATGGTATCTCCAGTTGCTGCACTAATTTTAGATGGTTCAGTGTGTTCTTTTYACACTCAGCCAGTTCCACAAGCCAGCACAGATACAGCACTACGTGTCTCCCTCTTTGGGGGCTATTTGCCCCTTTAAAATAGACAGACAAAACCTCTCTATAACGCACACTATAAATGTCTTTGGCAGGTGCATGCAATTAGCCTCTTTTCTCCACAAACTTGCCAGAGATTTGGAGACGACCCAAGTCCATTACAGAGCAGCAGTTAAGTGTTCAGACTAAAACCTAAACGTTTAAAATGTAGTTGAATCTATCAACAACTAAACAAAAATCCTCTTAGGAATATTTTTCTATCATCAGATAGCTTTATCACACTTACCCAGACATTTATCTCAAATAAAATTAATAATAAAAAAGTTCAACAAGTTTGATCACCTCAGATACCTATGATATCTAAGATACCAATATCGATATCAATACATTTCAGCATTTCAGAGCACTAGGGGTACTTTTGAAGAACTACATCACAGTTGCTTTCAAAATCAGGATGCAACATATTAAAAAACGACAGCTCTTCTTGAATTACCTTTCTAGGCAAGCAAACACAGGCAGACTCCTTTAAAATTTATCTAAAATCTCAATATTTTGGTGGATTTATGAACTCCTTCCCACATATCAAAGTTTGTCACACTGTCCTACTTGGTTTTTCTCATTCTAAAGGCTGGTAGTTTATTTTCACTAACATTTTTGAACTCACACACATACACAAGATATATATATATATATTAAACATATATATATAAAAAAAAATTTGTTATTTTGCTTCCCCTCTTTACATGTGTTTTCTGTGGTTAATAAAAATCACATCACGACCTATAAAGCTTAGTTTAAAGCATACTTCTAAAACATTTTTAGGATTTCTAGGGGGACAACTGAAAAAGTTATCAATGCAAGTATTAAAGTGAGAAAGATTTAGAATTTTTGCTCCTCATGAATGAGGAGTTAGACTTTAGGCTGAAAACAAAATATTTGATATGAATACACTCAGAGGAGATTAGAACACTTACAGGAAGAGAACAACGTGAGAAAACCCTCAGAGTATTTCCTCATCCTTCCTTCAAATTAATGGAGACCAAGAACAACTTTGGATGGAAACTTAGGTCAATATAAACAAAAGCATTTTCAGAAGGCCCACATTTGGGATGGGAAGTTCATAAAAGACAACGAACGAAAGGTAACTCAATTTTATTTCTCTCACCATCTCTGAGACGCCCACTGACTTTCAGATCTTTTCGGACGCCAAGAAAGGCTGCCTAACAGTCCATTTTCTTGAAGACCAGCTTTACTAATAAAATTCAGCCCCAGTTTCACTACAGAAGTGACAGACATTCTGYGTCAGAGAGAGCAAATATACTGGAAGAAAGGTAATAATTCCTCCCCTCGTGGTCTTCAAGAAAGAACTGTTACCTATGAATTAAGACACCTCTATTGCTTTGGACCAGCAATGAAAACGAAGCTCAGCACAAGGAGGGAGTGAAGCCGGCACAGACCTCAGACAGGGAGGGCTGAAGCAACAGGCCGCACTTCGGGGCAGAATCTGACTACGGGTGCACAGATGTTTTAAAATCACGAGACCAGTGATTTCTGCAGTGACACAAGCTATTCTTTACCTCGTGAAAGTTGAATATATGAGGTAACGAGGAAGCAAGCTTTACACATAAGCAGCCAAACTCTTCACTAAATGTAGAGCTTCCTTGAGTATGATTACAGGCAATATTTTGTCTAGGTGTCTGTGCTAGAATTTGAGCAGTATAAACAGGAGAATAAAGCCTCTTAGAAATGTTAGGTGAGCATCTACCTCAATTATTTCTCCTACTGCTGTGGATCTCACTAGTTCAATGCACTCTCCAAAAGTCAAGTACAACCCTGACACTCAAAGTAATTTCCTTCCATACTCCCCCCACCCAAAAACCACTGCAGCACTGAATCTAAAGGGCCACGTCTCTGCTACAGTTAATTAGCCTCCCTGATCAAGTGATGACTCACCTGAAATTAGTCTGGGAAGTAAACAAATGGACTCATCAGAATGAAAATCAAACAAAATTTAAGTTTTTAAACTGTTTTTCTTTTTCCCCTCAAGCCTTATTTTTATTCAATATTTGAAAATCATCAGGAAGGCATCATTCCTCTTTATATGCAAAAACAATGCAAGCCACAGAAACACAAAATACATTTTTTTTATTCACCCTAAACTTGAACACCCTAAACTGGGTTCAGTTCCCAGTTATCAGCTATTCCACAGATTTCAACTAGTAGTTGGACAGTACAACTGGTGGTAGAAAACAGTAGGAAGGAAGCAAGTGCATCATCAGAAAACCAGAAATCTGATTTGGAAGTAACAACCATTTTGAGAGCAGACATTTAAACGATACTTTCCCGGGGTACACAGGGCAGCAGAGATGTTTTACATGACCCGTTTTTAGGCCAGGATACTGAAGATAACTGCAGGCCAGGAGGCAGCAGGGCGGGCAGCAAAAGCGACAGCAGCTGCAGTCTCTACGCGGCCCAGCTCACAGAATCACAGAATGGTTGAGGTAGAAGGGACCTCTAGAGATCATCTAGTGCAACCTTCCTGCTCAAGCAGGGACACCCAGAGCATGTGGCACAGGGTGATGTCCAGGCGGGTTTGGAAGACCTCCAGAGAAGGAGACTCCACAACCTCCCTGGGCAGCCTGTTCCACTGCTCTGTCACCCTAACAGTAAAGAAGTTCCCCCTCACATGCAGGTGGAACTTCCTGTGTTTCAACTTAAACCCATTGCCCCTTATCCCGTCACTGGCCACCACTGAGAAGAGTTTGGCCCCTTCCTCCCTACATTCACCCTTCAGGTATTTATACATATTTATCAGATCCCCTCTCAGCCTTCTCTTCTCCGGGAGCTCAACCAGAGCTCCCTGCCAGCCAGCCCCCCTCTTCCCCTCCCGCCTGAGACACGACCACGTTGCCATTTTTCTGGACACAAACAATTTTCTGCTKTCTTTCTCAAGATAATTAGTTTTCCTGCAGCTGGCTACATTTAGGTCTAGAGATTGTTTAGACTTACAGCTAATGCTAGCATTTTCTACTCCAATTAGGCAACTGCTACATACTATTAGCCAAACTATTTATTCAACTGCTTCCAGTTGTCACAGGAGCCAGCGGATCTATCTCTGGCAGCCCAACTGTTGGAAATTAAGATGTAACTGAAAAAAAGAAAAAAGAAGCGTTTGCGTGTATGTTTGTGGGAGAAAGCTAAAAGGAATGAAGAGGTCAACCAGCAGGAGAAAAAATAAAGAAAAAAATAGAGGGAAAAAAAAAAAGGAAAAGGAAAAATCACCAAAGCAAACCATCAAAACCTACCAACCAAGAACACAGCACCACACTGCTACCAAACTTGAGACTGAACTACACAGCACCTTCCATAATGACAGAGGTGAAAGATACTGCACGTGCAGCCCATGCAGCCTAGCAGAGAAAGAGGAAGGAAGAGACAATGCCCAGACCTCTGCATTCCCAAGCCTACAGCTACCATCACAAGATATCTCCTTCTTTAGTTAACTAAACTATTTATATTTGGATACTTGTCCCATTTGCACAGTACAGCACCACAATAATAAAGCACGTAGCATTTTTAAACCCTAGAGAGAAGACAAGGCTGTGAGGCGACACTTYGTTGTGTAATAACTATAATCTCCCTTGCTCTTTAGCTTATGCACAATAGACAGCTTTTCAGAGTAATTAACAGCTAAGACAAACTGGAATTGTTTAATCGTCTTTGAAATTGTTTATTGCATTGGGTGCTACTAGAGTTTAATTTCTTAAGCATATGCACTTTGGCAATTTGATCAGCTTGGCAGAACGAGTCCTGTCCACACATATTTTACGCACAAGCTTTATCTTCTTGGCGCTTCTGCCACAATTTCAAGTTTTTTATAAAATAAGGGAAGGACAGGAAATCCCGTCACAGATGACAGGGGGACAGTTTTAAGGACACAGTCCAGATGACCCAATTCTGATGATTTCTGAAACACAGCGTATTGAGAACATAAATAATATCAACRGAAATAAAGCGAGCTAGAGCACACAGGAAAATAAATAAATAAAAAAAAGATATGCAACTGTACTTAAGTCTAACAGGAATTCCTTATATAGAGCAAAAATGCTGGGATAACCAGAAGACTGCCTTCATTGAAGATACAACTAAAAATACCATCTCAACCTAAAACTGCTTAGCAGTCAAAGAAAAAATATTCTTAAAAATCCAGATCCTCAAAAGAGTCTTGATAGTTAGCATGCAACAAAATCCACTTGAAAAGCAAGAACTATTGCACGCCAAAGAGATTTTCTGCTGTGTGTGAAACTGTCATTTAACATTACAATGGCATCAAAGTTTTAGTTCAGAATGTATCGAGGTAGCAACAAGAGACTGAACTTTCATTTCTAACGCTCCCTCTACATTTCATTTTTATTAGCTCATCTCCTTCTCCCAGCGCCACAAAATTAATACCATCCACTTGCCAGCATTACCAGAGTCTTTAATTATAAACCTCTTCTGCTGTGAGCCTTCTAGAATTTGTTCATGAACACACAGATCGGTTAGTGAYGCTTTCCTAACCCTTGGAAGAAGGTGTTTAAATACTTGGTGATGTGAAGGATGAGATCATCTAAGACAGAAACAGGGTATTTTTTCCCCTTATATAAAACAAATAA
The DNA here is from genome assembly GCF_003342845.1 of Nothoprocta perdicaria. Lineage (NCBI taxonomy): Eukaryota > Metazoa > Chordata > Aves > Tinamiformes > Tinamidae > Nothoprocta > Nothoprocta perdicaria. The sequence goes on from NW_020454494.1 coordinate 298,776, forward strand.
ATAAAACTCCACAAAACAAAAACTATTTTACAAGTGTGTGTTAACTAAACAAATAACATAACTTCCTACAACACCCTAAAAAGTTGTCAGTAACCAAGGTGGCTAGTAACAGCTCCACCTGTCTATGGTGGGATCTGCCTTTAAAGGACTGCACGGGTTTTCTTTGCCCTCTGTAACATGCATCTTCGGCGAGAGAAGGCGACCCATAAGCCYGAGTGTGCTGCAGGATGTTTGATATTCATTTTGCTTTCTAAAAAAAAGAYTTTTAACAGTTTGTGTTTTGTATAGCAAGTAACAAGAGGCACAGATTCAAGAAGCTGATAAAACAGTAACCTTATRTTATAGGTTTTTATTTAACAGCATTTGGAGAAGATTCTCCTTAGGAAATAAGAAATAGGATATTTATCAGCTCCGTGCTGAAGATACTTTGAACAAGCATAATCATGGASCAATTCCTTAAGCTCAAAAAGCCTTCATCTACAGTGGGTCTATGCCCTCCCTTCTAAAGCAGGGCCTGCCTGGCCTCACCTTGAAAGATCTSGGGTTTTGCTGACCTTATAACGTCCATGTCCCTCTGCTGGTGCCACCAGTTCTAGGAACACTGCACCAGGGACCAGGCACAAACAAATGCTTTTAATTGTGGGTGATGTAGTTCACAGGAAAGAGCCCAGAGCAAAAATAAGTGCTCCTCATTTCGGATTCTCACAGCAAAGAGGGCTGCTTTTGAAAAGAACAAACTGAGCTTCTGCACTGCTTGTTTTCCATTAGAGGCAAGTAAACACCTCAGCAGGCCAGAAAGGGCTCCACTCTCATTGATCTTCTACTAATGCATACGAGGAAACCCATATCCCTGGAAGAGCATCACAGCAATAAACTTGCAGGAAAAGAGAAATCAGTTAACTAAACTTGAGAACAACAGATTAATTAATGTTTATTTTCTCACTGGGCTTTCATTTAAAGAGCACTTAATAGTCATTTACGTGTTATTATTTCATACATTAGGTAGCGAAAAATGTGTTTAGTAATAGGCTACAAAAGCTGGAGCTGTAAGACTTGGGAAAAAAAGGACAAAGGACATTTCTTTGGTCACATAGAAGTTATTTAAAATATTCTTTCTTGTGGATGAAAATGATATGGGTTTGACTATTAATACGGAGACCATTTAGGTAGCAATAGCTAGAGTTGCAGATAGGGAATGGAACCTGAAAGGGATTTTTTTGTACAGATACAATCTCCTTCCTAGTTTGACAGTATATTTTGTTGGAATTAAATAATTTGGTGCCAATAAGCGACTGAGAATTTCACAAAAAAAGGAGTAATTTAAGGCCTAAGTATGTTCTAGCATTAAATAACAGCTTGTAAAATAAAATAYGCAAAAAACCCTCTTACTTTAAAACTTAGTAATGCTCAATTTACCTTTAATAGCTATTTTAAAAATAAGAATTGGGATTTTAAGTATATACAATCTAAAAAATCCAAATTCTTCTATTTATTGGAATGCTGCATTACAGGGTAGCCTCTGTAATAGGAATTGTGCCCCTAAAATACAGAAATCACACTTCTGAGTCTTGATCCTGTAAATCCTTGCATTTATATCGTGCCTTTTGAGAGCAAAGTTAACATCTGGAATCTTATATACAGAGGATATAAGTTTATGTCCATGTTTATGACTTGTTATTTGGCACTGCCTCAAGGCTTTTTCCCCCCCTTTTGTAACACCAGAGATACAATATCAATAACAAGGTTGTTGAAAGGCTTTTAACAGAGGAGAATACATCAGCTCCCTCTCTTATTTTTCCCCTTTCCCCTCACTCTCTTCCTCTCCTCACCTGCCGAAGTTCCCTGTACAGCTTCTGATAATGTTTTTTGTCCTGCTTCAGGGTGTATGTCACTCACCTTCTCTAGGAACTTTTTCCATAATGACACTTTTGAAGGAGCTTGCTCTGGTTCTTGTGCATTTGCCTTGGGCTTAGTGCACAACATCATTTCCAGTAGGGCCCCCCACAAACAAAGCAGAAGCACAATAAATGCGAGTTACTGAATACCATGATCCATTCCAGAAGAGAAGCTTTCAGAGGGGACAGAAAAAGGGCTGAAATATCCATGAAACCCTGGCCCATTTAGGGGTTGAGAAATAACCCTCTTTACAAAACTAGAGCTGCTGCCTGTGGAAGCATCAGTCGTAAATGCTGATGCCTCTGAGTACCCGGCCTTGGCAACCTTACTTTCAAAGTCCATACAATACTGGTAAACTGATCTAGTTCTTGAGTGCTGGCTCTAAAAACRTGCGACAGTAGAATTACAGGCTCCCCTCTCCCCCCTAAATTCTGGTAAAGAAAAAAGAAACCTCATCAGGCTTGTGAAACATTACCAATCACTGCTATAAGAAAGCATTTCCCACTTCCTTTTTTATATCCAGGTGGCATAATGAGCTGTGGAACACATGTAAGTGTTCTTCCCCACATCCTTACCCTTTGGGCAGAGCTTTGAATCTGTCCAAAGTTTCTTCCATATGTTTTTGATTAAACTGTAGGAAGAAACTAGTTTTCCTTTGATTCTCATTACAACACTGTTGGCATCAGCAGCATCCCTGCTGATGGTGGCTTCTTGGGCCCCAGGCCAGGTGGTCTAGCTCCTGGGTTGGAGCCACACCAGCCTCTCGCTCTCCAGTCTAAATAACGTCAGCCCACGGTTAGACCATTGGGGAGCACTCTGGAGCAAGCCCCTCTTCTGTGGGCTGCGCTATCTGATGTGCCATACCTGCCTATGGGGCACGTGTCTGCCTGCCCTACACCACGTGCCCCCGCAAACCTGCCTGCCTGGCTTGATCTCAGACCAGTCTTGTCACTGCTGACTTGCCTGGTCACCGCCGGGCAGCTGGACGAGCCTGGTTGCTGCCGCGAGGCCTCCCGAGGTACTTGGAAGCGGCTCCCCCAGTGAGGGCTCTGCCCTTGGGCCTGCCCCGTTCCTGCACGGGAGCTGTGCCAGGCATTCAGCTCCGCTTGCTTGTTCCATACATATTAGAATGGGCTGTTCTCGGGCTTTGAAGAGATTATTCTTGAGGATCATCCAGCTCTGCTGAGCTCCTTTGCATCCTGCAGCAGTCTTCTGTTGGCTCCTGCCAAGCAGGTGCCTGAACGAGACAAATCTCTCTCCTGTAGTCCAGCTTTCCAGTTCTACCACACATCTTGCTCCTTTTTYTCTCAAAGCTTTCATCTCCTGCCACAACCACATCTGCCATCATTTTTCCTTYGTTTGTATCACAGAACAACTGCCCTAGCAGAAGGGCTTTTTATTTTAACTCTCCGGAGACAGGCCTATTATTTCATATTATAGCTTTAAAAGCTCTGTCATCTTTGAAATGTTAAGTTACATACTCTGTTGAAGTCACTGGGCATAAACAATATCATCCATCTTTCAGTTACTAGAGCAAACCATCAGYTTTGATAAATATGGGAGGTAAAAAAATGTAAATAGCCTGGATAAATTATGTTTTAATCACAACAAAGTATTTTTGCATTTCATTTTGCTAGTAATATCCCCAAASTTATCACACGGTTCAGAAGAGTTTTAGATTCTCCTAACTTCTTTAATTCAGTTCATATAGAATAGCAAAGATTTTTTTTTCAATGACAGGAACTTATATAGGGAAAAGGAGAAAGGTAGAGCACTAAGGACCTGTAGACACTACTGCAATAAAGCAGTAGTAAAAATTCACAAGCATATACCTCAGGACACAATTAAGCAAAACTCTTATCCCGTAATTCAGACTGAAAAGTGTCAAATTATTTTCTAGAATATTCGTATTATTTTCAGTTTTACCTTCAACTCTAAAAGCATCATAACATAMTTTTCCAGGCAGTTTTCTTAATGCATTCATTTACTCCAATTCAGATTTCTGCAGACAGTACTGAGAGCCCAYAGTACACAGGGAAAGAGAGGAAAAAAAAGCCAGTTTAAAGACTCAGTTAAGGCAAAACTTGATTTTAGATAAGCTACAAAATGAAGCAATTCATGCTCATTCTGTACCTAAGTGCCAAGCCTATCACTCACAAATATCACCAGTTACCCATTTTACAAGCCCATCTTTTTGTACAGCATCCACATTTTACAGTCCATTTGAAATAAGACTTTTTACTCACCTGTCAAAATATTTACAGGCTACTTTAGCTCCATCCACATAAGCTGAAAATAATGACTGCTAGTACTAACATACTGCCTGAATCAATTATATTTGCCTTTTCTTATGTACATATGCACCTGGGCTTCTGTTGTAGCATGAGGATAGGAAGAAGTGCTGACTCACCCACTCMCTCCAATCTGTGGGTATATCTTTAATTATGCTACAACTGAGCCCAGCTTTTTAATTAATTTTCCCACTGTTCAGAAGACATTATACCAAAGATAATCATTGCTTACACTGCTGTTTCCTATCAGCTACTGCTGAATACTGCACACATACACATACATCAAGACTATTTCTTAATTTTCAAGTAACTGATGCACTGATCTAGTACTTTGGGGATTAAGTACCACTAACTCTTTTATTCAAGTGTGTCTGTGGGTATCAATTTGATGATAACTGTAGCTACTAAAGCATATTAAGATAACTGAAATATATTTAAAACGTACGCCATCAGAACAACGATTACAAGTCTCACCTTCAAGTGATTTGCAGTGTGCATCACCTGATGTACTGGCAGCTACTGGCAAAGTCTGAGCACTCTCCAGATCCTTCTCTTGGGATTTTGAGCCCAGGTTTCCAAGAACTGTCTCCTCCTTTTCTCCACTCGAGGTGTGCACGGGAGAAGACGAGGAAGTGTCAGCATACAGTCGTTTCAGTACTTTCCTTATGAAGACTGTAGAATAATAAAACTCTTTTAAGCAAAAAATGCAATGATTTAAAAGTAGTTTAAGTCTTTCTCTCTCTTTTTTTTTTTTTTTTTTTTTTTTTTTAACTCTAATTGACAGGCAGTCTTGTCATCTATGAAGCTCCATTCAGTAGCCTTTACCTCCCACAGGTACTAAAGCTGAGACTTATATGGTAAAGTCCTAAACTGAGTCAAAAAGGCCTTAACAAACAGAGTTCACTAACAAGGTTGCAAAGTATTATTTAATTACATTTTGCCAGTAAACTTACACACTACTTTTAGTGATATCTAAGTACGCATACACAATCTTTAAACTTCAAAACCAGCATCAAAATGCAGGTCTCCTCCATCACAGAGACATTGCGATCACAGAATCACTCATTAAAATAAATAAATTACAACTAATTTAATCATATTTAAAAGAAAAGTAGGCAGTCACACATGGTAACCAAATTATTTCTACAGAAGTAGCTGTGTTCCTATACGCCTCTTCCTCTTCTGGGCCCCCTTCTCATGACATCTGCAATCTGCGACTAGTTACTCCAATGCAAATATCACTTGATTAAAGAAAAGAAATTAAGCAAATAATTTAGTCTGTAACAACTTATCATTTGTATATGGATACATGGATATTTCGATCACTTGTATGAATGGATTTTATGAAGTAATACTTCGGAATTGGTATTTATTACAGAGTATAGTTTCCAAAATTCTATGTGGTCAAACAGGGAAGATCTGGAGAAAAAAAAAAA
>NW_020454494.1:304418-319534 GCF_003342845.1 Nothoprocta perdicaria
AAAAAAAAAAAAAAAAAAAAAAAAGCATGTACGTGTAGGTAGATACTATACAAGTGACTTGGTGACAATTCTGAGCAATATAATTTTCCTAGAGAAAAAGCAGTTCATTTTACAGCAGAGATGGCTTCTATCGTAGCTAGCAGAAACATGTACTATCATAACACTTTCCAATAATGACTCTTTCACAGCTTAAGTTTAACACTCATCCTAAAAAATCATCATAAAGCTGGGAAATCCTTGAATYACTAATGTTGCTCTCAAAGTTTCTGATGGAAGACACTTCTTTTAATACTGTTCATAAAAGGGGGAAAAAAGACAGTAATTCCATCACTGGAAACCATTTGACGCTATCACAATTGATCACTTGTGAACACTTATTTTCTCACCAAGAAACAACCCTTTATCTAATAAAAGGAAGGAAGAATGTGTCAATGTGCTATACTGAAACAGGAAGAAATCCATAAAAGGCTGAATTATCTCATTCAAGAAATTATTATTTTATAGAGAACAGGATAAATATTTAAAGCATTTCCTTTTGACAAGCCCTCAGAATTCAATTGCTTTGTGTGCACACACAAAGACACTAAGTTAAGCTCTTGATAAACTTTTTTTAAAAACAGATCTATATTAAGGAAATAGACACTTAGAAATCTGAGCACTAGTGAACAGAATTAGAGACTGCAACAGCCACTTGATCTGCACCTTTCAGCACCCCAGAGAATTCGAGATTTCTGTTACCAGCGTATGCACAAACACAGGACTCCATCTGACTTCTCAGAGCTGATTCTCAAATAAACAAACAAAACAACAACTACAATTCCCTCAAAAATCCCAAATTAAAAAAAAATAGTCAATCAGACATCTTTAGCTTGAGGGCTAAAGCTATTAATTTTAACTAGATATTAAAAATTAAAGGATAAAGGTACAGATTTTGTGTTCACTACTGCATACTGTCTCCAGAAAACTCTCCTTAGGTGAGTTTGTCAGATGTACTCACCTTTCCTATCTCTCTCCCTTTCTGTTCTATAAACTATTTCTCACAAAAAGGGATCCTGAAAGCATCTAAAAGAATTCAAAACAACAATTTAGATTTAATTTTGAAATTTTTTTTCACCCAAAACTTCAAAGCATAAATGGCTGAAGAGAACTAATGCAAAAGAAGTTTCTAAGGAGTTAACTGTGATTGTAGCTTTGATCTTAGACTTCTCCATCTCATCTCACAAATAGGGAGTTCTTTCCTTGACAGAGAAATCTTCATCCAAGAAATTAACATTAACACTGCAATCAGTAGCAATTTTCAAGTTAAATCTAGAGAAAGGAAGAAGAAATAGGCTGCTTCTGTCACCGTTCCTTTGCATCTTGATATGTTCAAAGGACAAAATGTAGCCTACTCTGCATATCAGAAGAGTTCCCAGGGTTTGTGGTACTATTCAGGTTGATACCTTGTTTTCCATTAGCATCTGAGGATGAACAGTGTTCACTGCTTCCCTTGCTGACATAGCTGAGAAATTGAGTGCCAGAAGAATTTTCTGTACCAGAATTTAACAAAAGGAGAAAGGCATCTCTGCAAAAGGCTACAAACTAYCCTGCTCTCTTTCCATGTGGACCCAGGCAGTCCGTGCAGGATTCAAAACGGGAGAGAACATCTTGTTAGACTTTTTGAGCTCTTATACTCTATCCTTCACTTATTCTTTGCTTGGATCCCGTCTTTTCAATAATCAGTGGCCTTACTAAAAGAGCCTGTGTTAAGAGCCAAGCCTAAAGAGACACCTGTACGGAAAGCTTTGCCAGAAAAGGCCAAATTTATTTACTTTTATTCTTATCATTCATTCAGTGACAAGAAAAACGCCAAGAGACTGCCAGAGATATCCCCTTCCAGTAGCCACATCCCATTCTGCAGGTTAACACCACTGTTCCCAGAAGGAAAGACGTGAATGTGCCCTKAAGATGTAACTCCTCTTCACCATCATCCTCAGGATGTAACTTATCCTCCTCACCCTGTGAGGATGTGGGAAAGTCAGAGCATGCAGTAACTCCCCTTAGGAAAGAGCCAGAGGAAAGGCTGGGGAGCAAGCAGTGCACCAAGACAGCTAAAGGACTCGTGCATATCTCTGACTTCAAAGGAAGTTATCCAAAGGTTGGCTCTGGATCCTTCCCCCCAAGTTTTATTCCAATAGCATCATCTTCATGATCTCTACCAGTCCTGTTAGTAAATTATTGTTCAAGCACTTGTAGTGATGAAGCGGTTCTCCCAAGCAAATGCTTCTTGAGATATGGATAAATCTATAAAGGAAAAAAGCTTTGTCCAAGTCTGCCAAGCAGAGGGAGTCTCATAGTTGCTACAAGGGATTTTATGGTCCTAGTCTTGAATGTGATTTCTCTAGCCATCTGTTCAGAAACCCMCACACAAAAACTACTGCTGTCTTTTCCTTTACTTGTGAAATACAGGGACTACACTCACATCCATGCACAACAGCACTGGTGCAGAAAGCAGTATGAGAGATCACTTCTCACACATTCATCCCTTCTTACTCTCATGGAGCTGTCCCCATCTGTAATGTCCATGTTTGACTATAAAAGTTGAACTAACAGTCACCACTGAAAGGTCTGAACATGGAGGAAAATAGTTTTTCATAAAAAAAAAAAAACCACCAACCAAACAAAAAAAAACCTACTCTTATGCTTAGAATAAATGCAAGTGGCGGTGAGGAATTTATTTCAGCAAACGTGAGGTTTAACYAGCAACACGAGAGAGCCACTCAATCCCACTGGCTAGAGGTTTCAGGCCAGGCTCAGAAATGATCTGGCTGCTCTGGGGTCTTCTCTGCCTGCTGTGTTTCACGGCTGGGCCAGCCCCGCTGTCAGCACCRCAAAGGGATCCATTACGAGCAGCAATAAATCCTAACACCCATGGCAGGATGGGAATCGGCAGCACAGACCCTGGCATGACAAGGTTTGGAGCCAGATGGATGTGAAGCCTCCTGAACAAAGCAGGAGCCAGTGTACCCCAGCGGCGTGCCTTCCTCGGCAAAAGGAGGCAGCAAAATTCCACAGGACAGCTGAGAAACTGAATACTTTAGTCTAGTAGTTAGTCTTATATTTTAATCATTAATAAAATAATAATAAAAAATAATAAAACCCATCACATCTGTAACTTTTTTTTTTTTTAAACAAGCTTGCCTGCCTATCAGCAGACAGGGAAATGAGGCTCTAGGAATATCTACAAAGCAGCGCTCTGCTTCGTGTTCAAGCTACTTCGAGCTAAGTTACCACAGCAATTTATTTTTCATTTTTTATTTTATTTTTTAGGATATGGGGGTTGTTTTTTCCCTTGGGATTTTATTACTGCAAAGCCTTAATGACAAGTCCTATAACACCTGTAAGTGTTGGCTAAATGGTGGCGTCCCCTACTCAGAACCCTCCTTACCCTACTGTACCAACCTGCAATACTGGGTAGCACCAAAGACGGCTGGTACCAACCACTCAGACCATTAAGGAAAGAGCTACCTCTTGAGCTGAGACATGTAGTGAAAGAGGATACAAGGAAAATCACCTGCTTCTAAAGACAAACTCACTTTTTCCTCAAAAGGACAAGCTCTCACCATACTAGTATCACAGTTAAGGACATACATTCATTTTTTGCTGTTGCTTTCCAGCCAAGAGTGGATCTGCACAGATTCATACAGTCCTTTAAGGGCCCAATCTGAGGACCCTTTTCCACTCCTGGTAACAGTGATGAATAAGCATATGCTCCGAGACGTGTTTCTGGAAGACTGAGCTGGGGGAGTTCTGAGCAAAGAGAAAAGAGAGATACACTAGTTGGAATGAGAACTTAAGAAAATTGCTAATTAACATACAGTGCTAATGTGCGAGATACAAGAGACTCAGTAAGTGACTGAATAGATTTTGAAGAACATCCTTGAAAACTGTCTTCATTTATCACAAAACTGGGTGCTCCATCCTGGAAGAGGAGGAAGAGCTGGTAAAAGAGTGTGTGAGAAGAGACTCCACAACTAAGTCCACAACGGAACAAGAAAGAAACGTGATCAGCAATAAAGGCTGAGAGAATGGCGAGTAGATCTCCACTCCTGGAAGAAAACAGTCCCTTGAACTGAAAGCTGAGGAAGTGGAAGTGAGAAGGAAACAAGCTAAGAGCTTGAGAGGCAGGCATGAAGGCAAGATGGGTGCAGCTGAAAGCAACGCTCACTCTTTATGATCATTATCTCTGCACTGCTTTCAGCTGTCCTTATTTCCCCATAAAAATCTGGAACAGCAGATGGTAATCCAAGAAGTTTTATAGGGCACGGATCAGACCGAAATTATTGAAGTCTTAGTTTGCTCAATCCACAGTGAACCTGAAAAAACTGCCATCATGTTTCTGGCATAGCTCCATTTCTGAGGCTCATGACTCCCAACCTACAGAAAATTAAAGATACTTTGAGTTCTGTAGGGAGTGAATTCTGCTATCTGAGAAAAGATTTCCCCACAGCTACATCTGCCTGCGCAAAGACATGGCTCAGAACTCCTGCTCACAGCGTGACAACTCAAAGCAGTTTTAGTTTGCTCTGGCCTAAAGGAACATGGCCCAGGGACCACAGCTCTGTGTTAACACTCAAGATTTAGTTGCCATTTTAATTCAGAAAAGTATGTGGACATATTTATCCATTGCTGAATCCAAATAAAGTGAAAATTAAACTGTAAGAAAGAAGTGTTTGCTATATATTGAGTACTCTTTCCCCTCCAGTAATCTGACAGGATTTAAATACTACACAAACGGATTTTCTTTATATTGCAAGATACATACTGCTGAAACAGAAGACTAAAGGTGACAGAAGCAGTAAATTTTGTTATTGTCAACTAAACATTCCTTATTCTGAACCTTTCCGGACTTGCCAAACCTCTGTGTGTGTGAATGTGGTGGTGGGTTGGGGTTGCAGGTGCCACAGCAGCACTGCTGAAGGGATTTCATTCAGCTGAAAACTGTACAAAGAAATGAGATTTAGAATATCATGGATAATCAAATGATAAAAAAAGAAGCATTGCTCAATAATTGTATTAACAGAAGTATCCAGTCCAAATCCTGGAGCTTTAAAGAGATTCATTGCTATTTTGCTTCGGGGAAAGAGTTTGGCTGACACTGTCTCCATTTACAAAGTGAGCAAGCTTAAGGAGCTAAATGAAACCTGAAGGACAATTTATTAGCATCACCCAGCTTAGGGGACAAATAAAAAAAAATCCTAACTGGAAATACAACAGGCTTTCCTCAGCACCAGCTCAGGAATTCTCATTCCTGAGAGAGATTGAGTCATGCCGATGATTAAGGTCATGCACGATGCAAATGCAATCCAAGACCCTACTGGGCTAAATATTCTTAATCCAAGGTCCAAAACTACAATATAAATTAATAAAAGAATCCAAARAAACCTCACTGCAAACATTAACAACCTAATGCATACGAACTGGTTGAACTCAAATYAGAGCAGGGAGAGAAAAAGAATTCTTCAGATAATCAATAGGACACAGAAGAACAAGATGAGCCTGGACTGCTTAGTCTATGAAAACAAACACCAAGAGAGCTGTAAGCATAAAGAAATGAAAATAAGGGTAAGATTGCATCAAACCATGCCACAAGTAAATACTGTAAAGTAACAATGAATTGGAATAATCAATCCCAAACCTTCCTGATGAGCATCAAGCATTTTTACAACAAACTTCCAAGAAACTGCAAATAAAATCAAGCAGCAAGGAGTTGGTGCTTGATGTAGGAGACTTTCCTATAAACCTTGCAAAGCTGCTTGCAACAGAGTGCAGCAACCCAGGAGCAGTAAGTAGAGATACATACATACAGCTCTTGCTTACAGTGTTAGGTTGAGATTTTGCTTATCTTCCTCAAAGAAATTCCACTGACATCAAGTTCTCTACTTTCAGAAAAGGAGTTGCAATTTGGCTTACAGTAGTGGGAAATAACACAGTTAAAAAGCCACCAGAGGAAGGCAGTCACTGGCACAGCTTCTGTGTTTTCATTCAAAATATACTCAGATTTAACCACACTTCCAGGCTTCCTCAGAACACTGCTAGAAGCCTACGTCATTTTACAGTGGTGTGTATATAGGTCCCATTAGGTGTACAGGAATGGTATCAATCATAATGCATTCAATGAGGAAAAAAAGGATACCAGTTTGGCTGAAAATTTCAAGTAGTTCTGTTCCTTCTTAGAGCAACAGGACAGGGATCAGTGATTTGCTACCTTTTAAAATTGGCTATATTTGCTTGCTGCTGGCTTGTATGTTCAGGCATTAATGAGCAGGTTAGACAGGCTGTACCAAGGCAAATCTCATTTATTCTTAGGAAAGTTCAGACTTATTCATGTTCCAGGATGACAGTCTGAACAAGTTATCCCAGCTTAGACACTGAGTGAGCAGGAAATACCTGGAGCAGGTATGGCAGTCTTCTACTCTGGAAATGAATCCTTTATCTAAAGGATCACTAGAACAGAAAGCTTTCCTTGCCACTGCTTGAGAAGCATTTCTGAGGCTTATCAGTATTTTCATGGATACCAGTCTTGCACCTCTTACAGAGTGAAGTTCATTCAGATACAGCTAYGACAAAAGGAAGAATGTTCACTGCACTTATAGTAGCATTTTTCTTTGTAGTTCACTTGTGTTTAAGGCTGATAATCTGAGAGCACTTAGAACAGAACTGGTAAGATACCATATTTACCATATTTCTTAGACCCCAAGTAGACACAAGGCATCATAAAGCAACGCTCTGCATTTCTCATATTGCAGGTGCTCAGCTTTACCTGCAGTATTTATTGAGCACGGACTGGAATGCAGAGCTCCCAAATCTCCTGGAAAAGGAGGAAAATTCTGTTTATAACCCTCAAAATAGAGGCCACTCTTGAAAATATTCTTTCATGCCTTGGTATCGTGCTTTTCGTGAGTGCTGTGCGCTATATATCTTGCTTGAGTGTATATTATGCTTGCAAGATTACAAAGCATTTTAGCTGCATTTCAAGTACACCACATGCTGCCTATAAGAAAGTTTCATTTAAATGAAGCTAAAGAGATGCAAACAGCTGGTGCACATTTCAAAAGGAAAAAGAACTGCCAAGTTGCTAACTAGTCTCCACTTACAAGCTGCACGTTCTATTAAGCAGGAAAAYGAACTTGGTTTCACTAAGGAGATCTCTGGGCAACCAATTCTAATTTTAAACATCATAAAAATTCTCTTCTYCCTTGATCCTTTCTTACCCTTCTATCTTTCCCTTCACATGCCCGCACACAGAGTAGCAAATTCGAACAAATTATTGGCTTGCTTTTTTATTCAGGAGGAAAGGGAAGYGACCAAGGGATAGATTCTCCATGACTGCATTGCTTGCCAATACTTATTTCATATTTGCTAATTTTTGTCAGAATTGCTTCAAGTATTGAACACAATTCACGTTCCTTTATGAATTAAAGCAAGCATCAGCACAACCAAGAATCCTGAAATTCATTTCTCTATTTCATGCAACTAAACCTGGTTCATCTGATTGTGTTTGTGGCCATTTTAGCACCTTCGGGACCTGTTAAAGGAAGGACACAGCTCCTTGAAAAATAAGCAGATGCTAAGCACTCATAGTGCTCAAACTACATTTAAACTAGTGAAAAGAAAAGGCATCAAACTTCAAACACATCCCCAAGACTCAAATGCTTGGGATCTTGAGTATGAAGTACAAGGAACTGTAAACACAAGATTAAGAAGTAGTTGATGTATTTCAGTAGATTTTTATTCTAATAGACCATCAGAAATAAAAATAAAAAAGTATACAACAAAAAGCATGCACCCTCTAGACTTGAGTTTTGAAACCTAAATAGAAAACAAATTCAGAAATGAAACGAGCTCATTCTCCCAGCAGCCACTGTACGAGCCTGCAAGCGAAGCACCGAATGTTCCTACTCAGCACTGAAACTGAAGCAACAGCAGAACACCCATCTCTCCAGGAATTTGTTGGTGAGGAGAAGGGATCAGTTTTTTTCAGAAGCAAGAACAAGTTCCACAGCTACTTCTTGGTAACACTCATGTAGAAAACGTAAGGAATAGGCAAAGGCATCAGAAGATTGAAAAGGCACCACGTAACTACTTTTTGACACAGAAGCAGCAAAGAGAAATATTAYTCAGAGTACAGATCATCTGTTGGCTAGCGATTCAAACCAGATTAATATCTATTTCCTACTACATAAGCATCAAGTGAACATAACTTTAAGTTCCTTGGATGCATATACACACACTACTCACAATTACATATCATGATCAGCACGGCAGGGGTTGAGAGCATTACCAAAAATTCAGTTAAGACTCCAAACTGTAAAAAGTGCAATCACAAAAAAAAAAAAAAAAAAAGGAAGATATTCCAAGGAAGAAAGAAGTGGCAGAATTCTGGCTATGAAAATAAATGCAGACAACAGAGCTGCAGAGGACCATCTCTTGAAAGAGGCACTTGTAGATGAACCCAGGGGCTAAATGGATGTTACAAAACTTTGTTCTTGGTCAAAGAGGATGTCGTTCTGCAGACTGCCCACAATACCTTCCRTTTTCATAATTCAGATCTAACTGTATCTGTCTACAAGTATGAAGTGTGAAAGTATCCACATATTTAGCTCTACTCTTTAATCTCAGAAAGTCTACCAGCTTCTGAAATTCCACCTTCAAAAAGGTATTAAATAAATTCTCAGCTTCAAATTTCAARATGGAATTTATACTTCCACCTTAAGGCCTGAATAATCTTGTCTGAGCSACTGTAAGAAATAATTTTACATAATTATTAGCATTAAAAGACAATTTGTGTCTTAGTAAATTTAGTATCTTCCAAACAAACCTTTGGAGAGTATCCAAATCACTCATGCTAGTTTATTCCAGTGCTTAATCACCTTTACCACTAAAACCACAAACTTTGTTCCTTATTTACATCTGTAYAACCTGAGCTTTTTTATCTTTGTCCTTCTGCCTCTTTATATCATTATTTACCAAGTCCTTTTCTGTGAAGATCTTCCTAAATGTCAGAAATCTGAATTCTGAAGAAAAAGACTTTCAGTCTGGAATCTGTCTCAAATCCCTAACATTTTAGTACTTGCCTTTTCAAATAAAAGACTTCTCTTAAACAAAGGCTGTTTGCTTCTTACTCTTTTTCTCCAATATACATCAATCATTGTGTGAGTTAGCAGAGTTTAAGGAGGGCAAGCTGCTAGTCTTTGGACTTCAGAATTAGCAATCAAGTAGGAAYACTGGGATGAAATGCTGGTATCTCAAACTGATTATTTTTAACTTCACCATCTTCTTACATGAATCGTAAATTCCACTATCTTGATAAAAGTCAAATAACAGATAAAAGGATACATACGTATTTTAAATATACACATATCCAGCATATCCACACCCAAGGTGGGAATGGTCTTCATTCAGTTTCACAATTTACTTTATTTTTCACATGACATTGATCATTTCATTCTATGAATGAAAAAAAACTACTGTCCTATATTCAGGTTGAAAGAGGAAAACTCAAACAGAAGGTTTTTCTTTTACTGAATTCTATACTTGAACTACTTGAGTATCAGCTGTTTGCATCTCAGTATGGTTGTTAACCAAAACACCATGGGGAGTTCCACAAGAAACTCAGATGCTTCTGTTTTTAAGCCTAGTGTGTARTAACACTAACCTCACCACCCTAAGGTTTGTCTTGAGATGTTATTGCCACTGAAACATCATCTATTAGTGTTCCATGTGCCATAAGGCATTAAAATCAGATGCTAAATGCCTATAATTTATTCTTGTCTATTAGAATTTGATAACTGTACAATGTAAAAAAAGACTTCAGTTTTGAGATTAATGCAACAGTCCACAAAGCATAAGGTTCATTATATCTTTTCATCTAGCACTATCTCATCTTTTATATGAGGAGAAATCACTTTGCTCCCTGAAACTTGAGTTAATACACAGTCCTCCCAGCTTTGATGCACAATTCAAACAAGAGAGACAAGAGAGATTTTACTACACATCTTGACATGCATCTATAGGGGAGGAAGGAAGGAAGGAAGGAAAGAAAAGAGTATACGTGACATCATATCCCATCCTTATCACCTAGGTTAATAAGTGAGTCGCAATGGAGGAGTCATTTAATGCTTTCCCTACTTGCAGGAATACAGCTCAACACTGCTCATGGCAATGGCACTACAAAAAAAGCAAATGTTCTTTTTTCTCTTAGCTCAGAGACCTGATGCAGCTTCACTAAGCAGGATCTCTGTGTCACACAGCAGCTCCTAATCCACACGACTAGTGTTAGAGCTGTCAGCACATTCTGCAGGGCTGTGCAGTTCGATAATGACCCAACTAACGCACGGCGCATTCCCTGCTTAACGAAGCTTGGGAGATCTCGCACGAGGTCGCCCTAGTCGCAACTGGAAGCTCCTAGACACTTGACACGATACAGGAGACACATGGTACAAGCCTTACAGCCACCAAAATGAGAACATCAGGATTTTGTTCCAGCTGTTCACAGGAACACTGTCCACCTGTCTCATAGTGGAACCTTG
Organism: Nothoprocta perdicaria; assembly: GCF_003342845.1. Classification (NCBI taxonomy): domain Eukaryota; kingdom Metazoa; phylum Chordata; class Aves; order Tinamiformes; family Tinamidae; genus Nothoprocta; species Nothoprocta perdicaria. Next base: position 314,990 of record NW_020454494.1, read on the forward strand.
TCCTAGGAGCACTCTTAACAGAGTCCTGAGAAAACAGTATTTTCACCACCACTCTTTTGAACTGTGTGGATTTTTCTTGTTTCTAACAAAAGTCTCTCCTCTTGCACCATATACACACACACACACCACACTAATGTAACTCAGGTTAGACTATCAAGTACTATTTTGTTTTGCTCAAGATACACAAGAACATAAAATTAAGGACGCACTAACAGTTAAAATGCTAGGATTGCTTAAGAGCCTGACTGCATAATCTCTTAGATCATTAAGTCCAGTCCCCTACTACTGTATTCCTAAACTCTCTGAATTCCATAAAATTTAAATCTTACTTTGACCCGAGGAACACTTGCCATGTTTTATGAATGCAGAGAGAAAACAGCACAGGCCCTAAAATAGGTGTCAAACCATAAGCCATATCTAAAGGAAAAGGCAGCATTTTTTAATTTTTCAGCAATTAGAGGGAGAATTTGCCAACCTTCACAGGATTCTTATTACATTCCAATTTAGGCATCATCTTATAATTTTTCAGTAAATGTTGTTAGCAACATGAAGAACAGAAAAAAAAAAAAGTACTATAATGGCCTGAAATATCACCGTAAGAACAGCTGCAGACTAGTGGGGAAAGGAGGGGGAGTCATCTGGTGATTAGACAACTGAATAGAAAAAAATGTAGAAAATTTAAAAGAGGTAACTTTCTCTTCTTAAAAGAAATTAAAATGAAGCTCAAAATAATACCACAGGAAGAAAGATGGCTATATTATGTACATTTGTGTGTTCGTATATGTATATGAATACATATTATTTTTATATATATGAATGAAACTGGTAGGGGCAGCCTCAATGACCACAGGTAAAAATAAATAAAAAAAAAAAAAAATACAGTATCTCAAATTAATTTGCAAAGGAATTTTCCTAAGTTCATATAATATAAAAGAGTGTACATACAATATCTGTGTGACCTTTTCCAGGGTGTAAATACAATACAATTTCAAGTACTTGAATTTTCCATATGAGAGGAGAGGATTTTTTCATTTTATCTTTTTTCTTCTAATCCGACAGGAGTTTTAACAGAAACCATTGTGTAATCCTTAACAGAAATGCAAACATTTATAGACACATTGTTTTCTCACTTTCGAGCTGCAGGTAACGGAAAGGGGAAAAAAAAAAAAAAAAAAAACCACAACACCCTCTATTTTTGACTCCAGGGATCTACTGGCCACACAGCCTGAAAACCAGTGTTGAGTGCAGCACTTCACATGCTGATTATTTTAAGAAAACTACCTTTGTAAAACAACAGAAGTATCTAGACTGGTTCCTTGAAAAGTTTTTAAGTACCCCTAAAAAACAATATATGCATATACATATATATATATGCACGTTACATATGCATATATATATAAATGCCACGTTACAAGGATAACTCAAATTCTCCTCCCTCCTTACCCTGCTGGCTGCCTCCCTGATAAGACAACTCATCTCCGCAATGAAAGACCCTCTGAAAACAAATGTTTTTGTTAACCTGTAATGGCAGATTCAATTATGCTTGCCCTAATGCAGCTTCTATCTTTAATTACAAAACCATCAGTATCAGCAATTTATTTAAGTGCAATCTAAATAAAATTTAGAACTTGGCTAGTTGTAATAAGTCTTTGGTCACTGGAAACAATGTGCACTACTAATTGCTGCAAAAAAAGACTGAGATCCCTCTCCCAGAAGGAGGGAAATCTACAGCAGGCATCAAATTCCAGTTCTAAGGCATGTGGCCTTTGCTGGCAAAAACATGTGTTTCTGAAAAGATAACACTGTGTTTTCAAACAAATTATAAGCAGTCTTTGGAAAAGAAATAATAAATCTGTAAGCAGCAAGTTTATTCCAAAGGAAAAGAACACTGCTGCATCTACAAGAGAATTAAGCATTTTCAAATACCTGAGATTTAGTCATTAAATACCCTCCACCTCCACCCCGATATAAGGAACTGCAATCACAGTTTCACCTCCCAACACATTTCATACAAAAATGAGCCCAATAAACAAGTCACCCTACTCATCACACAGAGGGTGAGGCAGCATCCTTGATTCAACGCTCTCCATGTTGTCTGAAACGTTTCGTTATTGTTGCCGACTAGCTTCAGTCGATCACATCCAACACCCAGCACATCAGGAGTCCCCTGAAGCCCCACGACCTCAGCCTGTGCTGCACAGCACCTCCTGCAGCAGTGCACTCTGTCAGCAGCTGAGGCGGCCAGGGTAACCTACAGCACTACCTTAATTCCCTGCTGTTGGAGCTGGAACTTCAGAGAATCAGCTCCATCAACTTAAAGGCTCTATAAACAGTGTTAAGACAGCCAAGCTGCTGCTACCTTGGAACTACACAYACGTTCAAGGAGGAAGGAGTGAGAAATACAGCTTTAAAGAAGCCACTGATGTTTACAAACTATTTATCAAGCAGACTTGCTACTTCCTCTAGCCTGTTACTTTGCATGAGGGCATGAAAAATGAAAAATAAACAAAACCACTGCATCTTCTCAGTTACTGTCTAATCAATTCCTGGCAAATCAAACCTTAGMTGTATCTCACTTACTTATACTGTTAGTTTCCTGCCTTTTAGATTTTAATAACTTAGATTTTTTCCTCAATAAATGTTCTCTGCAATCTACAAACTATTCATCAATTATGGCCCAGTTAAATACAAAATTAAAATTTGTGTTTTCCTTTGTAATGTGATCAGATCAATCTGAAGTATCCTTCTCCTATACACTAGACCAAAATAATCTTAACAAGCAGAATCTGAACTTCTTTTTTCAGCTCTTCTCTGATATAGCTATCTTATCTTTTGCCTGTAGATTTTCACAACACTAAGCCAACTCTTTCCATATATACTACACCCAACAGCAGAGCAAAGTGGGGATCTCTTCTGACCTTCTTTCATCCCTTATTTTCACTCCAGGGTGACTGCAYGACATCCTATGATCCTTGTATCCCTTGCTCCATTTTCTTCCTCTTAATATTAACAGTGATGATTCAAACCTCAGCAGTGGTTAAAGAAAACATGAGTAGCTTCTAACTTTTCAGTAAAAGACACTTAGGCAGCATGATCATTTTACCCTTCTTTTTCATTCATACAGAAATTAGCAGCACTTTATCTTACGTTCAGTTTTAACCTGTTTGAGTACTGTTGAATTTGCCTTCCCTGCTCTCAGCCCTAGAATCACCAGCTTATTTATGAGAAGGAAGTCCCTGATCTTCTTCTATAGAGGCACTGCTCTGCTTTCTGGCAAGGGACGCCTGCACTATGAGCTACWCCATCCTCCTTCTCCAAGGCCTCTGCTAGAGCTGCAGCTGAAACACAGAGACAACTTCAGTTTTTCACTCCCTTCAGAAGCTTCCTGCTGCTAACTAACCGCAGTCAAGTACCAAACATTGCTCATACAGCAACRCTTGGGGCTTCGCCGTATTCTCATATTCATATCCTTGCAGGAGGGATTCACATTTCCAGAAGCTCAAACTGTTTGGGGCAAACAAAAGAGCACGGCGGCGACAAGGCAGAGAGTCACTTCAGAGGTGGGCATTTCACTMTCACAGTTCAGCCACAATCAAAACCACTTTGGTGACTAAGGCTGTACTCCGGAAACACCTTGGTTTATATTATAATGCTGTTTCTGGTAAAGGCCACATATTACCAAGAAAGAAGGATAATAAATTAGACCAAAATTCTGCTTGGATTAGGAAAAAAAAAGAAAAAAAGAAATGAATAAATCACCTTACCTATTTCAGAACTGTGCTAGCCTGCTCTCATTAAGCCAAATTACACAGCCACTTGCAGCCAGGAAGAGTGCACACACGTGCACACGTGCACCCTAAACTTCTGTTTTTAAGGATTTTTTTTTTTTTAAATAAGCATTAAAGAACCAATTAGGCTTTAGTTTCGCCTCCCTCGGGCAGCACCGCCCGGGCCAGGGCGGCAGGGCAGCGCGGCGCGGGGCAGGGGACACGCGGGGGAGCGGCAGAGCGCCCGTCACGGCGCTCCCGGCCGCGCACCGCGCCAGCCCGCCTGCTCCGCGACCCTCCAAGGGCGCCCGGGGGCCGCCGCGCCCGCCACAGGCGGCCGGGGGGCCGCAGCTGGGCCCCCTGAGCCGTTAAACGGCCGCGCGCCGGGACGGTTAAACGGCCACGCCCCGACCGTTAACTACCCGACCAGTAGCTACCCCCACCCGCAGCCAGGCCACGCAGCTGAGGAGAACACGCAGCCGAGGAGAACCCCTATCCCTATCCCTATCCCTGTCCCTGTCCCTGTCCCCGTCCCCGTCCCTGTCCCCGTCCCCGTCCCCGCGCGGCCGCTCGCACCTTCCCTCCTGCTGAGCGCCATGGCCGCCACGCGGGCCACCCCCTCCGCACCGCCCGCCCTCCTTGCGGTTCGCCGCCGCCCCTGTCCATCAACAGGCGATCGGCGCGCTATTGGCGGGCGCAGCGAAGAGGCGGGCCCTCTCCGCGCGGCCCCGCCCACGCCGCCCGCCACGCGCCGTGCCCGAGGGCGCCGCCAGGGGGC
>NW_020454494.1:320064-325542 GCF_003342845.1 Nothoprocta perdicaria
CTCCCGGCGCCCGCCCCGGCGTGCGGGGCTGCAGCGGGGCGAGCGCCGAGCGCGCTGCGGAGCTCACACGTGCGGGGGCATCGCCCGCGATGCCGCCGCCTCCTCCTGCTCCGGAGCCGAAATGCGGGATGCTCCAACTTAGTTCGGCGGGCGGGAAGCGGGCGCGCTGCGAGGAGCCCCTGTGCCCTGGACGCGGCTGGAAAATCCTGGGGCAGGGGGCCCGGAGATGCTGCAGATCCCAGCGCGGGTGGCCGAGGGATCTGGCCCCGGCTCGGCGGCGCTGGGTCCTTCCTGCTTCGTGTCGATTGTACCTGGTTAATGTGAAAAAAAGCGACTTTGGTGGAGAGCGGGTGGGGGTATTTATAATGCAAGTGCATTTAAGATAGCTGCATTATAGGTCCGTGATCAGCTCCCCTTTCATCTTTGTGTCTTATCAGGAAAATAGCTAAAATAGGAGTAGGAGAAGTTTTGTATTCCTGTGCTTTCAGCAGTATAGCAATTATATTTTCAAAAGCCATTTTCAGACAGATTACGCAAAGCGTGTTCTTTCCGATTTGCAAGTTTTAGGTTTTACTGGGTGTAACAATATTTACAGAGTTCAGACGTCACGTTTTTGTATTTAAAGCATCGTGTGTCCCCCAAACCTCATGTCTCCCCCAAACCATTGCTCCTGCTTTCCAAGATGTCTGGTGTCCACTTAAAACGGGACCGGGGGATGTTTGTTGCCTTGCATCCAGCAGTGTCACGAATTGGATCATTCCGCACTGGAGATTTGGGTGCTGCAGCCAGACCTTGGGTGACCTGACATCATATTCCCAAGTTAAACCTCACAGTTATTAAGCCGGCGTTCAGTTAAACATGAAGCAAAAACTAGGGCTCTCAAAGAAGTTTGCCGCTTATTTTTAGCTTTTCATTTTAGTGCTATAAAGTGAAATCTGCTTCTAGTTACACATAGATCTTGTTTATGGTAGAATAATGCAGGGCAAACCCCTTGGTTAGCTTTTTAAAATTTTTAGGTTCTCTTTGAAAATGACTTCGTATTTGGCATAATTATATTAATTATACTAAGAAGGAAGGTGTTAGTGTTTAAAAGGAGCACTGAAGCAGCAAGCAGAGGTGTGGAGGGGAACGTGCTGTGTGTTTGCAGTGTCCATGTGTGTGGAGGAATCCAAGCGCCGCTGAAGCTCTGGTGATGTTCCTGGTGCCTTAATGGAATCGCCAGTTCCCATTTGCATAGGGAAAAGTCCCTCCACTTCAGGGCTGCTATTGTTGCTTATAACAAGCTATTAAAACAGCAAGTTGCCAAATCRAGGTGCAGAAGAGTTTTTCGAAGTCTTGAAGTCCATTATGGTCAACTAATAGTTGTATTCTGGTGAGGTCCAATGTATAAAGTAAGTTAATATTAATGAGCAGGTTTCCTACTTGAACAGTCATTCTACCAGATCCCGATACAGAATCACAGAATGGATCATAGGATCGCTGGAGGTTGGAAGGGACCTCTAGAGATCATCTAGTCCAACGCCCTGCTCCAGCAGGGACACCCAGAGCATGTGGCACAGGGCGGCATCCAGGCGGGTTTGGAAGACCTCCAGAGAAGGAGACTCCACAACCTCCCTGGGCAGCCTCTTCCAGGGCTCTGTCACCCTCACAGTGAAGAAGTTCTTCCTCACATGGAGATGGAACTGCCTGTGTTTCAACTTACACCCATTGCCCCTTGTCCTGTCGCTGGCCACCACTGAGAAGAGCTTGGCCCCTCATCATAGCTCCTCATCTCATCTTCATCCTTGGGTATTCAGTTCTCACAGGGTCATAACACCCTGYAGCTCCTACCCACGTGACCACCTCTGTAGGTCTCCTTGGCCACTGGTCAAGCTGCCGTTTCACACTCACGGCGTTTTATTTGGACAGTTGTTGGGCTGATAAAAAGTTTCCATAAACACTGACTTACTGCCTCAATTTCAGCTTGATCGAGAACTTTATCTGATGAAATTATGGAAATTGGAATAATTTATGAATTGCTCCTGTGGTTCTTAGCAAAGGTGGAAAAATGTATTTTACATCTATCTTTCATAGCCAAGAACATTTTTTCCCCCCTGGTTTGCAATTACACGCAGTCAAAGCAATTTGCCCGTATAGCTATGGTAGTCCTGTGAGTAGTTTTGGTAATAGAAAGAACATTGAAATAAACCCTTGTTTTTTCTCAGGTGTGCCATCAGGGGGCCCTTGCAAACTACATCCATCAARCAAAAACAGCTGCTTCAGTTCTAGTGCATGAACAAGACAATTCTTATTAGCTGCTTCAGTTCCCCACTACAGCGAATGAGTTTGTTTAACCATGCATGGTGAGCAGAGGACCAAGTATTACTAATGCACCAATTTAAGCTCATCAATTACAGTTGTATTTTTGGGATAATTTCAGTTCTTAGGAACTTAATATATGGACCAAAGTATTCCCTCTGAGTCTAAAATGTTATACTTGTTAAATAACTGGTTTTGTTTGAATAACTACAGAAAAAAATAAAAATAGTTCAATTTGCCTTGCAAAAATTCATAGGCATCCACGAACCATATGGCTTTCTTACCTCTAGTAGAGAAATACATCTCTGCATGGCAGAGCCAGTATAGCAACAGCTATGATCAAACGTAAGTAGAAGCAGGCATGGATGAATCAGAATCCCTTTTAAAGCAGACCTGGCCGAGACCACAAATTCTCATCTTTCCATCCATAAATATCTCCCATTAGAAAATTGTATTTCCTGAAAGAGATTATATGTCACCGCAGCCAGTTTCTGTCATAGGGGCCGAAATGATTCACTGAAGTRAAACAAGCCCTTTTCCTATTGTATTTATTTAGGAAATGTCAAGTAGCGGTTGATGTGTTGAGTGCATGGACGGGAAGCATCCCATGCAGTTGGACTCCTCCGTTAGTGTTTCKGCGCATGCTCCTGCCTTTGCTCTCTCCCCATGATTTCTTAAACAATGTTACTCATTTGCTACACATTTTCAGTCTCTGTTCTTCATGGTTCTGTCCCTGCCAGTTTTTAAAAATGAACAACAAAATCTTTCCAATATGGAACGATTAACATTCAGCCCTCTATTTGCTGTTGTTGTTGTTTTATAAGCTACTACTTTATTGCTACTATTTAAAAATACTTCCCCCCTGAAACATCCCAACACACACCTACTTTTGGCAGTGAATATAATACATGCCTGTGGCCCACCACGGTGCTAAAGGTGCTTATATTGCAGAGGGAAAATCGGTATCTGTTGTCCTCAGTAGATGTTGTATCTGGGTCTAACAAAGTAGACAAGTTGGCAGTAATGAAACAGATGAGGAGATATGATCAAATAGCGTCATAAATCAAAATCGGTAAGACCTGTAGTCTGGAGATGCAGACAGTACTTATGTACAGGTACTCTTAAGAAGTATATATGACAGCTAGAATTGTTGGAATTCTGCCCACAGCTCCCATTTTGGGGTTCTTCGTAAGTGCTGTTCCTCCAGGCAGCATCCTTCCATCACTCTCAGTCTTGTGTCCCCCCTCACAAATACTCATTTTCAAATGCAAGTTGGTCACCTCAAAGGAATGAAAAGAGGTTTCTCAGAATGACCTGTGTGCAGTTTGAACACTGAACCAGTTGTTGTAAAGTGAGTTTTCATCTAGCAACCCCAACGTTAAGTCTTTGTAAAATGGCTGGAAGCGGAGTTGGAAAGGAAAGCATAAAGCTGAGATAATGGAGATTTGGGAAGGCTTGAAGAGCAGTCTCTCATTTAGGGTGTCTGATGCATGTTCTGCTGTGGAAACCAAGAGGTGGATGCAGCAGCCGTCAGCCCCCGTCGTGCTGCATTTCAAGGAGAAAACCCTGCTGCAGTACCTGGAGAGGCAACAGGTCAGTACTGAGAATGAGGATCCAAAGCTTTTCTTGACCTACCTCCTTACTTCCTCTGTCTTTATCTTTTAATTTAGGAAGAGTTATGATACTGTATTTTCAATAAGCTCCAGGGGACGGCGAGAATGCAAATTAATTGTTTAAGCCTGTCTGGAATCTAATTGCCCTTAACATGCAAGGGTTTTTAATAATCGCTTTCCTACACTCGATTTGTTTTCGTGAGTAGGCGGTCAACTGAATTAGTTTGCTGCACTTCTTTCCTTCTTGACAGTCACTTGCAGTGTAAAACTTTTAATGCCTTAATGATATTATATAAATTACATATCATAAAATATCAGCAAATTATTGAGCGATTCTGTTAGTATTGCAAATGGATAGGCTGGTGACTTCTTATAGAAACTGTATCCAGTATTATTAGTGATGCAGATAATCAACTTAGCACTTTAGGATGCTTTGTCCAAACCATTTCACCATTGCGTTGTCATTTTTAAAGCTCATGTAGCTGCAGGGATACAGAAGTATATTTTTGTATTATTGTGTGTTTTATTGGTGGCGAGGAGTGGAGAGAACTTCCCAGTTTTCACGCTTTCTTTCTAGCTTCACAAGTAGCCCATAAAAATAGCACAGAACAAATAGTTTCAATAGCCGCAAGTGGGAGGTTATTTTTGACCTTGTTTTTTCCCCCTGAATGGCAGGCAGTTGAGAAAGAACCTCAAGAAGTTACTATGCCATTTATTCTCTTATGGTAAACTATAAATGGGGAAAAAAAAAAAAAAGGGAAAAAAATTTAAAAAATACCCAGAGGATCTTTCACCTTCTTATTGATTTATGGCTTAATAAGCTATTGGGATATAAAACTGCATATTATGAACACTCTTACTCAATCAAATTTGTGTAAACAGAGCAAAAGCAAGAGGAAAAGATGGTGCTTCTGCTTCATTCATGTGAATGAAGTCAAGTTCTCTTCAAAAAGGCAAGACCTGCCTTGTGTACTCTGCAAACTGACAGATTTCACAGAATCACAGAATGGCTGAGGTTGGAAGGGACCTCTAGAGATCATCTAGTCCAACCCCCCTGCTCCAGCAGGGACACCCAGAGCACGGGGCACAGGGYGGCATCCAGGTSGGTTTGGAAGGTCTCCAGAGAAGGAGACTCCACAACCTCCCTGGGCAGCCTGTTCCACTGCTCTGTCAYCCTCACTGTAAAGAAGTTCCTCCTCACAGGGAGAGGGAACTTCCAGTGTTTCAGCCTATGCCCATTTCCCCTTGTGGTCATCCCCAAGAAGAGTTTGGCCCCATTTTCTATACATTCTCCCCTSAGATATTTATACATCTCCTATTAACCTTCCCTTCTCCAGGCTAAATAGTCTCATCTTGCTTAGTCTTTCACTTTAAATGAACAAATTATTTCATTTTCACGAATGATAACAATCATCTTCTATGATAAGCAGAAAACAGGACAGAGCTTGCTTCTCTTCCTTTGATCTCTCAGGCTTTCACATCCTCTATAGTTGAAACTACAGTAGGAATCTGAGCCCCTTTCTTCCTTTCTTCCTTTCTTCCTTTCTTCCTTTCTTCCTTTCTTCCT